>NW_022900937.1:32549930-32666133 GCF_012274545.1 Fukomys damarensis | reverse complement strand
TTTTTTTTTTTTTTTTTTTTTTTTGTACCAGAGATCGAACTCAGGATCGTGCAGGGTGATGTCACTGAGCTAAATCCCCAGACCCTGGAAGCTGGTGCTTTGAGCTTCAGCCCCTTCTCCTGTATGTGGATGACAGTGCCTCCCCAGGGCTGGCAGTCAGGACAGTTTTAGATGAAATGAGCCCACAGTTGTAGGCATTGCTGTTAGAGCTGTCCGTTCTGCTTCCTGCTCTTTATTCTACACTGGCTTCACTCACATCTGCCTGTCAGTTGCTTGGTAAATTTCTTTAACTGCTGGACAAGTGGGCCGCATATTCAGTTAGGTGGTGTTTTCTTCCTGTCTGAGGACAGTGGCCTTGCGCCTGGGGCAAAGCCTTGTGTGTGTCATGTCTCCAAATCCAGAGGGACATTCTTCATGTTAAATAATGCATTCCTGTGTCTTCTGGAATCCTACTTCTCTTACTTATCCTCTTAGACTTCTAGAATCTTAGGTGTAGAAGAGGTCTAATTTTAGCACCCACTGGACAGAGTGCAGGTTCTGTGGATGGGCCTTGCCGGTGCTATGAAGCTGTCCCTCAGTCAAGGCCGTGTGCCAGTAAGTGTTGAGTCAGGTTGGCCCTTGGCTTCCTCAGGCCTGTTTAATTCAGGTTGCTTTCTTTGCTCCACACCAGTGACCTTGCTTTTCTCGCTATGAGGCTTCTGCCTCAGGACTCCCTGGTGAGGACGTTAGGTGTGTGGGGAACTCAGAGTGACCTGCCTCTTGCACTAAGGTGTGTGGCTCAGCTCTGCCCTTGCCCCTCCCCGACAGCCCCATTCTGTCCTCATGTCTTCAAGAGTGTGGCTTTCCCGGTGCAGCAGCGTTCATTTCTGGGAGGACTGTATTGTCTAATGGTTGCACACCTACGCCCTTGAACCACATACTTGGGCTTGTCTTGTGCTCAGATGGAGTAATTTGAAGGGATTCAAAGGCCAGTTCTGCCACAGGCACTTCTCTGGCAGTTTGCCAAGATTGTCCTGGAAGAAGGATCTTGCTGAGGTCACAGGGACAATTCCTGCAAAGGAAGTGACAGGCTGACTCACCAGGTGGACTGTGGGGCGGAGAATGGAAAGGTTGTAGCAACTGCCAGCACCTGCAGGAGGCGCACTTGCTTCCCATGCGGGCAGGTGTTTCTAGTGGCCGAATGGCACTGGTGTGCTGCCTCTTCCAGGGAGAGGGACTTTCTAGAGGATGCTGCAGAGGATGCCCATGGGCATGGTCAGAGAGGAATTGCCCTGCAAACACCTTGTGAAGCTTCTGGGGTTTCATTTCATCCTGGTCCTGTGGAAGACCTGTAAGAAGGGTGGAGGGACATCAGGCTGCCATCTCTGAGTTGTCAGAAGGCCATATACTGGGGTGCATGGAGGGCAGGATTTGGGGTCCATTCTAGTTTTACATCAGCTCTTTACCATTTTTCTTATTTGGAAAGTTTGCTTATTACTCCCTTGAGCCTCACTTTAACCCTTTGTAAAATGAGGAAAATACCTGCCATTGCTGCTTTGTAAGTTTGTCTTAAAGCTAAATTAGTGCACATGATTGCCCTGGAGGCTGCAACTCATGTCCTCATTTTCAGCTTCAAAGTGAGCATTTAGTGCTTTTAAAATAAAATTCTGTCAACTGTAAGGTGCATGACAGTGATCATGTGTGATAATCATTGCTAGTGCAGGGAATGGCATGTTACCACAGGCTTTATTTCAGGCATGGAGAACAGGATGTGTAAATCAGGATAATTGTGCTGTCATTTCTGGAACTCCCAGGGCTACTCTCGCACTGGGTGCCATGTGTGAGACAGAGATGGAATGGATGCCAGCACGGGACCCCAGGTAGGGACTGGGGCCTTGGACTGTAGTCACTCAAGAAGCTTTGAAGGCAGAGTAGTTTCTCTTGCATTGTGGATACAGAGAAGGTGAGGGGTGCATCATTTGGCCTCCATGAGAATTCAGGGCAGTGGTCTTTGAAGCTGAGGCCACACAAAGCTATCAGACACGGGGAGAGCAGAGAGCGCCCAGAGAGGCAAGGTGATAACTGTAGGCTCAGAGACTGAGTCAGCCAGGATGGACTGAAGTATGGTGCATTGGCTTTGCCATGTCGGTCTTCCTCTTTGTCCTCCAGACTCATAGGATGAAGCCTTAACTGCTGGAGGAGAGAAGGTCATGGTGGTGAAATGCATTGCAGCCCCCAGGGCCACCTGTGAGCAGGGCCCAGGGCCACTGGGATACTGAAGTAGCCCAGGCACAGGCCTTAGCTTAAAACAGCAAACTTGGGGGCCAGGCAGGAGAAATGCTGACTTAAGTAGAGATAGAGGCCGTGGGGAGCTCCTGGGGTGGGGAGGGCTCTCTGAAGAAGAGGGTTTGGGGGATCTCAGAGGATGAGGAGGTTGTACTGGAAATGAGGGTGAGAATGGAGAAAAACACTGTTCATGGAAACCCATGGGTTGTTTTAGGAATGAGCTGGCAGGAACAGGGTATGGAGGATGGAGAAAGATCATGAAGAGCTGCAAAGCTAGACCAGGCCCAGGGAGCATGTGATCTCAGGAGATCCCTTCTGTGAGCCAAAGTCGCCTGTGGTTCCCCAGCCACTCATGTTATAGAGACGTGGGCTGAGGGTCTGGAACCAGTGCATGGCCCACATGCTGCCCCTTTGGCACATTGCTCCACACATGGCTGCCTTGGGGGTCTCTGTCCTCAGTGCTGTTCCAACCTTGGGAATTGGACTGCTTGCTGCACGGGTCTGAGCCTCAGTGCAGCCAGTCCCCAATGTCCACCAAGCAGTTTTGCATGTTTCGTGACTACAGATAATGTGTGTTTTAAGTCAGACACAGTAGCACACACCTGAAATCTCAGCACTCTGGAAGACTGAGAGGTGGATCCCTGGGTGTTTGAGGCCAGCCTGGGCAATTTAGTGACTGAGCAAGACACTGCCCCCCCCACTAATTTTTTTTTTAAAAGGGCAGGTGATAGAACTCAGTACAGAGGCCTTGCGTTCAATCCGTAGTACCAAAAAAAAATTATGCATGTTACACTTTAGTAAGATGCACAGCTTTCTCTGATTTTCTCTTTTCCTCTGCCCTGCCTGGGTGGTGGGCTGGGACTCAGTGACCCCGGCGAGGGATGAAAGGGCCAGTGGTGAATTCTTTGGGGTCTTTGGGCCTGTCGTGAAGCAGGTGCTTGAGAGGAGGTGTGGCCAGTGGAGCCGAGCCGAGTGATTTGAAGGGAGGGTGGCTGTGGTGGGAGGTGGCCACAGCTGCCTGTTTTTGAGGGAACTGGCAGGAGAGGCTCCTATGGGGTTTTCTGTGGGCAGGACCATGGACGGGCCTGGGGCGAAGTGAAGTGAGCTTCAGAACAGGAAGTATACCAGCACTGCTCAATTTTGCCTTTTCTTAAAGGAAAAAAGTTTATTCTAGAATCATCATCTGTAACTCATTGGCTTTCTGTCATCAGCTTTTTGTAATAAATCAGACATGCTTGGGATGTACTGACTGGTACAAGTTAAGTGTTCACCGTGTGAGTTACTTCTCCTCTGGGAATCGCTGGAAGCAGTGTCCCCTCCTGCTCAAGAAAGCCCTTAGCGCGTGTGATGTGCACAGGGCAAAGCGCCGGGGGATGGGGGGTCCGTGGGGCCACACAGGGCTGGAACTGTTCTGGAGTTGAAGTAACCAAGCAGACAACACTCAGAAGAAACTGGCAGGTCAATGACATGTAGGAAAAGTAGTTTTCAAGGCTGTTAGGAGACCGGAAAGGGTTTGGATACATGCTGTCAGTGCACAGGTCCAGCTGCCAATCCTGTGCAAGTGTGCTGACTTTCACAGGTCACCCCTCAGAAGGCACCTTTGCTGCCCCCCCATCTGAGACTCCAGGGAGACAAAAGTCATGTTTTAAAACTTTTAAAAATCAGCATAATGGGGGTATGCTCTACATGCAATAAAGTTTGCTGGTTTTAGGTGTGTGCTCAGTGGGTTCTGTTATGTGTCTCGCCGGTACCCTCCTGGGCCATCAGAACGTAGCAGAGGGGCCATCTCAGAACTTCCCTCCTGTCCCTCTGCAGATGGTCCCCCTTCCTGTCCCAGAAGTCACGGATCTGCTATCATTATGAGTTTACTTGTTTTAAGTTTCACGTGAGGAATTACACAGCACGAACCCTTTTGTAGAGTCATCTGTCCCTGTTGCCATTTTCTTAGATCATGCCTTTTTATTGCTGAATAGTCTTCCACTATAAAGATAAACCATAGTTACTTGTTACCAGTTCATCAAGTGATGGCCATCTGGGCTCTTTCGAGTTGCTGGTGTCATGAATAGAGCTGCTATGAGTGTTTGAGAACAAGTCTTTGTGCAGACAGACGTTTCATTCTCTGATGTGGGTAAGTACTTGGGAGTGGGATCGCTGGGCTTGTTGTGTGCTAAGGGTACGTCTCCTTATAAGTGACTGTCATACTGTCTTCTAGAGTGGCTGCAGCATTTTTCATTTTCACTAACAGTTATTGAGTGAGTTGTGGTCCCTTCACATCCTCATAACACTTGATGTTCAGTCCTCTTTGCCACTGAAGTGGGTGTGTGATGGAATCTGATTGCAGTTTAATTTGTATTTCTTGGTAACTGGTGGAGTTCAGCATGTTTTCATGGGCCTTTGTATATCTTCTTTGATCTAAATGTCAAGCCAAGCTTACACCATGTAAGTTGCTTTGTAGATCCTGAAATGCATGTGGGAGGGGGCATCCTAATGTGTTGAGTGCCTTTCACCAGAAGAGGCTGTCAAGAGAAATTGAACATTTAAGTAACAGTAATCTGAAAGGAGATTCTGGAAGATATATTTTGTGGAGATTACTCCACAAAATTGCAGGTGTTCTTGGGAGCTGAGATAAATCACTGTTACTGGAAAAATTTAAAGGAGCTATAGCCTGCAGTTTACTTAAAAAAAAATTGTTTTTCCCCCCAGTAGAGCTTCCAAGAGAAGGCCTCATGCCTTGGGATGATTGAGTCGATGTCAGTAGACACTGGAGCTCCAAGAGGGGAGCTCTTGCCCTGTGTGTCATGGCTGTGGGTCTGGCAGGTGATATTCCTAGAGACTTTGGAGTCTGACTTCCTTCCGGTTTTAGTGGAGAGGGAGTTGCCTAAGATTATGAAAGCAATCATTTCCACAGTTTAAAAAAAAATCTTTAATATTTTCAACAGTCTTTAAACAAAACCTGCCCTCCACTGCAAGCCCCCCCCCCATAGCTCTATTGCGCTTTCCCCTACGCATGTGGACCTCCAGCATGCCATGGACTGCGGGTGCTCAGCATGCAGCTCTGAAGTCAGGTTGTGTGGAGTGCCCTGTTCTGCTGATGGCACACATGTGTGTAGACCCAAACTGATAGGATGGCCAGCGCAGTCCCCCTCATCAGTGACACACTCAGAGGTCCCATCGTTCACAGAAATGGAGGAGAGAAGCAGGTTACCTGGTGGCCTGGTGAGTTTGCTGTTTTTTGAGGGCTGACTGTATAAAGAGTGGCTCTGGGCTGATGACAAAAGCTGAGCATGTTGGTGGGTGCTGGGTGTTACCAGCTGATGTATAGCATATGCGTGTGTGCATGTGTGCACCCGCCCACACATGGCTGCTCTCAGTTAGAGGTTAGGCAAGGCAGAGCCAGCTGTCCACGGAGAATTAATGTTTCCCGGACCGTCGGTAAAGTGGCTCAGTCACTTTCAGGGCTTCTTGCCGAGCACATTTGAGGTAAGGGCTGTAAGGGCAAATTACATGATATTACTGGCAGGCAGTCCAGGCTGATTCTTACTATGTCAGAGTGCTTCAGTTTTGCTTTTTAAAAAATGTGCTCATGGCCACCTGCTTGTTAGTTTGTGCAAATCAGAATCCGTGTTGTAAAATTGGAAGTCTGCTGCTCTAGGCATGTGGGCCTGGGCAGCCGTGCCGCCCCTCCTAGATGAGTGGGAGCAGCCTCTGAATTCCCGTTGCCTTGCTGGAGGATGCAGGCTTACTCACTGGGACAGTTTGTATTCTAGCAAGAGACCTTTTTAATCCAATGCACACAGAGGAGCTGGGTTTGAAAACACTGGCCCAGTGAATGAGGCACAGTGGGGCCAGTTGTCCTGCGCATTCTCAGACCTTGCTCCCCTCCATTTCTGCTGTCCACTGTGGCCAGGCCCATTCAGGGAGAGGCTGGCACAGAGACGGTGTGACTCATCTGTCCTCTGACCCCACTGACAACCCTAGCCTGGCCTGCTACCCACTGCAGAGTGTCTCCTGAACACTGTTGTGTGGTTTAAGCTAGAGAGCAGCAGCACATGGATCCGTACAGGCCATGTTCCATGTTCCTGGACGCCACATCAGGAAGCCCTGGGTTCCTGTTCTGAAGGGAGCCTGCACTCTAGTCTTTGTCCTCTAGTCTCCACTGCCCCTGGGAATCCCTCCACATACTCATACTGAGGATTGAACTCAGGGGCCTTTGCACTGAGCTACATTCCGAGCCCATTTTTGAGATGGGGTCTTGCTAAGTCACCAAATTTCCCAGGCTGAGCTCAGATTCGTGATCCTCTTGCCTCAGCCTCCCAAAGTGCTTGGGATTACAGGTGAGCAGCACTGTGCCTGGAGCTTGTGGAAATTTTAAGTCTGTGAAAACAAATACTGGTGGTGGTCGAAAACAGTGGCAGGAAGTATATGTCTGCCTAATCCACATGACGATATGACTGCAGGTTTTAAAACTACTCCCCCAAGGTGGAAGTAGCTTTATGTATTTTCTTGGTTTGTTGTTTCTTGAATTTTTAATATTAGTTCACCTTAAACAAACTAAGGAAATGGTATCTGCCCTCAGAAAGAGCAGTTCACCAGGAGAATGTGAAAGTACATTGGACTGAGGAGGAGAACCCGGGAGTGGCATCTGGGCTAACCTTTATGTCTGTGTCCTTGGGAAAACAACATGACTTTCCTTATGGTTAGTCCTGCCTGCCCACCCCCACCCCGGCAGGCGGTCCTGAGCTGTGCTGTGTCAGCCTTGTGTGTTGAAAGTGCTGTGCCAGATGGAGCTCATGACTGCCACCCCCTTTGTGTGATCTCACCATGCCCTGACTTTGGGGTACGTGGTGCTCATACACACTTTTCATTTCTTGCCATCTGTTTTGAGAAATTCAAGACAGGGAAATGCAGTGGAATTGTTAGTTTAAAATTATTTTCTGCTGGGCTGGGGATTTAACGCAGTGGCACTGTGCTTGCCTCGCAAGTGCAAGGTTCTGAGTTCGATCCCCAGTAGCCTTCCCCCAATTACTGCCATTGCCAATTCTTTATCTTTACAGTCAAAGTAGGCTTATAGTTCTTCATTCACAATAGTAAAACTAACGCTTTTTTGTTGTTGTTGAGACTTTTAGGCAGAAATCTTAAATTCTTCAGGAAAAGCATCTGCTGTAGCACATATATTCAAATATACTATTTCCTCCTCTGAAAGATCACTAAAGTGCAAACTGTTACAAAGCTGTCAGTGTGATAGAATTTTGCGTCCAGAGCCTTGGAGGAGAAATGAGTTCTCAAAGGCCACAGTGTAGGTATTAGAGAGCCCAGGTGGTCCCCAAGGGTGTGGACCCCAGCCTTTTCCCTGCTGCTGTTCTCATCCTCTCGGTGTCTTCAGTCACTGTGACAGATGTCAGCCTTCTCGGATCCCTGCTGAGGGTCTAGGGCCCTGCTGGGTGTGTCAGCCCCTTTGGTTGCTGGAGGTGGCAGCACCTGGCCCCAGACTCCAAAGATCTTCACTTTCATGTTTTCTTTCTCTTACCTTTATCTTTGTCTCAGTTTTTTCTCTCTCAAATAAAATGCACAGCAGCATTCAATGCAGCCTTGTTTGGGGGACTGGGCCTTTTGGTGCTGCTGGTAGATTTGTGTTTGCTGTGCCTGCTGCTGCTGGTCTGGGGCTTGGACACCCCAAAGGGATGTCCTCAGGACAAGCTCTGGGGATTGCAGCACATGTTGGTGCCTGTGGTGTGCAGCTGGGGACCCTTGGTCTGTCTCTGTGGTGTCTGTGGCCCCAGCATTCCTGTAGCAGAGAGGGAATTGTTCCAGGCTGTGTCCATCACATGGTGAGAGTCTCAGCCCCCTCCCTCCCCCTTCTTTCCCTCTTGTCTCTTAGCTGGAGATTCCAGTTTACTTTTCTTTGGATGGAAAACAGAAAAACTAGTGGGCAAAGCTCTCCCTTGGAGAGAAATAGGCATCTGCCAGTGCTGAAAATAAACATCCTTGCTGACCCTCATAGCCAGCCAACAGCTGGCCTGCCTTTGCTGCTCTTCCTGTCCCTTTCTGTGCAGCCCACAGCAACAGGGATCCAGGCCGGCCTTACCTTTGCCTCGTGCCACAGCCTTGAGGTTTAAATGTGAAATGTCTCTACAGACTTGTGTGCTGAGTGTCTGGTCCCTGGCGTGGCATTGTCCAGAGGACGTAGGGCCTGCCCAGAGGAGTGGGTCATGGGCACATGACCTTGGGGACCAGACCCCCCACCCCATGATGTGAGTAGTTTTCTCCACTGAGCCCTTCCCGTGATGCTCTTCCTCACCACAGGCCCAGCAAGCAATGGAGCCGAGTCCAGGCACTGGGCCCTGAAATCAGGAGCCCAAACAAACCTTTCCTCCCCTACATTTGTCTTTCTCAGGTGTTGGGTTGCAGTGATGGAAGCTGACCGACACACACTGCCTGTACTTTGTTCCCACTCACCTGCTGTTGCCCATGCTTCTGTCTCAAGCCTTGGACACTCACCCTCTTGCCCCTGCTCCCTGGTCATGGATGCTGTTGATGGCACAGTGATTTCTAGCCTGAAACTGTAAGGAAAAAGCGAACAGGGCCTTCCATACTTTTTTTCCCCTCTTTAAAGACAGGTTCTTGCTGTGTAGTTTAGGCTGGTCCTGAGCTCACAGTCGCCCTCCTACCTCAGCCTCCTCACTGCTGAAAGTACAGGCATGTGCCACACCATCCAGCCCTTCCACACCTCTGGAGGGTCCCTTGTATCTGTTCCCACCTTTTTCCTGGCTCTCAGCTGCTGCTATGGCTGGACTACCAGCCAGCAATGCACCGTTAGTGGATTGTTCCTGTCTGTCTGGAATGCGGTCTTTCGTATGTGTGTTTTATCACAGAGCTATCTTCATGTGAAGGCACCTGAGGTCCTACAGATAAAGCAGCCTGTGTGGGGTATAGGGCAGACACTGACCTTCCCGGCACTGCTTTTGGGCTCCTGGAAGGTCCTGGGCAGTCCTGGGGGGTAAATGGAGCAGAGCATGAAACCAGGTTCTACAACAGGAAGTGGCCATCGGTGTCCACCTGACCGCTCCCCACAGGGATCCCTCTAAAGGCCCAGGCCCCAGGCAGGCTTCCCTTTGTTCTAGAGTCAGCCTCTATCCTCTGGTCTAGTTGCTTTGTCATGTGACCTCCTGGGGTAGAAGGACAAGGGGTAGTCCTCACTGGGCTTTCCAGAAGTCCCTTCTCAGGTAGATCCATGGCCCTGCTGGGATTTATGGAGAGGCCCAGGAGATCAAGATCTTGGTGTGTGGAGACGGGGATGGAGACCCAGGCCTGTGCCATTGCTCCTTGTAGTGAGCCTGGGTCTGAGAATGAGGAGGGAGGCGAGAAGGATGGTTCCCATACTCCCTCGGCCCTCCTCTTTCCCCTTCATCCGCCTGTGTACTATTTGGATTGCAGAAAAAATGAAAATGAAGCATGTGGGAGTCGGGAACTGTGTGTGGTAGAAGCAGGAGGGGACCCATGATGGTCCAGCACTTCAAAAGGCACCTGAAGCAGGGCATGGTGTTGCACGCCTGTAATCCCAGCATCGGGAGGCTGAGGCAGGAGGATCACCATGAGCTCCAGGCCAGCCTGAACTACAAAGTGAGACCTTGTCTCAAAAAACAGACAAACAAAAGGCACCTGAGCCTTCTTGGCTCTCCTTTGTCCAGACACAGTTCTCTCTGTGTACAGAGCTTGGCTTTGCATGGGACCTCAGGCAACCTGAAGTTTCTTCTTGCCTTTCTTTGCCTTTGCTACCTGGCTCTCCTTGCCCCCTGCCTTTCTTTCCACCATAGGGAAATGAGGCCAGGTCTTTTGGATGAGAAGCAGGAATTTGGAAGTGGAAGGCACAAATGGCAAGACCAAAGATAGCAGTGGTGTAATCTTTCCCTTAGAATGCCTGGGGTGGATGGTGTATCTGGGACACAGCAGGTCCCGATGCCGCCCCCAGCTCCTGTCCAGTCCTCTGGCCCTCGGGAAGAGTCTGAAACATGAAGTGGTTACCCAAGGTGGTCTGGAAGTGTGCTGGGCTCCCAGGTGTGGCTAGTGAGAGAGGGGCCATTTGCATGTTGTTGCAGTGGTCACAGGGCTGGGGTGTGCCCCCCCCCCGTACTTTCTCAGAGAGGACAGCAGCTCCACCCTAGCTTTAGCTCTGGCTGGGCTGGGTGAGTGGGAAAGGGTTTAAAGCAAGCGTGGGAGAAACGAGGTGAGAGGGTTGGGGTGTGATGAGTCTACAGAAAGCTAGGAAAGCAGATGTCAGACAGGCCCCACCTGCAGCTCCTCGCTCTGGAAGCAAACTGAACTTCTGGAAGCTGCACGCTGATCTCCCTCAGTGTGCAGGGGCTCTCCTAGCCTTTGATTAGCTCAAAGCCAAGTGGGTGACCTTGGGGGAGTCCCTTATATTCTCTGAGCCAGTTTCTTCTATTTTTAGTTGGGGAGATAGGTGGTGATTCAAAAGCTGTTCTAAGCATTGTGTAAGATACAGGGTGGAGTTCAAGTGCTCCTAGAGTGTCACGCTGTCTTTTTAGATGTCTGCTGCCGCCGTGGTAACTTCTCTCAGGTGCTGACAATGCCCCTGGGTGGCACTGTGGGAAAGTCATTCCTTGGGAGCTCTGGGAAGCTTTGGGGGGGGTCATGACTTCTGTCCTTGACTTTAACACTGAGGCTGTTTATGGGGAGACAGTGCACAGAACTTGGGTCTGGCTGGACCTGAGCTGAAGAGGAGACACCCTAGTGGTGTGAAGGGCTGACTTTGCCCGGAGCCTTATTGCCAAGTCCTTGCTGTGGAATCTCTGAGGTAGGGAGGAAGGGACAAGGGGACAGTGCATGCCCAGAGCCACGCCCTGTCACCTTGAGCTTCAGATCAGGCTTTGCTCCTTTAAGAACCCTGGTGTTAAAGCTGAGAGGACATGGGACTCCGCCACTGTAGGCTGGCCCTAGCACCCTGCTGTGCCACACCCTGTTATCCTTGTGGGTAATAAGAGAAGCATCATGACATGCTTTAAAAACGTGGGTGGGAAACGCATACTAGTGGAGATGAAAGGCTGTCGTGAGCTATGAAGGTACTTTGTTCTTGGAGGCCTTTTCTCTTCACCATAGCTGTTGTCAGTCCTGAAATGTATTTATCTAATGACGGGAAGACCTGGGGGTGGTGTGTTTCTAGCAGACACTTTACCTGGCGTAGTGTATACCCTGCCTTACAGAAGTGGAGAACACTAATCCCTGCTGTCAGCTATTAGTGCCAGCTGTTTGCTGGACGCTGTGTATATGTTGATGATTTTACCCAATGAAGCAGGTATTATTCCCAACCAAAGTCAGTAAGGGGAAGTCACCTGCAGAGGTGAGCTAGTGATCAGATCAAGTCTGATACTAAAACCAGTGACTTTTTTGACCCCTACTCTCTTTTCTGAAGGCATCCAACACTGCTCTCCCCACTCTTTTTTCTTTTTTTTTTTTGAGACAAAGTCTCACTATGTAGTTCAGGCTGGCCTTGAACTGATTTTGTAGCTCATCCTGACCTTGAACTCATGATGATCCTCTTGCCTCAGCCTCCTGAGTGCTGAGGTTATAGGCATGTGCCACCACACCCAGCTTCCATTTGTAATGCTTCTTTTGCTTGAAGTTTCTGGTCAGAGTTACAAGATGTACTTTTTGGAAGAACACATAAAGTACAAGTATGACAGCCTGTGAACAGCAGGAAGGCGTCTGGGAAGGATGGGCCTAATGGGAGTGGTGAGCACGGCGTGGTGGATGGGGTGAGAGGTGGGGGACAGAAGCCACAGGGTGCAGTGCGTGTGACAGTGTCCCCACCCAGGCAGACCCTTGCTGCCTCAGGAAGCCAAGTCCTCCTTTGTTCTTTTCATCTCTCTCCGGGGCTCAGAAAGAATGCTCAGTGATCTCACATCTCCTCTGCCCTGTTTATGTTACAAAAGTGAAGTTCGTGTGGGTTGAGTCTCGTTTCCTGGGGAAATCGGCCTGGACTAGAATTCCATTGTCTTCTGGGACTGGGAAGATGCGGAAGGCTGACCTCGGTCCCAGCTGAAGGTCGTCTTCCCATCCTCTGGACTCCGACCACTGCTTCAGCAAAGCCAAGCTCCTGGTCCAGGGTGGTGGCTGTGTACGGAGCACCCTGGACTGTTTGGGTCCATGGCCAAGTGCTAGCTGGCCAAACTTCCTCCTCCACTGTCCCAGGCTCCTGGATGCTCCTCTTCCACTCAGTACAAGTTGGGATGAGCTGGAGTGCACTGCTCTCTCTTTCCGTTTCTCTGAAACAGTAACCAGCAAAGTCCAAGTCAGCGGCTGGATATTCCACTGAGGCCTGCAGGCCAGGGTTCAGGGAGTGCATGTGGGCACTGGGCCCAAAGGTGCCTCCTCCCTTAGCCGGCATCTCTGCCTAGGACGAGGTGCATTGAAGGAGCTGCTTGTGCTATTCTTGCATCTCCTGGGTTCACACCCCGGGCTCCATCCCCTTCAGTCACATGGAACAGCTGCCTGGCAGCACACTGTGGAGGCACATAGTCTGTGGTAATTCTGCTAGTATGGGCATTTGGGGCTTTTTCCCGTTTCTTACTTTAAAACTATCCCCGAGAACATCTTTGCAGAACCAGCCTTTGGGAAGGGAGGAGGGTGCTTTGACACCCGGAATCGGAGAGCCTGGCTCAGATGCCAGTGTGTCCCCAGCCCAGAGCTGTGCCATGTATGTGCTTCAGGATGATGCCACTGCAGCTGGGGTTTCCACTGTAGCCTCCACCTTGTCTGATGGGTGTTGCTATCGCTGGGACCCCCTGTGGCTTTGCGCCATGGCCAGATTCAGGGAACTTCAGGGCTGGTGCCCCATCTTGCAGGTTGGGTCAGTGTGGCCTCGTTTTCATTCCACAGAGCTGCTCATCTCTGATCATTCACTTATCTTTAAATAGACAAATTCACGTGTACCCCCTGGGGTAGATATTTCTGTCAGTGCTCCAAACTGAGCCTCTTGTCATCATCTTGCCTGTCCCCAGGAGCCTGTGTGACGGCTTCCTGTGCCACTTTCCAGAGTGTTTTCTGCACGTGTTTTAATGTGTGGAAACGTGAAGTGGTGTAGTCGCTTTTATTGCCTAATCTGTTCCTTGACACTTTTGGGGGGCGGGTACGGGGATCGAACTCGGAACCTTGCACATGCGAGACAAGCATGGTGTCACTGAGCTAAATCTCTGACCCTCCTTGACACTCTGTTTTTGTTTTTGTTTGGTACTGGGGATCAAACTGAGGTCCTTGTGCTTGCAAGGCAGGCGGCAGCACTACTGAGCTAAACCCTGGCCCCCCTCCTTGACACTTTTTGATGCTCAGAGGTAAAAGAAATCCTCTGCTTGGTGGAAGGACAATAGTAAATGGAAGCAAAGTATATAGGCTATCGAAGTTGTTTTGTTTTGGTCCTGGAAACAGAACTCAGGACCTTGCATTTGCGAGGCACGTGCAGCACTACTGAGCTAAATCCCCAGGCCTCAAGGTATTTTATCTGTCTTAATTTTTAAAAACTTCGAGAATTATATACTTATGTTCATGATGGTCAAGAAGAAGAAAACAATCCTTTAGCTTTCCTTGAGGGAGCAGTGATTGTCTTCCTGTACCCTTTACACACACAGTTTCCATGTACCATGCAATACCTGCTGTCCTTTCTCTGATAACATTTTTCCTTGCTTTCACAATTTGTGTGCGAGTGCTTAATTGGTTTATACCAAAGCTTGTATTTCTCTACTTCCTTAGGTGAATTTTTAAGAAACAGTTGCATTTGTGTCTTCTGCAGACTGCCTTGCTTTCTTGTCATCTCAGTGCTGTCCACAAGAGGATGACGGGAAGCCATGGCTGGTGGCTGGGGTGGCTGTGTCTGGGTGTGGCCTACCACCCCCCCTAGGGCTGCTCACTGCCTCCACCTAGGTCTGCTGAATGGGAACAGAATCCAAGAAATGGAAACCACACCTGGGAGAAATATGACAAATGTGTTTCTTTTCCATTTTCCTGCCCTCAGGGTTACCTCTTAAGGATTAGATTAAGAACATTCTCGAGGGCACCCAGAACTACCTGGCTGGCTGCTGGTGTTTGCAAAAAAGCCTCGGAGCAGAGTGGGCCAACCTGGGCTGTGTTTCTGCCTGTTCCCAGCTTCTCCCCGATGGTGTAGCAATTGCATGCATATGGTGTGTGACCAAAATGCTAGGCTAATGACTTAACCCTGAGAGTTCGCTTCTACTTGGGCAGCATTTTCTGGCTCTTCCTCCAAACTCTAGTTGGTTAATCTTTTTTTCCTATTTAGAAGTGCTTTAAATTTCCTTTTATTCTTTTTGTACACCTCATTAGATAAATATACATGTATAACTAGCTCTGCCACTGAGCTGTATGCTAAACTCACTGGTGATTTAAAGTGAGTCCTCTGCTACCATCCCCAGGTCATGGTCAGCATCCAGGGGTGCAGTGTGGTCCCCTCCCCATCACAGCTGTCAGTAGTCACTGCCATCCTAACCTGGCCATCTCCATCTCCTTACTTTGATTTGTAGTTTTGTCTGCAGTCATTCCCAGACATCAGCATCCCAATCTAGGTTCTCCCGTGTTCTGGAAGCTTTGTAGCCTAGTATTGCAGTATTGTTCTGCTGTTGCTGTTTCTGTCAAATTCATTCGCGTTCATTCATGTCCTTTCCATTGCTTTGTAGGTGTGTAATATGAACACATGACAGTTTACCCATTTTACCACTGACCGACATTTGGGTTTGTCCAATTTCTGGCTGTTTGAAAGAGTGTTGTAAATGTTCTTGTGCTTAACTTGTGCTTTATTAGGTAATAACAAAATGTGCCCTTCTGGTTGCTCCTTAGGCACACACATTCCACGCAGCTGTGGTTTGGCATGGATGTTTATTTGATCTTAATTCTTAGCGACACCTGCTCCTCTCCAGGCCTTGTTCTATTCCCAGAAGGAGATGTGTCCATTATTGCTCTGCTTTACACCGAGCGAGCCTGCAGCCTGCATTGCGGTTCTGTGCTTCCTGAAAGGCTGCTGGAAATGTTTGACACTTTCATGAATGCTCCATGCTTTTTGCAAAGTCAAATGTGTGATGAGACACAGCTGCCATTTAGATGTTTGTTGAACTCTTTCTAGTCTCAGCAGAGCTGCCCTGGGGGCACAGATCTGGGCAAGTGTGGTTTTGTTTTGTCTACTCTCTTTCACAACTGTCATTTCTACTCAGGTTGGCCTTTCTTGGATCAGAGGAGATGACCCAGGGAGGGGGGAGCGTGGAGGGGCAGCTTCAGTGGTGAGGCTGGGTCTGCAGGCCTGCCCAGGATTGGGTCTTTGGGCTCCAGAGAGGAAGTGATTCCTTCCCTCCTGTGGAAGCTGGCTGTGCATCCAGGTGAGCACCAAGAGGCATGGGGCTGGCTGACACTGGAGATACATTTGCATGAGTTCTCTGCGCCACTCATAGTTTAAGCTTTGTGGACCTAGAAGGAAAATATGAAAGAGAAAGAGCTGGTGTGGTGTTATACACCTCTGATCCCAGAATTCTTGAGCCTGAGGCAGGAGAATGGCTTTGAGTTCAAAGCCCCCTAGCCTGCATAGTGAGTTCCAACACCAGCCTGAGTTATAGTGAGACCCTGTCTCAAAAAAAAAGGAGAAAATAAATTTCTGCAGAATTTTTAATGAAACCTAAGTATAGTGATAGCCATGGAACGACTGCTAATGAGAAAAGTGAGGGCTGGGGATTTAGCTCAGTGGTGCTGCCGCCTGCCTCACAAACCCAAGTTTGATCCCCAGTACCAAAAAACAAACAAAAAAAGCATGAGAAAAGTGAGCTTCTTTTGGAGGGAGACATTTCTCTGCATTGAGGTTCCAAGTCCTCCCCAGAGTCATCTGACCAGAATTGTCCACCTGTACAAAACTTATGTCGTGACCGCACAGACAGGTTGCAGTCAGATTTGGCCTGAGCCAGGCCAGCTCCTCAGACGGCTGTGGAGGTCACCACACTGTCCAGCCTGCCATCGAGACATAGGTGCCGTCTCACCGGTGGGGACGTCTGTGGGGTCTGTGGGGACTGGGAGGCTGCAGAGCTTTGCTCTCAGGGAGGAGGCGTGTCACAGGGTGACCTCTGCTGTGGGGAGAGAGAGCCCTCGGCTGTCCTTTGTGGCTGGAGCTCTGCAGCAAGGTAGCAGAGCACGGGGAGCCGAATTTGTGAGCTTCTCATTTTTGTCTGGATGGCAGCGTTCCTCTCTGGCCTGGGAAGCCATATTGCTCAGCACACTGTGACAATGAGGATGGAACAATGGTGTGGCCTCTTCCTTTGTGGCCTCACCCCTACCTGTGCCATTCACAGTCCCTGTGTGCTGGCCCAACACTTTATTTTCCTTGGCAGTATTTGATTATGGGAGTCTTTTTGTTTCATTCATTTTTTTGTTTGCTTGGCTTTTGAGACAGGGCCTCGCTATGTACTTCAGACTGGACTTGAATTCACTATGTAACTCAGGCTGTCCTGGAACTTGCAGTGACCCTCCTGCCTCAGCCTCCCAAGTTCTGGCATTACAGGGGTGCGTCCCTACACCCAGCTGTTTTGTGTTTTGAGAAAGAGTCTTGCTATAGAGTTCAGGCTGGCCTTGAACTCACTATGTAGCCCCTCAAACTTAACAGCAATCCTCCTGCCTCATTCTCCAGAGTGCTAGAATTATAGGCATGCACCACTGCACCCATCTTCCTTGGAAATATTTGAGACATGTCCCTCTAGTCTTGTTTATGCAATAAGTTTACTCTGTAAAACTTGTTTTACAAACTAAAAGGTCAGTCTGAGTCTGAGCCCTCAAAGTTACGAGGTTTGGCTGGGCTTATGTTGCCAAGCAAGCTGTACTTGAATGTTTATTGTCTCTCACATTTTTGTGTTTGGAGTTTTTCCACGCAAATTCTGGTGAAAGTTGTGGTGGTTTTCCTTCTCCTGAGTTTAAGTGGATATAGGGAGGACTGATGAGGGCTCACTCGGTCGCAAATCTCAGCAAAGCTGGCAGACAGCTTTGCTTTCTAGAGACTTAAAAGTTTTGTTATTTTTGTTGCTTTAATATTTCAGGGCTGTTTTTGTAAATTAATGGACACAGGCTTTTCCTCTCCCTCAGATTTAATCATTCTCACTTGGCCTGACCAAGTTTAATCTTGGTATCTATGAACACAGGCCATCATAAGGAGGGTGTGTCTTTGAGTAGGGAGGGAATTGCTCTTCCTCTCGGGGTTTTAATTAAAACCCCCTCTGCTGCCAGTGCAGCCCATCGCACGTCACCTCTAATCTCTCCTTGACAACTAGGCAAGCAGCAGTGTTTACACGCTATCCTGACTCGGTATAAACCCTGCTTCCCTCCCGTAGCAGGGCAGAAGACCCCGTGGCGGCGTGTTTTACCAGACTTCCTACAGTGTGCGTTGCGATTGGGAAGGCTGTGTCCACACAGACAGGGAGGGCACTTGTCTGAGTTGCCGTGCGGCAGTGCTCCTGCCCCCCACATTGACGTAGACCACTGCTTCCAGGATGGAGCCACAGTGGTGCACTGTCACCTGCAGGGTGGTGATCAGAGGCCAGAGAGGCAGGCAGGTTGATATCTCAGGCTGATTCCCAGAGTCCTCGCCCAGCATCAGCCCCCAGCTGGCTTCTGAACTGAGGTTCCAGCCAGTTCCTACCTCTTTGGATAGCTTTTCCCTGAGTCCACTTCCTGCCACCCTGAGCAGTTACCCAGCAACCTCCCAGTACCCCATCAGTCCTCCCCTCTGCCTCAGGAACACTGTCTGTGGCATGGTGTCGTGCTCTGCAGCAGGCACTGGGATGTGCTGACGAAGTAAACATCAGCTCTTTGCTGGGCACACACCTGTAATCCCAGCACTTAGGAAGCTGAGGTGGAAAGATCACTGTGAGCTTGGGGCTACATTGGGCTACATAGTGAGTTCAAGGCCCATCTGAACTACATAATGAGACTGTCTTGGGTAAAAAGAAATTTTAACTCTTGAATCTGTTCTTATCAACTCCTTTCTACAACATGTCAGAAAATAATGCTTGTTTGTTTTAAACAGACATTTTTAAGTTTTTGGATCCTAGCAACATTAAACAGAAAACCCAGGCATGGTGGTACATGCTTGTAATCCTAACATTCTGGAAGGCCGAGGCAGGAGGATCACAAGTTTGAGCTCAGCTTGGACAGTTTAGCACGATTTTGTCTCAGAAAAGAGCTAGGTGTGTACCCCAGTAGGAAGGCCCTGAGTTCCGTTTTTCAGTACTGCAGCAGACACACACACAGGAAGTAGAGTTCCCACGTGCCCTGTTTGTGGGCACCCTTGTCTGTGGGCACCCTTCCTGCTGTCCTTGTCTCCCACAAAGGGACATTTGTTATCATGGATGGGCCTACAGCAGCAGGTAGTTGTGGCCTGAGGTTCATACTTTTCACCATTCTGCGTGTTTGGACACAATACAATGGTGTAATTTTAACACCTTTTTGGGCTGGTTATGTATGTAGCTCAGCAGCATAGCACCTGCCTGGCAAGTGTGTTCCATCCCCCACCCCACCCCAAAACCCCAAAATAAAACCACCTTTTAATATTGTAACTACTCTGAAAAAATCTGGTGATCAACTTGTTTAAAATTGTCAGCACTGATCACATGTTCTAATAAAACAACCACTGTTGTGTCAGAGCTAGGATGTCGGATGCTAGTGTTGGAAGCAGATCTCAGAGGTGATCTGGGAAGGCTAAGTCCCCACCATACTGCATGATAAGCCACCAGGTGCTTTGTGGCAGATACCCATGATCAGCGCTGTTACTGAGCTCTGCAATGCCAGGCACCGGGCTGGGTGCTTCCCTGTCGTTCCTAACGTGGTTGGCATGGCAGCCCTGTGATTGGCATCACTCTGCCAGTTTACAGATGTTCACCTAAGAGTTGAGCCCTTAGCCCCTGTGCTCCTCCAGGTATAGTGGGGTTCCGAAGACATTTTATTCTCTTTTGTGTAAGAAGTCTTCAGGTTTCATGAGTCCTTGAACAAACACTGTTTGAGTGCCTACTGTGTATAGGCATTGTAAGCGCCATATACTGCTTGTGTGTGATAGCTGGTCTGTAAATATTCACTGAACACTAAATATTTGAGGGTCTGTTTAATCGGTCAGCCTTGCAAAGCTAGGTATTGTTACTACCAGTTTCTGGAAGAGAAACCTGAACAATGGGAAGGATTAGGAAGACACCTACCTCAGCTGTCAGATTTGTGTCTGGGTCTTTCCAAAAATCAGGACTGGGCCGACCCCTCCCAACCACCTGTGCCTGCAGTCCTGTGACTTGGTGTGGTCACCTTGCCACCCTTTCCCTCTGGGGGGATGGGACGCAGGGCACTGAGACATGTGAGCTGTCTGTCGAAGTCCCTGCTCTTTACCATGGAGTGCTGCCTGGCAGATGCTGTGACCAGGGCCACCTGCTTCAGGTGGATGAGACAGGAGAAGAGCTGGTATTTTGTAGCTGCTGACAAAACTGCTGTGCGTTGCTATTTGAAAGTAGTGCTTCACCCTGAGCAGAGGATTTGTGCCCCTGAGCAACCTGGGGGACCTGACGGTACAGTAAGGGGTTCTGGGGCTCACCTGTAGTTGTAGTGTCTAAGCACAAGCGTGTTTTAATTGGCATATTCTCTGTATTTTAGGCTTTGGATGTGGACCGGATGGTTCTTTACAAAATGAAGAAATCGGTGAAAGCAATAAACATCTCTGGGCTGGGTGAGTACGGTTCCTGCCCCAGGGTTTCTGTGCAGGGACAGCACATTTAAAGTCCTGATGCATAACAGTGTTCACCACTAGCCAATTAACAAACTTGGACAGCAGCAGCGAGCTGCGATGTCTCATTCCAGAAGTGGGTTTCATTTGCCCACCGGCCAATTCAGGAACAGGCCTCCCTCCTGCCTTCCTGTGTAAACCTGCTTTGTCAGACTGGCTGCTCCTGCCTCTAAGGTTTGGTCTGTGCTGAGAATCACACTAGAATTCTCTTTCCATTTCTCTCTTTTCCAGTTCTTGCCTTGGGGAGAAAATGAATGAATATACAGGCATTACCAACTAGTCAGAGTAAATGTATGTGTAATATTTATGAATCTGTATTTGATCTAGACTTAGAGATTTGCATAAGAAAAACTCATGCAACTTTCAACTTAAAGATGACAGGCTGCGTATATATGGCAGGTCATATCTGCATGACAGATGTTTTTAAAATGATGATTGTGTATTGCAAACATGTACTATTAAAAAAAAAAAGATTTAAAAATAAATGAGATAGGTCATGAGAGCCAGTGGTTGTAGGAGCAATCCAGGTGGCCAAATGATAAAAATCCTAATTTCAAATCTGGGGGCAAAAAAGTTATCAAGAAACTATAGATCCACTGAGAAGCAAGATGGGGGCCCTGGGACACTGGTGGATCATAGAGAAAAAGGGCAGCTTGTGGGAGCACACCCTGCTCAGGGCCAGGTGTAGCTGGGGTGGCTGAGGGTGGCCCCTAGTATCCCTGTCCTGTCCTCTGCACTCTGTGGGGCCTCACTGTAGCCATGGGAACTGGAGTAGGAGGACAGGGAATGTCCTGGTAGTGGTGAGGTCAGCATGACATGGACCCCACTCACAGCAGTGGGAGCATAAAGTCACAAGGCTCTTGGGTGCCCAGCCAGTGGCCTTTCTGAAGCTCCACATGTCCAGTAGGCTGGCCATCCGCCTGACCTTGGGGGTCTCCTATTGTGGTCATCTTGTACCCATCTGTCATGGCATGCCAGGTTTGAGTTATTATTGGGCCATTAGTCTGACTTTTTAAAAAAACCAGATTCCTGGTCCTGAAATCTTTATTTTAAAACATGTGTTGTCTCCTTCCAAAGAGTCACCTGAAGAAACCCTATACTTTTCCTGTGATGTTGCTGACATCATTTGCACAGTATTTTAGAAACTCTTTTTCTAGAACTGCTTTTTGTAGCACATCTTTTGAATATATTTAGTAGGAGAGTCTAAGGACAGATTAAATTGTCAAAAATAAATGGGGCACATTCAATTAGGGATTAAGGTGCTGGCTACCACAGTTGGCTAGGTGCATTGAGGCTGCTCCAAGGGCCCTCATCTCACAGAGAATCCCTGTTGTGTTCAGAGCATTAAGAGTATTTGACCTTCTAAGGCAACGTTTGTTTAGGGAGAACATTTTATGTAGGATTGAAAGAAAAGTGATAATGATTTAGCATTTATACCTCATCCTGCCCCCTACTTTTTCTGATCTCTTCATCCCTGTTTTCCTCGAGACCGGGACTGCCCCTGGCTGTTGCAGACTGGCCCTGTCTGCCCTCGCACTGCACCCCATCTGACTGCTCCTGCTTAGTGAACTCATTCTGACTGACATCTGTGTCTGTGGGTAGCCACACCCTGGGCTGCAAACTCTCCCCTGCTCCAGTCACCTGGGCAGGACGCGCCTGTCCTTCCCCACCTTTCTTGAGACTTGGTACAGGGCCAGCTTTACTTGGCTCTCACCTGGGTTCCTTTCCTATTGCTTCTGTAATGAGTTACCACACAGTGAGTGGTTTCAAGTGACACAAATTTATCTTTTAGTTCTGCAGGTGAGAATTGCTGTGTGTGTCTCACTGGGTTGAAATCAAAGCCTTGTCAGAGATGCTTCCTGCCAGCACTTGGAGAAGCCATTTCCTTCACTTTTCCGGGTTCCGGGTCCACCTGCATCCTTGCCTCTTGGCCATTTACCTCTGTAGAGCCAGCAGGTGGCCAGTGAGTCTTTCTTATACTCCATCACTGTGACAGTCAGCTCAGGGTGCTGTGACAGAATAACAGACTGGTGGCTCAGACGATGGTGTTCTCACAGGTCTGGAGGCTAGGAAGGCCCTCCTGGCCCCAAGACAGCTGCTCCCCTGCTGTGTCCCTGCACAGTAGTGAGAGAAGAAGCTGGCTGGCTGAGGTCTGTCCACAGAAGGGCACCCTTTCCCATCATGAAGGTCCCACCCTCAGGACCTCATCTGAACCCCAACAGCTCTCAGAGGCTCCTCCCAGTGCTACCACACTGAGGGTGTGTGCTTCAGTATTTGAGTTTGGGGAGACAGAGTTCACTCTCAAAGCAGACAGTGATTCTTCTGCCTCCCTCTTCCATAGTCAAGCATCCAGTTTATCATATGGTACCCCTCAGATTATCCAGGATAATCTCCCCAGCACAGATCCAGTTGTAGAGATCCCTTGTAGAGTAGATAGCCACAGTTTCCAGGGATTGGGACAGAAATATCCTTACGGGCAGTGGGACATTGTTATACCTAATGCACTTGTAAACACTTCCAGTTTTCAGAGCTGTCACTTTGACTCTTCCCTTCACTCCCATAATAAAGGGCTCCCAATATACAGACACTGGGTTCACTGCTTACTGTTCTCCAGGAGTTTATGTCTGTTGATCTTTGTCCTTGATTTGCTGCAAGACCTTGAGATTAAGGACCATTTCTAGGACACAGAATTGTAGGACACAGTGAGTTTTGTGAGTTTAAGAAGAGATTAAGAAGAAGCCTGGATTAAAAGCTAGCAGTGCTACTCAAGAATTCAGTAATTTAGGAATCTTTCTGAGCCTCAGTTTCCTCATATGTAAAACGGGATTACTAATGCTGGAGCTTGTAGGATTCTTAGTCAGAATTCCCCGAGAGACCATGAACAAGAGGCATGAGGGGTTCTGGGCATGGATGTAATTGCGCTTTTACTTCCTGTGCATTCCTTGTAGCGGTTGGCACAGAGCAAGCAGATTTCCATAGATGGCCAATAAATTCTCTTATACATTGTAGTGCTTCTGCTGCAGGTTCTTGGTGTGTGAGAGGTAAGCCGAAAATTTTATATACGAGCCATGTGTGTTAGGGCAGATCATATATTCCACCATGTGAGGATTTCTAAACTGGGGGATTTGAGCAGAGCAGGAGCCAGCACACTGATGAGCCACCGATGTTTTTATGACTGCGAGCTAAGAATGGTTTTTAGCATGCTCCCTCACACTTAGCACAATAGCCTAAATGTTCTTCTTACCCATCAAAACCTTAATATTTAC
The DNA here is from genome assembly GCF_012274545.1 of Fukomys damarensis. NCBI lineage: Eukaryota > Metazoa > Chordata > Mammalia > Rodentia > Bathyergidae > Fukomys > Fukomys damarensis. The sequence continues at coordinate 32,642,793 of NW_022900937.1, read as the reverse complement.
TGACTGTTTTTTTAGGAAACAGTTTGCCAATCCCTGCTGTACAACAGTGGTCCTGAAACTTCAGCGTGAGTTCAGTGAGCGGGGAGGGTGTCTTGTGTAAACAGTGGCTGGACCACACCCTCCAAGCTCCTGGCCCACAAGTCTGGGATGCAGCCTGAGCATTTGCTCATTCAGCAGGTGCCCAGGGGCTGGAGCTGGTCTTAGGAAGCTGCTTTCCTGCTTTGAACACAGCACTGGGCCAAAAGGGCATGAGTGTGTCCTACCTATATGCTAAGCAGTAGTCTCCTTACACAAATCAAGCAAGTTGTTCAAAGGATGACACTCTGCCTCGTGAGTTTCTGGAAGGTCTTATGAACAAGTCCACAAAAGCACATATTGTGATGATGTGTTAAGAAACTATTCCTATAGTAATTTTCCCAGCCTGATGGACAAGTCTCTAGCCCCTTAAATAAAAAACCCAGTTCATATACATTTAAAACTCTCACTAGTCTATGGGCTGGGGATTTAGCTCAGTAGTTCCACCTCCTGCCTCTCAAGTGCAAGTTTCTGAGTTCGTTCCCTAGTACAAAAAAACCCAAAAAAACTCTTACTAGTTTAAAATTTCCCAAACTGTCTCAGCCCAGTGGTGTTTTCTCCCACTGGTAAGATGAAGCTAACTTTTTTCATATGTGTTTGACATGTCAGTGGTTGGAAAATTCATCTTGACCAAGGAGGAAGTAGCAAAAGACTTTCACTTTGACTTCTATAGGATTACTGTATTTTGAAGGCTTGGGGTGCATTCTTACTGAGAGTGATGTGCTCTCTCTACCTTCAGTTTGAATGGTGTAGTGAAATTGCCACATCCTTGAAATGAAAACTACAAATACTAATTTTTCATCAAACCCTTACTGTCTTCCACTTTTAGAAGAAAACAGGAGCTCACAATTTTGTGTGTCTGTGTGATGTTTCTTGTTACTTTCAACTGGTAATTAGGATGTAGTATTGTTTCATTTTTCTTTTTGAGACACGGTCTCACTGTGTAGCTCAGACTGGCCTTGAGCTTGTGATTCTCCTGCTTCGGCCACCCATGAGCTGGGATCACAGGCATGCACCAGCCCATCCTGCAGGGTATTTTAATAAAGTAAGCTTAACGTTAATACTGAGAACTGCTTGTAGTGTAGATACCATGTAATTAGAGTAGGACAGTTCAAAGGAATATATCCAGTTATTTAGGAAGTGAAGTGTTATTGTACTATACCTGGCACAGCTTTCTCTGTGTTATATGAGGTAATAACTAAGTCAGGGTCATCCTTACTTTGTGCTTGGCCAAGGATGCAATGATGCTGGTGCTCTGCTCCCCTGCCACGGCACTGAAAACGGGCCCACAGTTTTTGGAAAGCAGTTTGTCATTATGTATCGAAGAAAATAAAAATCTCTGTATGGAAGGGTGTCTGCACAACACTGTCCATTGTGTGTGGCCTTCCTCTCACAGCAAAAACTGAAAGCCTCCTGTTGCAGAACTAGGGTCTGCTACTCAAGAGTTGTGGTTATATAACAACATGAAGGAAAATTCTTAGGATGCGCTCTTCAGGCAGCAGAAATCAGGCTACAAAACAGATGTACCGATTTCTATGATAAAAGAAATGGCAGATTATAAATGATGATAAAAAGTATATCTGTGCTGACATTTGTAAATGTGATGGTAGAATACTAAAAGTGATGGCGATGCAAATATAATACTCATGGAATATTTGTTATAAGCCAAACACTATGCTAAAAGTTACATAAATTTAACCACACAATGGCACTGTGAGGTGGGTCCTGTCCCTTGGCAGCTCAGAGACACAGTACCAGTTTGCTCAGGTTATGTGGCCAGCAGACTGAGCCCCTGCAACCCTGAACCAGGTGTGCCCCCTGCTCCTCTTGGCCTTGGAGGCCCTGGTGGTGCCGGGCAGGACACAAGTGAGGTGCTCCATCCTTTGGGGAACAACCCAAGGAGGGTTTGGTTGATCCTAAGTTCAGAATGAGCCAGCACATGACATCTGTGCTAAAGGCAAAACACAGGTAACCTCAGTGACACCTGAAAGTCCTTGTCCCATTGAACAGTCTTAGTGCCTGTTTTAGTTACTTCCCACATTGCTGGGACAAAACACTGAAGACCCACATTTTAGAGGAGAGCTTTATTTTGGCTCACATTTCAGTCCATAGCTATCTGGCTCCAAGGCAGGGTGGCATGGTTCAGGGGCCTAGTAAAGGAATATTCTCAACCTTTTGGCTAAGATCAAGTGTCAAGGAGAACTGCTCACCGCATGGTAACAGGAAGTAGAGCTGGAAGGGAGGAGCTGGGAGGGGAGATGAACCATTCCAGGCCACGCCCCCAGGAACTCTCCTTCCACCAGGCCCTGCCTTCTAGCGGCTGTCGGCTCTATGGCATCATTGTCCAATCATATTTGGAAGGTCTCCACCTTTTTGGCCCTTGAGGTTTTGAGGCAACCTCTAGCTGTGAACCATAACTTTGCCAGAGGAATCTCGTCATAAGAGGACCTCTGAAGGACCTGGGACTTTGGGTTTTGAAGGCTGGGAAAAAGGCATGTTTGAAGGGCTCTCTCTGCCCTGAGGAGGGCAAGCATAATACTTGTTCCTCTTGAGGGTGATTTCACCAGAATTTTTGACTCCAGTATGAGAGACCAGTAGCAGGTTGAGTAGCCCAGAGGTGAGCTGGTTGTGGGAAGGTTCCAGCAGTGGGTTGGTGGCCCCTGCCCCCGAGAAGGAAGTAGAGGAAGTCATAGACAGGAAAACTTGGCAAGTGTCACCATTTCTGAGCCTTTGAGCATCTAGCTCTCCCCTCAACAGTTAAGAAGGTGACTTGTGGTATCTGATCAGCAGTGATCAGCATATTTATTTATTATGGAAGAATAGTGGATCTGAAGGAATTCCAAAGCTGTGACTCAAAGGCTAACATCAGCATGAATCACACCAGGGTTCTCTGTGCTGATTTGGGAGGAGACTAAGGCTCACCTGGACCAGGGTGTCCTCACTTGATGCGCTGGGTCTATGGACAGGCTTATGTGGCATGTGAATCCCAAAAATGCTTTGCAAGAAAAGGCACCTGGAGAGATCATACAGAGTATTCTTCTAATGGTCCCTGGTGGATATTATCACCTGGTTCACTCTTTACCTTTTTTTTGAAGCACTGGCCAAATTATTCAGCAGATACCTCAGAAACTATTTCCTCATCTGTGAGATCCAGCAGAGTTGTTGTGAAGATGAAAGATTATTTCTCTAATTCACTTAACTTCATGGTCTCAAGGTGCAACCATTTTCCTATAAATGACTCAGATTTCTCCTTTATGGCAGAGTATACTCTTAGGTATAAATACCACACTTTATCTACTCATCTGTTGATGTAACCTCAACAAGTATAAATATATAAACTCAAAAGTATAAATTTTAGCAGGGTGTGGTGGCACTCACCTGTAATCCCAGCACTCGGGAGGCTGAGGCAGGAGGATCGCTGTGAGTTCGAGACCAGCCTGGGCTGCATAGTGAGTTCCAGGTCAGTCTCAACTACATAGTGAGACCCTGTCTCAAACCCGCCCCCCCAAAAAAAAGTATAAATAATTTTTAAACAAAATGATAGATAATGGGAAATAGGGAGATAGTTTTTGGATATATAGGAAGAGGATCCACAGAAATGGGAGGGATGGGGAGGAGAGGGGAAGGAGAGTCAAAGAATTAAAATATGTTAAGTACATGTACCTAGTCCGAAGGTGAAGGTAAACGTTATGTACTGCAAAGATGTGCTAATAAAGATCGTTTCTCTGCCTATGTAACCTCCACATCATAAGTGGTGGCAGCTATGCGAGGAGACTTCAGAAACCAGGACTTTCCGGAGCTACTGACTAGCCCAAGGGATGAGGAGGGCTTGTCGGATGGCAGGGGTCAATCTTTCTCCTTGAGGGAGAGGGTGACGTCTTCCTAAGTCTTCACTGGTACACCCCAGAAGTAATGGGAATTGTGTCCCGGGTGTGGTGCGGTACCAGGCTGAAGGCAGCTTGTAGTGGAAGATGCACGTGCTGTGCTGTGATTGATGGCTGCTTCGCCTGCGTGAGCTCTTCCACCATCCACGGGCCTGCTGCGACTTGATATAATGTTCCAGTCACTTGTAGTCGACTCCCCTACAGGCTTTAGCTTTGAACCCCAGCTCCCTGGTTGGTCTCAGCATCTCTGGGATGGGAGCAGCCCCAAGGGGCAGCTGGTAGCTCTGCTTCTTCTCATCCTCTACTAGAATCTGCAGGCATAGATTCCAAGCAGCCTCCCCTGTCCCCAGCCGCTTCCCTTTCTTTCAAAGTGCTGGGTCCCTACCCAGGGTGCTTGGTAGCTGGAAGGTTGTTCACGTACACCTTGCAGAGTTGCATTGGCAGGTTCTGAACTTCATTCCTTGTTGTCGCCTCCAGTGCCATCTTTCTGAATGTGGATTTTGTGTCCACCCCTGCTCTGGGCTGGAAGTAACAAGTGAAAGGTGTGCGGTAGGGTTGGAGGCAGTTGAAAGTAGCCTAGCTGTTGGGCTTCCTGTCCTGGGCAGTGCCATGTTGGTGGCTGAAGGTGGGCTGGCTGTGCCCTTACCCCCTTGAGTTTTTAACAACACAATGTTGGTGGCTTCCTGCCTGTGCCCTGACTGACTTGGACACATGAGTGCCTGCCATGTATGTAGGTACAGGCCATTGAAGAGCAGTAGAGGGGCTCACTTTCCCTTTCTGATCCAACCATTTTTACTTAGGCCGTGTCCGCTAGGCCTTCTCCTTGATACCTAATTTTTAAATAACAGAAGCAAGTAAACTGAGACACAAACAAGAAAACCTAACCCTTGCCTCTAAACCCAGCATGTGCATGTTCTTGCTGGTTTCACGATAGAATTAGTTCATCTTTTGAATAGATGGGTGGGTTTCATGCAGTGCAGTGTGAAGCACTGGGCATTATGGGGACAACCAGAAGGCCCTGGATCTGGGCTGGGCCTGGTGTGCTCTCTATAGAGCTCATTTCCCAGAGTCCTCCAAAGAGAGACCTTGGGCTCTTAATTAGAAAGATAGATTTGAAAACCAGGGGGAGGTGAAAGAGTGGCTCTTCTTGGGAGAATGGCTTTCACATTCTGTAAATAAAAGTGGTAGACCCAGTTTGGGTTCTTGCCAGAAACTTTTATTTTCAAGCTGTTTATTTTAGGTCGCTTTTCCAAGTTTATATTTGGCAAAAGACACGCAAGTGCACTCAATGACTTCTGTTTGCTGATAGGAAAATCTCTGACTTTGGGTGATGTGGGGCAGGCAGTTACCAGCTTTCGGGAGGGTCTGCTGTTCCTCCAACAGGTGCCACGCTGGGTGTCCTGGGAAAACACTCAGGGCAAGGCTTGTGAGCTTCAGCGAGATGCCTCATGTTCATTTACAAGATGAGACATATGGGTAGAAACCCACAACTTGACTGGTGTGAAGAGATCTCTACTGACCTAACCAGGGATGGCATGAACATTAGAAAATAATAACAGTGGGTGCTGTGGATCACAGAGCTTTACATATAAACCACTGGGATAAAAGTAATAGTGACAGTGACGAGCCAGAAAACTGACCACTGTGAGGTTGCTGGGGTTCAACACATTGCTTTGCAGATTTGTTAAAAAAAATACTTTTTTTTTGGTTGGTTGATCCTGGGAAGTGCCTCACGAGGTGTTAAATCCCCACCCCTTTGTTTAATTTTTGTTTTGAGACAAGGCTTTGGTGTGCTGCCTAAGCTGGCTTTGAGCTTGCTGTGTTCCTACCTCAGCCTCCCAAGTAGCTGCGATTGCAGGTGTGTACTACCATGCCTTGCCTGGGAAGGAATTTTTGAAAAGAGAAAAAAGTGAACTTAATCGAGTAGTCAAGTATTCTAGGGAGGAGCACAGAAAGCAGTTCGTAGGGTTCTCTGTCATTTCTTGGTGCTGGAAAGGGAAGCCAGATTGTCTGCCTGTTTGGCTGGTGGCCAGCAGCCCCCTCCCCCTCATTCTCCAGGGCTGGAGCGTCCTGCTGGTGCACAGGGGCTTGTGGGATCTCGGGTGGTCACATGCTAAATCGGATGACAACAGCTACCTCTTAGCGATCCCAGGTTAAACAAAACTAAAGACTCCTCAGCCCCACAAAGGCACTTACTGTATGCGCTCACTTAGCACACACTGAGGCCCCAGCACCATTCTGAAGGGCACCATGAGATTCCCTGAAAATCATCAGCTTTTCTCCTGCCCTGCTCTGTTTATTGATTTATTTTTTGGAGGCAGGGTTTTGCTGGCCTTGAACTCACTGTGTAGCCCGGGATGGTCTTGAACTCACAGTGACCTCCTGCCTCAGTCTCCTGCATGCTGAGATTACATGTGTGCACCACCACACCTGGCTTCCTTGCCCATATCCTTCAGCACTGTGGAGGAGGGGCCACTGACCTCCCTTCTGGCGTCCCTGGGAAGCCTTGGACCCACAGAGCTGCAAGCTGGGGCTGAATCCGAGGCCTGGAGTTTGCCTTCTTGCTTCTCCCACCCTGTGGCAGCTGCTGTGAACGGCTCTGAGTTTAAACCACACTGGGGCTATGGAGTCCTGACTACCAACTTTGAGATAGTGAAAAGATAGCGTGTGGCATGGAAGGACTTGCCCTTCACCGTTAACCACTCACTCTAGGGTTATAAATAGAAATAGAAGGGATTATTGATCTGTCTGTGAACTAGAATTTAAAAATCTAAAAATTGAGTACTTTTGGTTTTGAGCAGGTAAACAGTTTTTAGCTATGAAACACAGCATGACTGAGGAGGAGACATTTGGGTTTGAGGCCCTGCTCTGCCACTCTGGCTCTCTTTTTCCCTTGGGCAGGCTGTTTGATCTCTACAAGCCTCAGCTTCCTGTTGGCATCATGAGGAAGAATGCATGTCTTGAAATTTGGAAAAAATGCACACAGTTTGCACTCCCTACACATGTCACCTATGGCTGCTGTAACCGCAGATACTGCTGCTGTTGTGCACTGAGGGCCCTGACTGTGTTTATGTTGCTGATGATGAAGGCCCAGCAATGTGAGCTTGACTTCAAGCAGCCAAGTTGTCAGAGGGCCCCTCCTTGATGCCGCATGCTTTGGAATGGTGTTCACACGTGCATCTATGTGCTTGCGTGTTTCTGTCTCTTCCTTTGCTCCATGTAACCTCAGAATTGCGTTTACTTAGCCAGGCACAGTGGGGCTCTTCTGTAATCTCAGTACTCTGGGAGCCTGAAGCAGGAGAATTGAGACTTTGAGCTGTTCCAGACAACTTAATGACTTATCAGAACCTGTCTCAAAATAAAAAAATTAAAAAGGGGTGGGGATGTAGCTCAATACAAAGGCTCTTTCTCAGTAGTGAAAAAAATAAAAGAGGGGGTGGGGATTGGAAATCACTTAATTTGTTTAGAATCCTTAGGCCCCTTTCTTGACTGTTTTAAGAAGGACAGAGACTTGACCATGAATCTGATTTTTTTCCTGTGTTTGCTAGATCCACATTAGAATGCTCGAAGGCCCCAGATGCCCTGGTGGGACAGGTGAACAGGCCATTTATGGGACATAGGATTGGCTCAGGCTCCAGGGCTGTGGTCCCCTTGTTGTCCCAATCTTTGGGACTAAGTGTTGGCATTGGCTTTGGCAGATGGCGGTTTTAGTTCTCTAAAGAAGAGTTTGGGGGCTGCAGAGGACACTCAAAATCTGTTCCTCTGTGAGGGAGCTACACACGAGGCCATCTCTACCTGGTGGCATTCACATCCAAGTGGGCCTGCATGACTGCTTGCCCTGATTGAAATGATGAAAATGGAAGGCTCAGGAATCCATGCAAAAGAACATTGTTTTATTATGGCCTGGCTGGTTTCATTTGAACAAGCCTTCTCTGGTGGAGAGGGAATTATTTTCAGCTGCAATAATTTTATCAGAATCGCTGCACTCCCTTGTCCTTGTTTCTGACTCAGTTCTGAAAGGGACTCTAGCTTGTATGGTAAAGATCTGCAGATCATCCTGAGGTCCAAGAGGGATTGAGAGCCATGGAGCTCAGAGTCCAGATTTTCAACCTTGAGGTGCTGCCCTGAGGCCTAAGGACATTGGGGGTGACATCAGGCAGATGACAGTTTGCTTTTCCTGTTCAGCCAATGTGTGCTTCAGGTTATATGGGGGGACAAATACAAATGCAGCTTGGCCCCTCTCCTCCAAGCGTTTGCAGATAGTTCAGGGTAACACGGAAGCAGAATGGAGGAGAGGCACCAGAGAGGATCCCAGAGCACAGGCAGAGTCTCAGGATCCTGAAGGAGTTGAGCAGGGAGATCGATGGCCAGGGAGGGTGACCTAAGCAGGGGACGATGCTGAGCAGAAGTACAAGCAGGCCTTTGTTGCCTGCTCCAGGTTCCAGAGACTACCACTGTCCTTTAGGCCACAGCAAGTGTCTTCACCCGTGGGCTAAGGAAGGAGCCGAGTCTGTGGCCAAGGAGGGGTGTTGGGAGGTGCAAGAGGGTGCGGTCCCCTCGGTGTCAGACCGTTGGCCTTGGTGGGACTTTTTCCTCCAGGTCACCACACTACTTCCTTGGGACCTGTCACCAGCACAGCAGGCTGCTGTTGGGATAGCTTGTCCTGCAGCTTAACGCTCCCTGATTTTTGTCCTGCCAGTATGTTGGGTTTTATTCACAACTGGGAGGCACCTGGTGGGGATGGGGACAGGGTTGGGGATGGGGATGGAGCACTCGGTTTGCTAAAAGCTCTTCCGCTTGCTTTTGCAGCGCACGTGGAAAATGAGGAGCAGTACACCCAGGCCCTGGAGAAGTTTGGTGGCAACTGTGTGTGCAGAGATGACCCAGATTTAGGGAGTGCGTTCCTGAAGTTCTCCGTGTTCACCAAGGAGTTGACAGCGCTGTTCAAAAATCTGGTCAGTGTCGTGTGTGTGTGTGTGTGTGTGTGTGTGTGTGTGTTCACATGTGTGTGTGCAGTTAGTTATACCACACAAGACACTTCTGTCACTGCCTTTCTTGGGAGAGAATAAATAGTTTGTTTAATAAACTAGGAAAACATTTCACAGCTCCCGTGGACCCTATTTTTTGTATACATGGTATTGATTTGGAATAAAGTGGAAAGTTGTAATCTTTGCTCTAACAGGACTTTTAAAATTCAGCTTGGCATTTTAAATATGCCCAGCTGCAGGACAGAACGGGTAGACTCATTCATCTTCATAAGGGCCTCTGGAGCTCCGGTTTTTAATAGTTTCTAAAGTGTGTGGAATAGTCTTTGTTGCTGGTAATTACAGCAGGCATTCATAATGATAATATTTAATAAATATGTTCCAGACCCGTCTTACACAGCCAGGTAACCTATCATCAAAGCACAGAAATTACCGTGAATATTTAAGGGCCTTTTGTGTTTCCAAATATAGAGCCTAAAAAAGCAGAGCTGGAAGGAATGTCTCAACTTTTTGGGCAAGTGGAAGTGCAGGCTTGGTAACGGGGGTGGTGAGGTGAGGGGTGAGTAGGTGAATTGAGCCTTTCTTGAGCTTGGCAGCCCTGTATCGTCCTCACTGTGGGAACAGAATTCTGAAGATGTAGGCAGCCAAGAGCCGTTCATGACCCTGCCCGGGTGGTTTCTTCCTGGAGCATTGCTCCAGCATCTTTCCTGTTTTTCTTCCCTGGCTTCTCCTAAAGGTCACAGAAGACTGGGTTGGGAGCTCAATAATGCTCTCTCTGTAGGTCACAAACAGCAGCGTCTTTTTCATGTCTTCATGTTTTCATGTTAGTGAGCTCATAACAAGTGAAAAAACAGCTTGTCATTCTTGAGCTGGTAGTGGTGGTGGTGGTGGGTTTGTGAGTCTGACCTTAGAAGGGCACAAACCAGGGAACATAATATGTGAGTTAATAATGGGAAGGACAGAGTAAGATCATTAAGGCTCTTCGTCTTTCTCTCTAACTTCACATGGTAAAAATAAAAAGCTGTCACTGTGCTTAAGTTTTTTACTTAGGTGAATTTGAAATCTCTTGGCTGTGATCAAGGTCATTTCTCTCTGTCTCTGCCCCAAAGACTGGGGCTGCCTTTGTGCTGAGTAGCAGAGCCCTCTCAGCCCCTAAGTTCTGGCAGACATGCATTGTAGGGGTTCATCACTGAGTCAGAAGAGACTGGAGGATTTATTTTTCCAAAACGGAGAAGCTGCATGGTCCCAGAGCAGAGTTCTGTGGAGGGTAACATGGCAATGTTTTCTGGTAAAAATCTCCCAGCCCCTTCCATGCATGCACAGTGGCCCCTCAGCTTTCTGGTTGCTGGGACACAATACCTAATCACCCACAACTTCAAGAAGGAGGAGAGAGCAGAGGATTTAGCTCAGTGGGTCTGCCGCCGCCTGCCTTGCAAATGCAAGGTCCCAAGTTCAATTGTGGTACAAAAAAACAAAGAAGGAGGAGAGGTTTAATTTGGCTCATGGTTTCAGGGAATTCAGTCCATGATCCACTGGCTCCTGGGCAGAAACATCATGGCAGAGGAGTGTGACATCAGAAAGATGCTTAGTTCATGGCGGCTAGGAAGTGGAGCAGGGGAACAGTGCTAGAGAGGAAGAAGCCAGGGAGCAGACAGAGATCTTATGGTCGCCCTCTGTGATGCACCCAGAAGTGTGCCACACCTATCTCCCCTGGTGAATCCCAAAGCCAGTCACGTTGACCCTCCACCCTGACCACCACAGCTTCTGAGTGAGTACTTCCCACTTCAGCATACGTGGATGGTATCCAGAGCAGAAGAAACCAAAGTAAGCAGAAAAGGAGTTAGCGGAAATGGCAATGCAAAGAGCAGAGGAAGACATTAAAGAAACTGTACTTAATCTCTCAGAAAAATTAGAACAGGCACTATGTCAGAGGATGGTGGACTATGGATGGTTGGTTGTTAAAGAAGGTGGGGGAGGAGGACTACTAATGTAAGAAAATGTAAAACCAGAGATCCAACAAGAAGAGTTGGAGTAGAAAAAAATCTCTTTGGAAACAGATTAAAACGAAAACGAAAAGGATAGGTAGGAAACACAAAAAATGAGAGTAATCCCCAAGGCCTAGCATGGGGCCGACGGGTATTTTCGAAAGAGGACAGAGTGTGGGGGGGTATTGAGGGTGTAGCACATAGCTGGCCTGTGCCTCCAGGTGGAGGGCGCCCAGGTGCCCAGAGCAATGAGGGAGGAGGCCTACCCCAGGGCAGCTTGACAGGAAGTCACCACACATCCCCAAAGCTCCAGAGAGCACACGGTCCAGATTTAAAACAGTGCTGGGCTTCTGAACAGCATCACTGGGCTCTAAGGTGTGGAACAGCACTGTTGATGTCCCACAGAAATAGCTCCCCCTGGACTCAGACCCAGCACATTGAGCAGAAGCATAGAATTGAAGATATTCTCACACACATAAAGCTTGAAAAACTTCAGTCTTGTGTGTCCTCTCTCCCAAACTCCTTCAGGATGTGCTTTAGCAAAATGAAGGGGGAAGCCAAGAAAGAAGAATGGAGAATTGGGAGCTCCTGTCCACTGCAGAGGGGCGGCAGTGAAAGGGCATCCCAGTAGGGTGGCAGAGGGCGTCCCGGCAGGGCTGCCGAACAGAAGCCCAGAGAGCAGCCTGCCTGGGCAGCTGGGAAAGGCCGTGCCCTGGCACTCCCCCCGCCCCGCCGACAGCTAGCTTTGTGTCTTTGTGCTCCCTGGACTTACTTATCTGTGAAATGGAGATCATGCTTGACTTGATTTTGTGTGTTGCTCTTACACATTTTATTTAGTACTTGTCAGAGTCCTAAGATGAGTCAGTGTTATCCCTGCTTTATAGATTGGATAACCGAGGTCCTTGAGGGCGTGAGGAGCTTGCATTTCTCTGGGGAGCTAGGGTCCTCTGGTGTGGCCTCCCAGAGTAGAAGGGCCTACCAACTTGTACTCAATTACCTACAAAGGCAGCTGCATGCTTAAAGCAGCCCCTCTTTTCTTTTCTTTTTAATATTTTCTGCAAAAGTAGAATGCAGGGAGGACCTGGATGTCATAACTGGCACATTGCTCCTCATGCCATGGTTTCACTACTTGCAGGACTTCAGAGCTCACTGCTGATCTGAGCTGCTCCCCCACTTGCCTCAGGGAAGAGACAGCTCAGAGGTCATGTTGTGGTGAGGACCAAGGACGTCATCTCAGGGACTGCAGGAGGTTCAGGGGACCTCCTTAAGTGAGGGATTGAGTTGGGATTCAGATCCAGGCTGTATAGTTCCAAACCTGTGGTGTTTCCGCTGTGACATTTAAAGGAGCCAAGGCCCGTTGTCAGATCCTTGGAGAAGAAAAACACTGAACAGAAGGGAAGGCAGTGCAGGAGAGAGAGGCAAGCGGGTTCCTCATCGTCTCATCTTCTGAGCAGGGCCAGTGTGGCTGGGAACCGGGGTGTCATCCATTAGTCTTTTAGATCTGTGAACTTAGCTTTGAGTACCTGTGCATTGCTTTCATTTCGGCTTTTACTTTTTGGAGTTGGAGTTCTTGATCCTGTTTTCCAGTGAAGATCAAAAAGAGAAAATTCCTATTTGAGCCCAAATCAGCATCCATCAGGCCTGCTGCTGCCACCCATGCTGGTGTGGAAGCTGTCCGCCCTAGGAATGCCAAGCAGTGGCTTCAGAGAAGCTGGCCCGAGGCTGAGCTGCTTCCAGGAGGATTCTCCTTTTTTGGTATTTTGTGTACCTTTCTCACTCCCATTTTTGGTCATATCTGTCCTAGCTCACATTTTCAGAGCTTTTCCTTTGTTTTCCCTTAAGCATTTAACAAACATTTCATTTCTGTAGGGATAAGATTCTTAATTCCACCTCTTGTCCAGAGAGAATAACTCCCACCTGCCCACTTCGAGGCCTGAAAGGATGTTGATGAAGCAGTTGGAATACGCGCAGAATGCCAACTTAGCGTAAAGGAAGGTATTCTTCCTCACCTTTAGAAAATAAGAGTTTCCCCTGTAGTCACACGGGCTACAGAGAGAAACCAGGCAGCTCCAGAACTGTAACTTGTATGACATTAAACAGTCATAACGTGGCATTTTAAGTTCTTTTCCTCTTCCCAGATGGATGTGTGAATCTGGAGGGATTTTGCAGGCACTTTTTGTGGTGAGCAGTGGCTGGCTAGGGATGGGCTGAGCAGAGGACGGATTCCTGAAAGGTTCGTGCAGGTCAGTGGTTTCTGTTGGACTCGTGATCCATGGAGGAGACTGGCATCAGCTAGAAGCAGAGGACAGCGGTGCTGGGCTGAGAACTTTCAGGTCACACACTGAAGAGGAGCCTGAGCGTCCACCACCAGGCAGTGTGTTCCTGAGTCACCAGGGTTAGAAGACAGCCAGAGAGGAAAGGAAGCTAGCAAAGTTCTGTTGGAGAGCAGCAGCTCATGGCCTTGTAGTCAGATGGGCCTGGCGGGAGGGGCCCCCCTCACCTGGCCGGTCTTCCCCACTATCCAGCTTCCGCAGATCACGAGCTGATCCCCCACATTGATGCAGCTGCCTCGTCCCTTCATGTGGAGATCTTATACTAGAAGCTTCATCCCAGTGCCCCCATTGTCTTTCTTTTTAACTTTTTTATTGAGAGTGGCTTATGTCTTAAACATGTTCTAATCACTTTTACTAAATAGGGACACTGGTCCAACTCCACCTTTTGGGGAGAAGACTTAATCCTTTTTGGCATCAGCTCATGAACTATGCAGAAGTCTAGAGAAACCTCCAGCAGTTTGTGTGTTTGGGAGTATCTGTCCCTAGGCTTTGAATCACCAGTTACCTGCTTTTTAATATTCTGACTCTTTCCTGCTGGCTGATATGTTTATCCCTGTCAGTACTTACCTCTGATGCTGGGAACTGGCAAACGAGATGATGTGGCTTGCTGGCCTTTTGGCAAATTAGAAGTCCACAGGGTTTGTGTGAAGAGGGCTTGAGGGCTAGGGCCTCTCTAGGGGGCAGAGCCCACAGTTTGGGTCTGGAATGTCGCCCAAAATCCAGCACGTCAAAGGCTTGGTCACCAGCCCAGGGTGCTGTCACCTTTAGGAGCTGTGGCCTGAGGGGAGGGAGTTAGGCATGGCCTTGCAGGGGATCTCTGCCTCCTGGCCATCATGCAGGAGCAGCTCTGCTGCACCACATTCTGCCCACTACAATGTTCTTTGTGCAGGCTCCAAGCAACTACAGGGAAGCACTGAAACTATGAGCCAGAATAAAGCTTTCCTCCTTATAAGTTCCTTATCTCAAGTATTTGTCCCCAAGACAAGGAAGCCAGCTACCACGCAGGTGGTCCTCCTGCCAGTTACTTTGGACATCTAAACACATCCGCCTCTTGGAAAGCTGGCAGCTCCTAGTCTCAGACTCGTGAGATTTCAGTGTGTGAGCTGGTCTGTACTTGCCAGTCCCCTGCCAAAAATGAGAGCATGTTCTTAATTTTACGGAAACAATGAAAAACAGTAGGGCTGCTATCAGACCCTGATCTGAGGTGCAGCACACCACCTGATTACTATGTTTAAATTGTACTTTGATACTGTTTTTTTGGGGGGGGAAGCTGTGCTACCTCATTATCCCAATGATCCTTGGATAGCTAGAGGTCCCAGAAAGTAGGAGAGGATGGAAAGTGAGGCCTGGAGCACAAGGAGGGGGAGTTGCAGAGACCAGGCCTGGGCAGCAGTGGCTGGGTGCAATCCACACTCTGGTGCTACCCGTGCAGTGCCAGAACTGCTGCTGGGGGTTTTACTAGAATGCACCATGTTCTGCTGGCCGCCGATGGCCTTTGGGATCCTGCGCTGCAACCTCTAAAACCAGGAGCAGTGATTCTGTACCCCAGGCCTTGAAGTCCCTGGAGTGGAGGTGGGTGGGGGCGTCCTATGGACTGTTCCAAGATGAACTCGGGTTCATGCACACAGCAAGAGCACAAGACTTGAAAACAAACATCTTCAGAACTTCTTGATTGGGTTAGGCCCCCACATTAGAAAATCTTAACTTGAAAGGACCATGAATCAAAATAGGGCTTGTTTCTGTTTTTGTCATCATGTGCTTTCTCAATTGCTGGCCGTTCAAAGGTCAACTGCCTCAATGTGGGGATCTCTTAACTCTCTGTGCCAAAACCTGGAGAAGATGTGTGGGAGGCTGGAGCAGAGGGGAGGGAGGGAGGGAGGTGGGTTCTAGGAGGGCAGCCCTCTGGGCCGTGTGCTGGGAGGCTGAGGTGACTTTGCCCTGACTTTCTTGTAAAGGCACAGTCCAAATTGCCACAGCAGAAAGAGGAACATCGGGCAGCAGCTAGAGACAGCAGCTCTTCATTATTCTGGGGAAAGGAACAAGAAGGAGAAAGCTGTGGAGGGGAGTGTGTTCAGGGTGAAAAAGACTTGAGTATATTTCTGGGGCTCAGAGAGGGAGCTGGTGGCCGAAGAAGTTAATGTACGGAAGAGAGGGGCCCTGCAGACTGTGTCCCTTTGTCTCTTGTGGGTGTTGTGCTCAGCGGGGAGTCCAGCCCTGCCTTTGCAGGGAGCCTTCAGCAAATCTGTAGACATCAGTTCAAGGCCTGGTGTCTTGATGTGCATGCCCCTTTCTTTGAGAACTTTCAGCTGTTTATTAATCATTACTTAAAATCTAGAACTTGGTGGTTCACATCAGAACCTGTGCATTCCACGATTAATCTGCAAAGCATGAAGGCATAATTTGGTTGGCACCCAGAGACCCAGGCTTCACACCCACAGCATTGCTGGAGTCTCCTGGGGACCTTCGTAATTCAGGCTGTCCCGGACCTGGTGAAAGAGATCTGAGTTGGATAAGAGCCCTAGGTGTGACGCAGGCGCCCCAAAGCCTGAGGAATCTCAATCCAGAGCAGACTGCCAGCAGCCACAGTGGCCCCTTGGAACCTGTTAGATGCAGGCTCCTGGACCTCTGCTGGACCTGAAGTGTGTGAGCCACACCTGTGTGCTTGCCTCTTGCACTTCTGAATCCCACATCTGGGGTGGGTGGGGCCCAGAATTGTGTGGCTCAGACATTCCCCTGGAATGCTGCCCCAGCTGGCCAGAGCCACACCGTGAGAACCACAGCTCTGGAGATGCCCAGTCAGGAGCTTCGGGGCACTGACATGTTGGGTAAGGTCTGGCTGATGCCAGGTTCTTAGGCTGTGCATTTGAAAAGTTGCTTTTGTTCTTGGTTGGTGATTTACTAACCCCTCAGGTCCCGTGGGTGCAGAAGTTGGGGACTGTGCCATGCTAGGTTGCTTGGTGCTGCCCCTGTGTCTCCCGCCCAGCCTTCAACTGTGCTCCTGGCAGGAGGGCTGAAGCGTGCAGTGTGATCATTTATTCAAGTGGGGAAGGGACAGAGCTCAGTATTTTCTCAACACTTAATACCGGAAAGATCAAAGCAGTGTGATTGCCAGAGAATGGCATTAAAAGCAGAAATGAGGTCAGCAGTTTCCCCACTTTTTTCTGGTGTGAAAGTTGCCAGTGTGTTTTTGGCAGCTGGTTGGTTTTGATCTTTAGTTTGTGTTAAACCATCAGGATCAGCCTGGGCTTCCCCCTCTCCTTTTTAATTAAACAAACTATCAGAGCGGCTCTGGTGCGAGAGGGACAGGACAGAGCGCATTTTCATGAGGACCCTCTGCAAACGTGCGTAGGCAGGACGGTGAGGTGCGTGCATGCTCCTGGGCTGCCCTGCACTAAGGCAGCATGTAGAAGGCCCAGCGGAAGCCTCTCACACCACTAATGGAAGTGGCCCTGAGAGTTTCCTCGTGTGCGTACCGCAGCTAGAAGGAAAGTGGGGCAGAGACAGCACCCCTGTGTCAGCTTCCATCTTCGTCAGCCTGTTGTGCTGTGAGGGCCAGGGGGCTTTCATCCATTTCCACAGAGAGCTGGGCGTGGTGGCCCACACCTGAAATCAGCACTCTGGGAGGCTGAGCAGCAGGGTCACATGTTCAAGCCAAGGTGGGGCGAATCAGTGACCTAATGAGAGCCTGTCTCAAAATAAAAAGCAAAAAGGACTGGGATGCAGCTCAATGTGAAGGCCCTGGGCTCAGTCCCCAGTGCTGCTGAGGAGGAGAACTGAACTGGAGTTGGGAAGAGCTCTGGCTTCAGAATTCTCAGACAAGCTCTGCTCCTCCTCAGTTGTGTAATTTGAGGGCAAAATGGATTACTTAACCCTCTGTTTTCCTGTCTCTAAAATAGAGGGGGGGGGTCAACCACTGCTTCTCAGCATTGTGTGAAGGCTGAATGAGATTAAATGGCCCTGCTCCATTTGGTGACTAACTCAGGCCATTTTACCAAGTTTCTCGTGCTTTTCCACAAAGTTTGTTTGCCGAGTTTCTATTCTTTGAAGTAAGCATCCTTGGGAAAGAAGACGGAACGCAGAGCACTGTGCTCTGAGCCTGAGCACACTCTTGCCCCAGGACCTTGGTGTTAGCAGTTCCCTGTGCCGAGGGTGTTTCCCACTATTCTCCCAGGGCCTTTGTGCCCTGTTCCAGTGTCACCTTATGAGAAGTGGTACTGACCACTGCTTGAAAGGGCCCCCATGCCCATACTGTTGGCAGCAGCCCTGTAACTGGGAACAGCCCGATAGCCCCTCTGCTGGACAGACAGACATGTCCTGAGATGGCCATACCCTGGAGCAGTCCTCAGCAGTGAAAGGGAAGGAGCACACTGTCAGTGCGTGCAACCACCCGACAAATTACGGAGTCAGAGTAGTTGTGAAGGAAGCCAGACCAAAAGGAGTGTATGCTGTATGATTCCATCTCTGTGAAATTCTGGGAAATTCGGACTTTTCAGTGGTTACCTGGGGTCTGGCGTGGGGTTGAGGAGCTTTGTGGGTGATGAGTATGCTCACTGACTAGATCTTGGCTTTCTTTTTTGAGACAGGGTCTCGCTGTGTAGCTCAGGCTGGCCTTGAACTCATTGTGATCTCCCAGGTGCTGGGATCATAGGTGTATGCCACCATGCCCCACTCATTGTGTGGATTTTGGAGTGGTTTCATGGTTGTATCAGTATGTCATGACTTTAAACCCGTGCAGTTTATTGGATGTCAACTGACATCTCAACAAAGCTGCTAAAGATTTTTTTCAAAGCCATTTGCTAAAAATCTTGATGTCCGATAGATCTTTTGCACTGGTGAAGATGGTCTGTGTCTGTGCAGTGTGACAAGCCACAGGTAGCTGGAGAAAGGTGGCCGGTGCAACTGAGGAACTGTAGTTTGATCCTTGCAAGCATGAAGAGGCTCAGGGTGTTGGTGTCCATCCTGCTGGACAGCCTGCCACGCAACCTGTCGCCACCGCCTCACCCAGTGGTCCCAGGTCTCAGGCCAGCACCTGCAGGTGACGGCATGCCTCCAGCACTGGACGGCTGCCGTGGGCTTCCACGTTCTCACTGACACTGACCCCTCCACTGGGCAAGCCGTCACTCACACTATAGGTGTCGTCCTCTGCCCGAGGTGAACAGGTTCTTCGAAGCCTGGGCTTCCCTGTTTAACTCCGTGCTGCAGCAGCTTCTGCTCACGTTAACCAGAAAAATTTCAGAGCGTTGTCTTTTCTGCCTCTGAGTGCCACACAAATCAGGCATCTAAAATGAACTACGTGGCACAGATGCACTTCTGGTGCATAGTACGGTGCCCCAGTGATCTGTGTGAGGAAAGCCAGAGGGCTTGCCCTGGGAGTCCTGCTCTTTTCTAGATTCGTGAGGTGGAGCTGGATACTGCCCAGTAACTTCTGGCTGATTCTTGAATCTAGAGAGCTGCGCGAGGATCCTGGGTTCAGGCGTCCAGACTGACCATGGGACAAGGTCATGAAGCAGTGCAGAGTCGCTGGGTGCCCAGGTTGGAGACACACAGCACCTTTGCTTCCTGCAGTTGGGCTGCGTGCTGGAGGTGTCGCGACAGCCAGAGGTTGGTGGCAGAGCTGGAGTGGAGGATTTTAAGCCCAGAGAAGGAGGAGCAGTGTGAGAAGATTGCTGTTTGGCAGACTATGTTCTCTCTCCCTGACCGTGGCACGAGTGATGATGACTGCTCCTGGACCCCAGCAGCTGTCGCTTCATTTGTACTTGTGAGAGCACAGACCTTTGACTGACTGACTCATCTTGTCAGACCGGTCCTTCCCCTTAACTCAGGGAAGGCAGAGACAGGAAGAGGGGGAGGGAGGAAAAGAGAGAGGGCTACTGTTTTAAAAGACTGCGTATCTGCTGGTCCAGAGCTAAGGGCAGCAAGATGTGTATTCAGATGTGTGTGCCCTTTAGGAAACCATTTTACATGTGTGTGTTGAGAAAGTCAGAGCAGCTGGGAATGCTGATGTTTGCTTGGCGCTAAGGGTGATGCAGAGCAATCCAAAACCAGTTTGTCATAAAGATTTTCTTACTCATAGTGAGGCTGGAGATGCCTGAACATGTGGGTGAGCAGTCACCTTCGGGCTGCGTTTTTCATCTCCTGGCCATCGCCTGACACACAGAGCAGGGAGGATTCGGCCTTGCATCCCTCCCGCTGCAGGCCCCACCTGCAGGGTGTCTGGCTCCCGCACACCTGTCCCAGGGAAGGGCACTGGTGTTTTGAGGGTGCGCAGGGGCAGACAGGCCAATGTTCTGGGGTCTATTTATATTTGTAGCAATTCCTTTTAAAAACAAACAGCTGTCATTTTTTCTTTTCCTTTTTTTTCCCCTTTTCTGTCTTCGCTGTGCTATGGATCAGACTCAGGGCCTTACTGTCTTCACCACTAAGCTCCATCCCCAGCCTGAACAGCTTTCTTGAGGTACTTTTTTTTGTACTGTTTTAAGCATACGGCTGGGAGTTTTCTGGCAATCCTACCAACTGGCAGGACCCCGCCAAGCATCTGTTCTAGGACATTGTCTCCCGCTGTGAGGCCCTCTTGTGTGCACAGTTAATCCCATCTCCCCTGATCTACTTTCTGTCTCTATTTAATAATGTAGTTTTGATCAGAAAAGTAATAGTTTCCTATTTTAGTTAATTTGAGTAACTCTGAGGGAAAAAAGAATAATTGAATGAGACCCAGACTTCCTCTGTTGACCTGATGCCCAAGTGTCCTTTCTCGCTGTCACCTTCTGCTGTCCCTCCTTTAGGGTGGCTCTGCCACCACCCTTCAGGCCCTTCTTTTCACCATCTGCAAGGCAGAATTCTCCTCTGTCCTAAAGTTCTTTCCTACATCCTCTGTTCAACACACATTTCCCTGGTGTTTGGGCTAAAAGTAATTTTCTCTGAAATTCCCTGGTGTTCTCCTTAGGCTCAGGGAGTCTTCCTTGGTAGTTTACTTACTGAAATGGGCAGTGTGCTCTCCTGTGAGGCGGTGAGTTCCTGTGGACCCAGGTTCTTTCTGTCTTGCTGACTTGTATCCTAAGTCCCTGTACCTCTGCACCCCACTGCCACCACCCAGGGCTGCCTGCCTCCTGCGTAGCATTCACCACAGTTGTAATTGGCCCTTGAATTTTTGTGTCATTGGCTGTGTCCATTTTACATGAGACAATGAGACCTGTCCCCAGTGTCCAGCCCAGGGCTAGTACTATTCAAGGCTTTGGTAAATGCAGAATGAAAGCAGCTGGCCAAGGCATGGGTGTCTGTGGGTTATGGTCATTGTATCTGCTGTTAGTACCCAAGTTCTGATTTGAATTAAACAACAAATAGTCTCAGAAGAAATGTGTAAACCAAATTGAGATTAGTGTTATCTTTCCCTGCTGTAGAGAATCTTGTTTCTCCCATTCATGTGTACAATCATATCTACACAACCCTTTGGTGAAAGACCTGCTAGGACACTTCTTAGATACTGTCTTTAGCCTAGAAGCTCCTTGGGCCTAGTCCCCCTCACATCTGTGTCCCTTTACCGTGGGGACACAGCCTTGGCTTCTGGACAGTTCAGGCAGGGCAGATGAATGGGCAGCGCCTCCAGGGCCGGTGGCTGGGCAGTTACCCTTCTCCCAAGATTGGCTCAGTCGGCCTGACTGGAAGACCCCAGTTCCCTGTATCTGGTGAGGATGTGCTGGTCTCTGCTCTGAGTAGACACTCCAGATTTCTCAGAGCTCGTAATTCTTAGTGTGCATGTCTGGATCCATCGTTTGGTGGGGAAACATCGGGTTTCATGTGCCTTCATGCTTATAAACCAGTTGTTGCAGTCAGTAATTCTGTGACCTTTGTCATTCATACTGAGTTTGGTTTAAAGGTTTTCATAGGTCTCCATTGGAAGCCTCTGCCGAGTGTCTCTCAGGCACTGGAAGCTCAGAACAGTGCTGACATGTCCTGCACTATTCTGACAGTGGCTTTGGAGCGTTGCTGGGCCTTACCTTGAGCTCGGAGCTCTGGGCTGTGTGGTATTCAGTGGAGGTGGACGCTGCTTTTCAGAATGCACGGTGTGTGGTTGGTAAGATGGACCAGGGAGAGCCTGCCGAGTGCCTGACCAAATTGAGAAGAGGGGAATGGGGGTGTTGAAGGAGAGAGGGATCGCTTTCTGCTGGAGGGACTGAAGCTGCTTCATGGAGGAGGTAGAGTTGGAATAACTCCTGTGGGTGGGGGCTTGGAACCCTGAGGACGAAGGAGCACATTTCAATTAGGGGCAAGCTGGGAGCAGGCATCGAATCAGGGAAAAGAGTTCAGTGGGCAGAAGGTGAAAATGAAAGGTAGCCGATAAGATTGGACTGTGAGACCCTACACAGGAGCCAGAAAACCCGGTGTTTAGGATTGGGGCAGGCAGAGTTTGGAAGCTGGGCCACCACTGCCTCTGTCCAGAGAAGGGGCAGGGAGGCCCTGTTGAGGCCCAGTATGTTCAGGTGGCATAGAGGGGATGTTGTGCAGGGGTCCAGAAGATGGAGAAGATGCGACAGCCAGTTGAGTAGGGCAAGGTATGGCTGTGGGGTGCAGAGCAGGTGTCCAGGGAGTGGGTTGTGAGAAGGATATCGAGAACATCCACAGGGAGGAGGACAGCAAGTGACAGCCACAGGGGGAGCTTGCCAGGAGCTGGGTGGGCAGAGCTGTGCCTACAGGGAAGGGAAATGTAGGACAGGAGGTCAGTGGCTTTGCAGAGACACAGGCTCTGCCACAGCTCGCTCCTGCCGGGTCACAGTGGGAGGCGAGTTGTGCTTCCTTGTGGATGGTAGTCATGGGTCAGGTGCGTGATTTCCTGTCATCCACAGACCTCACTTTCAGCCAGGCCTTCAGTGTTGAAGGGTTAACTCAGGGCCAATCCCTGCAAGTCGCAGTGGATGGCACAGTGTCTTGGAGGAGTGCCAGGAGACCCAGGTAACATTGAGCTGTCTGTCCTGAGGCAGACATTACTGGAAAACCCATCTCTGCAGACAGTCATTCGTGGGAAGCTTACTTGGCAGGATCAGCTGTTGCTGCAGGCGTCACCACACATTGCGATGGGATTTTTCGAGTGCGGTTTTTGTCTCTGAAAGTTTTATGTGCTGAGCCGTGTCTGAAATCACCTCCCGTACTGCCTTAAAAATGGTGCCCGGACTGAAGCTTATTTACAGTAATGTTGCCAAAATAAGTTTCTTTGCTTGAGGGTGAGAGTGAGGGGAAGTTCCGGAGCCCTCCACCTTGATTGTCCTGCTCTGGGCTGTGGTGGGGCTCAGAAGGAGTGTGGAGCTCACTTCCCCCCTCGGGGATCTTGTGGGCACTGGGGCCCAGCCTGTGCCTGCAGCTTCCCCCCAGCTTGTTCACATTCGATGTGCTGGTGCAACCCCTTGCTGCCCTCTGTGTGCCCAGGCGTGCCCGGCAGGAGCATCCGACTGACCTCAGTCCACACTGACAGTGCGGGCTGCTCTCTTACCTTCTTGCCGCAGGAAGAACAAGAAAGGAGGGCACCAAGGCCCTGGCGCCTCATTTTTTCTGTCTCCTCCCCGCCTCAGTGCCTTCGCTCCTTCTGCACTCACACCCCGTCTCACACACACACACCCTTCCCCTTGTACACCGGTGTCTTCTCACTCATGCCCAGCAGTCAGAAGCCCCACATTGCCTGCCCTTCTGTCTCCATGTTGGGCATCTCCTGTGGGGAGCAGGGTCCAGGTCTCCCCCAGCTTAGTGGGCCGGTGGCAGGGAGGGGAGTAGGAAGCAGATGTTTTCTTGAAAGTGGGTCTGTCATTGATTGTTCTCAGATTCTTTTCCTCCATTGCAGTGATTGTCTTTTACAAACTTCGTAGCATGACAGTATACGATCGTTACTGTAGAAACTACAGATCTAATGCTTTCAGCAGCTACCTTCCATCTGTGAAATGATATTGCAGGGAAGAATGTGGGGCTCACCAAGGCTGCCCTGTTGTGCCAGCCAGGTTTTAAGTGCAGGTTAATTATTACCAAATGTCCTCTCACGCCCTTGCTACCCTTTAGATTTGAAAGGAAACTTAAGGATTTCTTCCCTTTTTTGTTTGTTTGTTTTTTAGATTCAGAATATGAACAACATAATCTCCTTCCCTTTGGACAGTTTGCTGAAAGGTGACCTGAAAGGAGTCAAAGGGGTATGACACTGGAATCCTGGTCGCGGGTGTTTCTTGTCACCCAGAGTCACAGCCCTGCCAGCCCTGCAGTGGCTGCCTGCCGCATGAGTATATCCTTCCTGGGGCAATGGGAGGGCTTTTGCCCTCTCTGTTTCCTTTGGCTTGCAGTTTGACACCACCTTTGGCCGTAAAGGTGGTGACTCTTGCTTGGCCATTTTGGTTCTGCTGTTGGGGCTGTGAACATCCTGAGGGGAGTGGTAGTGGGGAAGGAAGACTAAACCTTCTGGGCCCCTGGCTGAGCACGGTTTCCAGCCTCACGTCACTGACAGGAGAAAGGGTCCTGACAACGATGGTTTTCCTCCTGGGAAGGTCGCAGTGTCAGATAGGAATCTCCAGGGTGTTGGCTGTTTCGGCTATGCCTGGTCTCACAGGAGCACGCAGGCTGGGACTGTGACATGGTTGGGCGAGGAGCGGGCAGGACTGGACTGTCTCATCTGGGCACATCTGGAAGCCCTACCTGGCCCATCTTGGGACCTTGGCCGAGACCACTAAGTACCTGCTTACAGAGAGTGCCAGGAGAGAGCTGTTAGGACTCCAAGGAGCATTGCCCAGTCTCCCAGGGGAAAGAAGCAGAACAGTCAGCCAGAAACCCAGCAGGAAGGATATGGGGCAGAGGAGAGACAGGCCCAGAGCAGATGCATGGACTGCACTGCACGCCAGACTGTGGGGATGGGGGGCAGGAGGGGACTGGGCGGGTTGAAGAGCCAAAAAGAGAAAAGGAAAAGGGTTTCACACTTCCAGAAGAACCCTGCTGAAGGGAGAGTGACTGTGTGGGAACCAGTGATGGGGCTTTGAGTGGCCATTTTTGCAGCCAGGCATTGTAAGAGAGTTTGAAGCCCTAAATGCCAGAGAGAAAAGAGGGGCAGGCAAAAAGCCTAGGAGATTGTGGGTGGTTATTAGATTCTGACCATTGGGCTCAAGCCAGGGTGTAGGCGTAAAGGAGATCCACTCAGAGTCCCTTCTGTGGAGAGAGAAACTGAAATGTTTGCAGGGTAGAGGTGACAAGACAGGCTGGGAGTATTATAACTGGGTGGTGAGCATATTACTTGGGTCTCTGTACTTTTTTGTGCATTTCTTATATTCACTAATAAATATTCTATAACCCTAGCACTTGGAAGGCTGAGGCAGGAGGATCACTGTGAGTTTGAGTCTGGCCTGGGCTACATAGTGAGTTCAAGGCCAGCCTGAGCTGCATAATGAGACCCTGTGTCAAACAAACAAATTTAGAAAACGGAAAAAGGCCACCACTCATCTAAGTTAATACATGTACATCATTTATTATACAAGTTAATGCCCCATTCAAGACCAGTTTTGGGATAAGGAAGTTTATGTTGCACAGAAGTTAATAATTAGTCCTGCTTAATTGCTGCCTCTCTGTTTACAGGATTTGAAAAAGCCCTTTGACAAAGCTTGGAAGGATTATGAAACAAAAATGTGAGTGTTTTTATTTTTTAACTGAGTGTGGGTAAAATAATTTGAGATTTCAACTTTAATAATTAATTATTATTTTTTTTTTGGTGCTGGGGATTGAACTCAGGTCCTTGTGCTTGTGAGGCAAGTGCTAGAACCACTGAGCTAAATCCCCAGCCCTGAGATTTCAACTTTAAATCAAACTTTGACTGCAGAGGGTTTGTAGGAGTAAATCCTAATCCAGGGAAGCATTTACATAAAACCATGCCCAATGGTTTCTGTGAGGACAGATGCTATGTAGCTGGTGGCTACATTCAGAGGTGGTGGCTTCTTTCTATGGATTCCTTTGTTCCTTTTTCTTTGGTGTTGTAATGGTTATAGAATGTAATGTTCATGAAAAGAAGTTGTATCAGTTACTTTCTTAATTGGTGAAACACAGTACCCTCACTCGCAATTTAAAGGAGGAGAGGTTTATTTTGGCTCTCAGTTTGCATAGAGTTCAGTCCATGGTCACTTGGCTCCAAGCGTGATGGCATGGCAGAGGGGCCTAGTGTAGGAGAGCTGCTCACAGCACAGCAACAGGACAGGGGGAGGGGAGAGGGGACTGACCAGGGAGGGAGATAAACCCCTCCACCTCCCAGCATCACATTTAGCCATGAATTTATCGGTGGACTAATTCAATGATCCATGATCCAGTCTTCTTCCCACAGCCTATCCCTGAGTGCAGGAGGCTCTTACGGGAGGCATGCAGATATAAACCATAACAGAAGTGAAGGCCAGTTAGTCAGAGGTGGTGTTTTTTCCTTTCTTGTTTTAAACCTTTCTTCATTTTATTACTGTTCGTGAGAGCAGTGTTATCTTCAGACTTTGTCTTCCTGATGATCTATGCAAACTGTCCGCTTTTAGCTTGGGCCTGTCTTTCTCTGAAATACCAAGCCCGTTGGTCTTAGGAAAACTTTGCAGCACCTGTCTGATGGCTCCGTGTGCTAGACAAGACCATGAAGAGCGGCTGTAGTTGACTCACATGTGGACGAGCCTGCCCCTGGCTGGCTGCAGGCCATTACCCTACTGTTTTTCCCAGCACATTTTCTCATCCTGGGGGTGAGGATCAGACTAGTGAGAACTGAACTAGTGGTGCTGGGATTAAGGCTTTCATTTATTTTAAATGCTGTTAGAACAGAAAGTATTCTTAAATGACTCAAGTTTGCTCTGTGCCTTGCCTTGGAGATTGGAGGCTTTCTGGATGGAAATAGAAACTCTTATTTGAAGCCATCTGGTAAGGAGAGTTGTTAGGAAGGAAGTCATTTGAGATAACTCTAAATGTTCAGCTGGCTCTTTAAAAACCCAGCTTTGGGCATCTTTTCAGTAGGAAAGGCTCACGAAGCTCAAACCAGTATATACTAACCTTTTGGTACTCGTTCTGTCCATGGCACAGTTTGTCCACGCTACAGGATTCTTGGACCACAGTGTGGCATTTCTTGGGAAGCATGCAGGCCCGTCTTGGCACAGGATGGGGTATTAAGCCCAGTGACCTTTTGTATCCATTGTCTGTGGGCAGCGTTCTTGCCTCACAGATGGGAGACCAAGACCCGGTGGGGTCTGCTGGTCCCCCAGAATGAGGGTCTTTAGGGGACACCGTAAAGGCAGCTCTGAGAGGAAAGTTTGTTGCTGTGATTGCCCACATTAAAAGAATAGCCCGATTCCGGATAAATAACCCAACGATTCGTCACATGGTCCTAGAAGAGGGAGAACAATCCAAATCCAAGACAGATAGAAGGAAAAAAAGATGCTTTTTAAATATACAAAGGATCAACAAATCACAGAATTGGTTCTTTGAAAGGATAAAAAAGACTGATAAACCCTTAGCCAAACCTGCCTCAAGAGGAGAGAAAAGGCCTGTATTAATACAATTAGAAGTGAAAAAGGTGGAATTGCCATAGAAACTGCCAAAATCTGGAGGAGCATAAGAACCTACCTTGAAATCTTATATTCTGGTAAATCAGAGAACCCCCTATAGACACAAAGCAGTTACCAAAATTGAGCCAAGGATATACAAAAACTCCAAATAGACCAATAACAGGCATTGAAAGAGAGGCAGTAATGAAAACTACTAACTAAGAAAAGCCAGGACCTGGTGGATTTCCTGTAGGATTCCACCATACTTCAGGGAAGATGTTGCAGTAGTGGTCTTCAGACTTCTGTGAATCGAAAGGCAGGGAGCACTGCCAGCCTCCTTCCTGGAGTTACCTTCACCACCATGCACGTCTCCCTCCCTGGAGAGTCCATAGCCGAGCCTTCCCGGATGCATGGCGCACATTGAAGCCTTGCCTGGGCTGGCCAGGGGCCTCATGATCATCCTTGCTCCCCTGTCCCCTATGTAGAACCAAAATAGAAAAGGAGAAGAAGGAACATGCCAAGCTCCATGGGATGATTCGCACTGAAATAAGTGGGGCTGAAATCGCAGAGGAAATGGAAAAGGAGAGGCGCTTCTTCCAGCTCCAGATGTGCGAGGTAAGGCACAGCCAAGCAGGCTTGGGGTGGTGGCTGGCAGTGAGTCCTGAGCCAGCCAGCGTGATCTCCTCCTGGGTCAGAGCGGCTTCAGAGAACACACCCTCTGGGATGACTGCGCTCGGCTTCTGTGGACAGTTTGTTTTACTAGTGGGGACTTGGGCTTCTGGAAGGTGGAATTGGGTTCATCTAACATCAACCTTTTTTTTTTTTAAGTACAATTTGCAGTACGTATTGATCGGTATTGATTGCGTTCCTCATGGGGAATAGGCACGTGTACATAACACAGTTTGATTCTTTTTGCAGTCCCTTCCTGTCCCGCCCCTCCCTCTATCTCTCATTCCTTTCTTACCTGTAGAAGGTCTGACTTCCTGTTTCCTATTATCTCTTTTATTTCTCTGTTTCTCACCTAAGAGAAACTGTACAATATCTAAGCTTGTGTTAAATATTCACTTATTGCACTTGACACCACAGTCCAAGGTACATCTATTTTTTTACCACTGACTTCTTAACCCTTCTTTGTGGCAGAATATACTCCTTTTCTTCATCTGTTTGTCTGTGGATGGACATACAGACTGCTTCCAAGATGTAGTTACTGTGGATTGTGCTTCTGTAAGCATGGGTGTGCATGCAATTCCACTGCAACCAGAATCACGGAAAGAATTAAATTTGTGAACCAAGCTACCACAGCAGGATGGATATAGGCTCATTCCTCAGGCTCAGAGGCTGCACCATCATGAAGGCTGTTCTCAAGCCTTCTTACTTCTGTGCCTGCTGCGAGGGTGTGTGCCATTGCTCACACCTGTCCTGGGTCTGCTCCCCAGCTGCACCAGCAAAACACTGGTGGCAGTTGTCCTTCCCACAGCAGTGCACCGTGGCAAATAAGGCCATGGTCACTCTTGTCTATTTAATCTTTGTAAGTTGTATGATTATTCCTTAGAACAGATTCTTGTAAATAGGATTTCTGGGTCAAAGGGTACCTGCCTTTTATGGATTGGTACATTGCCAAACATTTTATTAACAAATATATCACTTTGATTCATTGCCAGGCATTAACTTAATAATGAAAAAAACCAAAAAGGAAGGAGAAGAGGATATCTAGGCAGTTATTAATAAAGGGGAGTGGTGGCTTACGGCTTCATGGCAGCTTCCTATCTCCTTTATTGGGCTGCAGGCCGACCCAGGAGAGGACTAGACATGGGGTCATCCCATGTGTCAGCTGGGAGACAGCATTCCAGGGCTCATGTCCCAGATCCTGTGGGGTCCTCCATCTGTAAACCTGTATTTCTTGACGCTAGCTTCATAGATCACTGGGACTTCCTGGTACCTCCATGGTTGTTGATGAATTCTCCAAAGTTAGAAATGGCTTTAACTCCTCTCATTTTAAAACTTGCCTCTTTAACAGCCATGTTTGAGGGAAGTGTCTTGGGTTTGGCAGCATGGTGACAGGGGTCTCTGTTGACAGAGTTCTGGATGATGACCTGCCTCACGGAAAGGAGCTAGGCCAGAAGCTCAGGGAGATGGTGGAAGCCCTGCTCTTAGTGCAGCTGGAGTAGAGCTCTGCCAGCAGGCTGGGGTGGAATGTCCCATTAGTAGGGCTTCATGGCTCTCACACATTTAATTACCTGATCAGCAGATAACTTGGTACCTAACTAAAGAAGCATTTATTTCTGGCTCACAGAGGACATCAGGCGTCTGCCATGTACAAGATACCAAAGAAGTAGAAGAAATAATCTGTCTTCAGAAACTCCTGCAAAGCTCACACTGTTTATTCCTGTGACAGTTCCTTCTATGTTTCTTAACAGTATCTGCTGAAGGTGAATGAAATCAAGATTAAAAAAGGAGTGGATTTGCTTCAGAATCTGATCAAATACTTCCATGCCCAGTGCAAGTAAGTCCTTTTCTCCTTTTGAATATTTCTCCGCATGTGGCAGCATTGTAGTGAGATTAAACATATGCTTAGAGATCTGTTGAAAGAGGAATGCAGGGCCAGTACATGCTACATGGATGAACCTCGAGATCAAGGGACCCCAATGCAAAGGCTACATATGATTCTGCTGTACGATTCTCTTTACTCACTGTGCCAGGAATAAGCAAACTGTCAGGTTACTGCTTGTCACAGCTTCTGGAAGGAAGAAATGGAGAATGATTACTAATGTGTCTGGGGTCGCTTTTTGAGGTATTGAAAAGTCCTGGAATTATAGACAGTTGCAAAACTTTGTGAATATACTAAAATTCTCTGCACTGTACACTAAAAAAGGGTGATGGTTTAAGAATCATATCTCAATAAGAAATAGGTCTACAGTATTTAAAAAGTTTGCAGTAGTTGCCACAGACAGTGATTTTTGCTTTTCTCATGGGGGGCAAACTAGTTTGATCTGATTGATACATGAGATGAGTTCAGATGTGTTTTGTATGTCAAGAGGAGTGAGATGGTGTTGATAACAGGGTATTAAATCAAGAAGGTACTTTCACATATTACTGATGTTGTGCAGCCAGTGACCATGATAAGCAGAGGAGAGGGGAACTTCCAAGTTGAAGTACTCAGCTTAGCCCTGTGTGTCAGCCCTTCAGTCTACCCTCGGCTTTCATCTGCTTCTGCTCCCAGGCTCTAGCCACTGATAGGACCAGACCCCTGCCTACCTCACTCCCTCACCCAACAATCTCTCATTGATCGCATGCTGATGTCAGGCCCTGCTCTGAGATGGGTACAGAGCACACTCCTGCCTGGAGAATTGGACCTCAGTGCTAGATGTTCACAAAATGTACTGAGCTTGGGGTAGTGGCATACACCTGTCATCCCAGCACTCTGGAAGGAGGCTCAAGTTGAAGCCCAGCCCCGGACAGTTTAGTGATTTAGCAGGACCTGGTCTCAAAATACAAAAGGGGCTGTGGATGTAGCTCAGTGAGATGGCCCTGGGTTCAACCTCTAGTATCGCACCCCCCAAAAAAAGGTTCTGAAGTATATAAATCTGAGGAAAAATAGAAGAATATAATACAGAAAGTCAGCTGAGACAAAAGTTTAAGTAGGTGCTATTTCTTGAATTAACTGCAGGCCTCTGACAGGATGTGTGTTTTGTTGTCTAGAAGACAAGTGGGAGCCAGCAGGTTGGGGGCCAGCGGGCAGGAGAAGACCAGACAGGCGTGAAACAAAAGTAGAAGGAAAACCCTTAGAGATGTGGATAGCCATGATGTCCCATCCAAGGGGAAGATTTTGCCCCGGAGTTGGGAGCTCTGAACTGTTGTACAAGGAGGATTCACTGGTGTGGGGCTCCTCCCTGAGCCAGGCCCTGTTCAGGCTTCTGGTGCCCTAAGGTCTCAGAGAGCAGGGCATGTCCCTTGAGGCTGCCCGGGAGGACCCAGAGGAGGCAGATTATGAACTGAATTCCTGAAAGGCTCAACCTCCTCGTGAGGGGCCAAGAGGAGTGGAGGCCGCTTGGGAAGCTGTGTAGTGTGACTCAGAGGGGTGCCGGCGGTCACCTAGGGACCTGTGCTGTGCAGGCTGGAAACCAGTGGTCTCAGCTGGCCCGGAGGGCTGGGAGGTATGGATGAATCACATGCTTGACCTCCTGCAAGTCAGGTAGCCACACCTGTCTAGTTACCTCTCCACACCCCCCAACGCCCTGTGCCTTGGCTGCTCTTCCTTTTCCTGGAGCGTCATGCTGTGTCCTCTGCCTTCCCCAGCCTCTGCTCTTCCCAGAGGTCAGGCTCCTGAGGTGGTTCTTGGTTTTGGTCATGTTTGTATTAGCACATGTTTGCAATATAGAATAATCACATTCCTCATGGGGAGTCGGTGCGTGGACGTATTAGTTCTTTTATGTCCCTTCCCCTCCCCTCCTCATCTCCTCCCTCTCCCTCCATCTCTTGGTCTTCTTTTTGCAAAAGATCTGTCTCCCTGTTTCCTAGTGTTTTATTTCTCATTTTGCTCTTTATTTATGTTTGGATTTCTCATATAAGAGAAATCATATGATCCTTCTTTACAGTCCTTTTTTATTTTTTCTCATTGAGTTTATTGGTACATTTTAGGTATACAGTACAGTTACATTCATTATTGGTATCTTGTACCTTTACATGACAGGTCTTGGTTCTTATTTTTTCTCCTTGTCCCTGCCCTCCCTTCACTCCTTCTCCCCTCCCCCTTTACAAACACTTCATTTCCATTTTTTCATTTTCTCATTTTTTTTCTTTTCTTCTTTACAGTCCTTTACTGTCCGTTCTTGTCCCCCATGGATAGCTTGTCTCTTGCGCTGCCCCAGCACCCTTTACCTGTCTCTTGGCTTCCTCCAGGTTGAGCTCTGTCCCCCTTAAGGTGGGGCTGTGTTGTTTATTTATTTTCCATCTCCAGGCAGGGTGCAGCAGATACCTGGCACAGATGTGCTTCAGTGACCGTGCTGTTGCTTCTGCTGTGGAATTCGGAGTGCAGTTGGGCAGTGACAGTGTCTCTGCTGCCGCCCTTGAGGACAGATAGCAAAGGAGTGTGGGTACCGTGGCTCATCCTAGGTTAAAGGAGGGCCGGGCTGCAAAGAGCTGGCCTAAAGCATTTCCCAGATGAGTTCTTTGACAGTGACTCAAAATCCTGACTGACATCTGGCGGTGACATGCAGATCATCTCTTCCTTTCTCCTAGTAACCTGGCCAGAGGGAGTTTAGGAAGTGGATTGCTTCCTTGCTGATATTTTATTTTTAGCAAGAAGCTATTCTAAGATTTCCTTTTTCTTCTTTATTTTGCCCAAACTGTCAGTTGGGTAGCAACAGACCTCTTGTGGATAAGTGAACCAGTTGGCCTTTTATGGGCATGAGTTTGGTAATCTTTTAAAATGCAAATCTTCCATTACTTCCTTCTCCAATGAGAGAGGCAGGGAGAATATGTGTGTGTGTATCTGCGACTGAATGCTCCTCAGGTCAGCCCAGCAGTTCTGCGCTTTAATTCCTATTTCGGGCATCAAACCTGGAGCCTGAGAGCCTCAGCCATTGGACCCCAGAGCTTGGGGCCATGCCTGTGCCTTGAGTGTGGGGTCCCGCCCGTCCCCTCCCTAGCACTCCCTGTTGCTGCTTCTCAGCCCTCAGCCAGCTGTGCCTGAAGCTCATGCCACCACCTTGTCCTCTGTGGAGTGAGGCCACCATGAGTGACCAGCTCCTCAGAATCACATTAAACCTGCAGAAGTATTGAGATGTGCATGATTTTGCTGTTTATACACTCTGTTTTCACTTGTGTTTGTGAAGAATATATCATATTCTTTGTCTTTTACTTCTAAATTTACAGAAAATAATTTACATCTTTATCTCGCTCCTTGGAACATACTGTAGATGCTGTTTAGCTTGTTCTGGTCAGAGGGAGGAAACTGCTCTCCAGGGGAACCGAGAGACAGGGCCACCTCTGAGCAGCGACTCCGAACCATGACAGTTCTGTTCCAAAGGGGAAGGTCATGGAGTTGTCTTGAGCTTTGTGCGCAAGCCCTCAGGGGCAGCGTCACTTGCTGGCTAGGGTGCTGAGTCAGTGAGACTAGGGTCCAGGAGCCTTGGGAGGCTGCTCCTTTGTGAGGGGTACAGGGAGAGGGGATGAGCGCTTGTGTACCCTCGGCAGACTTGGAATATTGTGATCTGTGAAGCCTGGAGCTGGGGACCAGACACCCTGTTGTGGGGTCTGGAGGGCTGGGGCTGCATGTAAAGCGGGTGTGCTTCTACAGCTTGAAACTCTGTTGAAGCCAGGTATAATGGTGCACTCCTGTAATCCCAGCATTTGGGAGGCTAAGGCAGGCCAGAATACATAGTAAGTGAGTCCCCATCTCAAAAGAAAAAATAATCTGGTTGAGCAGCCTAGAAAATATTTAATAGGAGAAACATTTGATTTGATAATGTTGGTGATAAATGTTTTTTGATGGAAGGCTGGAAATGCTGAAGGGCTCAAATGAGGAACATGCCAGCAGGCCCTTGTATTTACAAATGTTGGGAACAGTGACTGACAGTGATCATTAGAGCAGCCCTCGGGCTTCTTCTGGAACCTGTCCTTAGTGCCAGGCCTGAGCGACTTTCAGAGGTGCTGGGTGACATTGTGTGCCTCAGGAGGAAGGTAGAGATCTGTGAATCCAAGGAAAGAGGTTTTCCTGTAGATGGGGAGGCATCCACATGGTGAACCCAGATTTATGTCATTCTCCCTCATACTGTCTGGTGCCATGCTGGAAGTGATGTCTGTGACGAGAGATGGGTCCCTGAGCCCGGGCCCTCTCCCACCACGGGGAGTCACAGCCACACACCTGTCCCTGCTCCCCAGCGCCACCTGGGTTATCTGCTGCGGTCTTTGTCCTGCTCCCTAGTGTAGTAGCACCCCGTGGTGATGTGTGCATGTTCTCTCTCCTCTCCCCTCTCTCTCCTCCCCCTCGCCCCGCCCCGCCCCGCCCCTCCTTGCCTATTTTACATGAATTTGAAGTGATTTGAGGAAATAGTTACGTAAAGAAAAGCTGTACCCGACAGAAGGAAACAGTCCTGTCTCTCATTCCCACTATGCTGCAGTTCTTCCGAATTTCCTCTCCATTAGAAGGGGCATCTGCTCGGTGCCGCCCCAGTGCTGGGGACAGAAGGGGCAGAGGTGGTAGCACCTGGGTTTCCGTCCCGGCTGTGGCGACAGACAGCTGGATAGATCACGCCAACACCCGGGCATAATTGCTGTGCAGGAAGAAAGGTCAGTTAGGTGAGAGGAGGGTGGAGGATGTACAGTAAAGAGTCGAGCATGTACCTGAAGAGGCCTGGCTACCTGCCCAGCTGAGTCCCGGCTGCCCTGTTTTCATGGCCTGCTGTGAGTAACACACTTGATGTGGGAAGTCCCATGGGGCCACTGCTGGGTTGAAAAGAAAAAAAAAACAACACAAATATATTTGAAACTGGCCCCAGATCACATTTTGAAACTGGTTTCTGTGGTGTCCAGATGACAGAACTGGCGACTCCTGTGCCTTCCTCCTTTCCTGCCTGAGCCACACTATGGATCCTAGCTCTTCTTCTCTCCAGGAGCTTCAGGTGTGATGGGCAAAGGGTGTGTTAAGTTAATCACACTCATAGATAGATGGTGGAAACACTTTGGAGCAAAGGGCAAAGTATACTAGGGAGAACTTTTTTTTGAGATGGGCTCACTGTGTAGTCCAGGCTGTCCTTGAACTCCCTATGTAGCCCAGGTTGGGCTCGAATTTGCAGCAGTCCTCTTGCCTCAGCCGCCCAAGCGCTGGGATTCCAGGTGCGCACCACCATGCCTGACTCCAGAACTCTTAAGGTCGGGAGTTAAGGAAGGCCTCACAATGGAGGCAGTGTTTACCTTCAAATTTGAAGAATGAGCAGGCACAGCCAGGTGAAAGAGACATGCTGTAGGAGAGGCCTGGAGAGAGGAGCAGCAGTGGGGAAGAGCAGCAGAAGTGGGGCTGGGGCAGGGAGGAGTCGATAGCCAGGGAGAGATGGAGAAAGACTGTCGTGTTTGGAACTGAGTGGGTCGGGGCTGAATCGCACAGGCGGGCCAGCCCTGTCAGCTTCATCCAGAGCCCATGAGGATGCCTTTCCTCCCTGTCTGTGGGGTTGTGCACAGCTGCCTGTCACTGCGGAAGACTCGTCAGGCCTCGCTTGTATTTCCTGGTTCACTTGTCGTACTTGACCTCACACAATGGGTTCTGAGCTTTAAAAACAAGAGAGAGACTCCTTTTTATATTTAATCTTAAGTTGTCCAACCACATTTTCTTCTGCAGGTGGAGCAAGGCCATTTATGTACATCAAAGTTGCCTGGCTTTTTCTGAATTCTTTACCTGCTGCTCTTAGCCGTTGCTGTTGTGGACAATTCTCCAGTGTCTTATTCTTGTTGGCACCCTGTTCTTCCATTTGGCCACTTAGCTGACTCCCAAATCAAGCAAGGCAAGGCCCTTGTTGCCCTTGTAGAATCCTGTTTCCCATTATAGAGGGGAAATTTAGGTTTCCTTTTATGTAGGTCAAGAGAAATTACAAACTCGGGTTTGTTGCAGTTACTTTTCACTTCTAATTTTGAGTGTTGTTTCATTCTTGATTTGCTTTTTGAGTTTCTGTTCATGTAGACTTTGCCCCTGGGTATTATAGAATGACCACAGTCACTTCCCTTTAAAGTTTTTCTTTGTCTAAGAGAATTACATTCTTCTTTGCATGAAGCACATTGTTTCTTCTCATCCCCTAGCTTTTTCCAGGATGGACTGAAAGCAGTAGAGAACCTCAAGCCTTCCATTGAGATGCTGTCCACAGACCTTCACACGGTGAGTAGCTCCCCTCCATGGGGGTTGAGCCGCGCTTATGTGATCAGCATTTTTCCTGTTTGCAAGCTGTGCAGCCCGGAGAGAAAGAGCCCCATTGTGCCAGGCAGAGTTGGTGTCCCGTCCTCTCCCATGGCTGGAGGGGAGGCGGTTGGCACACACAGGTGTGGACGGAGAGGCACTGTGAGCATCAGCAACCTGCTGGTGCCTCAGGCTGACTTTGCTCTACTTTGTTCACTTCTTAAAGATCAAGCAGGCCCAGGATGAAGAAAGAAGGCAGCTGATACAGCTTCGTGATATTTTGAAGTCAGCACTGCAGGTTGAGCAGAAAGAGGTGAGGGGATTTAATTTTGACAGAGCACCATTTTAGCTGCACATAGTGGAATGTCTGTAAATCTCAGCCCCTGAGGAGGCTCAGACAGGGATCACAAATTCAAGCCCAGCCTATGCAACTTAGTGACTTAAGAACGTGTCTCATAATAAAAAGGGCTAGGGATGTAGCTTTGTGTGGAGGCCCTGGGTTCAATCCCCAATACCCTGCACCTCGGAGGTTTGCCCTGAGGCCTGTTAGTCCAAATCCCGGGCCTCTATGTGTACGGATCCTGCGACATGAGTAGTTCTCGGTGTCTCACCTTGTCCCTGCCACTTATGCCATTTGTTCGGTCCTCTGACCTCTGGTCCACCTCTGGTCAAGAGGCGTGGACCCTGCCTCTCGGGATGGACTCAGGACAGGTGACCTTCAGGCTTCGCCCCCTGCCCTGGCCGCTGTATGTGTGGCCACACCGACCAGCAGATCTCCCTGGCCTCCTTTGCACTGTCTCCTCCAGTTCGTGATGCCCACACACTGGCAGTTTTTTTTGGGGGTGGCTTATGAAAAAGAAAAACACTAAAAGGTACATTTTAAGGGTAATTTTGTGATAATGTCCATAAATTTTTCTTTCCTTTGAAATAAGGTCTCACTACTCGAACTCATGGGCTCAAGTGATCCTCCTGCCTCAGCCTCTCAAGTAGCTGAGATAAAATGTGATGTTAACACAAATCCACTTCCTTGATAATAAGAGAATGGGTCTAAATGTTACCTGTTAGATAAATGGCTGTTGAACTACTTTACAGAGTATAAAGTTCACTGTTGGCAGTGTGTCATAAGTTCTTGTACTATAACTTAATATTATTGTTTTTCTCCCAAATGCATTTACCTTTTGTGACCGAAGTCTAGGAGAGTAAGTAGTTCAGTTTTTCTAATAAATTGGAGAATTGTGCATGCTTTGTCCATCAACTTCAAAAATATGTATCTTTTTCCTTTGTATAAGTTAATAGTTAGTGGCGTGTAGATTTTGGCTCTCCTTTCACTGTAGTAGACTTTACTAAAGGCCGCAGAGCTTGAAGGCACAGAGGGGAGCTTTCAGGGTTTGTACTTGCCTTGTCGATGTGTTTTGAGAACGAGCAGCTTACTCCCTGCCTCTGCTGGACTAGATTCCGAGAGTTGTTTTAGCCCCTCGGAAGCTGCCTTTCTGGCCTCCAGCTCCCCACTCTGGGCCCAGCCAGGTCCCTTCTCTGACCTCTTGCCCTGGTGGGCAGTGAGATCCATGTGATTGTCACCTTGGCCCTGGAGGGTCACCCGCAGCTTGACCGGGTGTTTATTGCTAGGTCACCAAAGGTCACCTTGAGGATGCCGAAGGGTGATAGCAGGTTCAATTTATGTTAAAGGTTTTCTTCTATGAAGTTTAGATTTTACGTGACAGCTTAGCTTCAGATTTGTCTGTATGTTTGGAATAATTTTTTGAATTTTTTTTTCTTGGTACTCGGGCCCTTGCACTTGCGAGGCAGGCAGTGGAACCCCTGAGCCAAATCCCCAGCATTGTCTGTATGTTTTGATTGATTCAAGAAATGCTTGAGACTGAGTGTGATGGGGCATGACCGAAATCTCAGCAGTTGGTAGGCTGAGGCAGGAAGATCACTGAGAGTTCAAGGCCAGCCTGGGCTACATAGAGAGGCCCTGTCTCTAAAAAACAAATGAAAAAGAAATGCTTGGTCTAAAGAGAAGGATAAAACAGAATCCTGCCTTTCTTCCCATGTGGCCTAGGCCTGGTTCTGTGGAGGAACAGGCATGCCCATTGTTCTGCTTTGAGATTTGCAGCTATCCCAGTGTGCATGGCACGAACACACTGCAGTGTTGGCACGTGACTGTGCCCGGATTTTGTGCGGGGGGCTCCTCTTCCCAAGTTCAGAGTCATATTTCTGGTTGTGCAGTCTGTCTTGACAGACTGGTCTGGAGTCATACAGATGAGCAGTCTCTTCCCACTGAGCTGTTCCGGGTAGTGTATGAAGCCAGCTGTGCTCCACAGCTCTGGGGCTGCAGTGCGGCCCTTGTGGGAGAAGGTAGGAGCAGGGCCGTCCTCATCCCATGGGCGCACAGCTCTTCGGGTGATCCCGAAGCCTGAGCACTGTGGGGCTGGGGGAGGGGTCCGCTTGTCTTGGAGTCACTCATCCACGTGGAAGGGGGCGGTGCCTTAGCACCTTGTAGGTTGCCTGGATGAGGATTTTTGGTTTCTTCCGGTCACTGTGCTTGTGTTTAGAGCTTAGGAAGTCAGTGCCAGACACTCATGTTTTTAGATTGGAATACTTAACACAGTGACAGTGACTGTGCTTCCCTGATGGGACTACAGACTCACTGGGCTCTCCATCAGAATCACAGCTGCCTCTTCGCAGAAACGGACAAGCTGATTTTAGAATTCTTATGGAAATGCAAATTCAAGAACTAGCCAAAACCAGCTTGAAAAAGAATGAAGTTGGAGAGTACTTCCTGATTTGAAAACTTAGCCACAAAGCTGTACCAGTCAAGACTGTCAATACTTGTGGTATTGGCATATAGTGAGACAGCTTGATCAGTGAGATAGGGCTGAGAGTCTAGAAACAAACCCCTACATTTGTGGTCACTGGGTTTTTCAACAAGGGCGCCAAGACAGCGTGGGAGAGAGTAGTCTTTTCAGCAGTGATGTGGAGGCAGCTGGATAGCCATGAGCAAAAGAGTAAATCTGAATTCTGCCTCTTGCTGTAACTCAAAATGGATCTAAGACCTCAGTGCAACTGCTAAAATTAGAAAACTTTACAATTACAGGTATAGATCTCCCTGACTATGGATTAGGCAGTGATTCCTTACACATGACCCAAAGTACAAGGAGCAAAAGAAGCAGCAGATAAATTGAACTTCATTAAAATAAAAATCTCTGAGACTTTAAATTTCTCTTTTGAGACTGTTGAGCATCCAGGTGGCCCCTGGCTGCTTGTCCTGGTCTGTGCGCTGTGCCGCCTGGCTGCAGCGTCTATCCTCCTGTCCCAGGTGATGGCCCAGCTGCCCTCTGTCCTCTCCACGTCTCGGGTGTGCGTCCCCTTGCCTTGGGCACCTCCCTTCCACTCTGCTAGTTCTTGTCTTTGCCTTTAAGGCTCACGTCTTCCAAAGCCTCCCTGGGGTTTCTCCATTTGCTCTTCAGGTCTCACTCATTCTTACTCTCGTTCCAGATCGCTTTGCTGTTCATACGTTAGTTCAGGTGTGTGCAGAGGTCCCTGAGGGTGGGCAGTGTTTGCTGTCTTCAGGGAGCCTGGTCCTGTCTAAGGAGGTCCCCAGTGAGGCAGCAGGGATGTGGGCTTCTGTTCCCCTCTCTGCTCTTGGCAGTCAGGAGCCTACTGCCTGAGCAAGTCACTGCATTTCATTGTCTCTGTGTCTTCCCCTTCCAGCGTGAACAAGCTCGAGCAGGGGGCAAGTTCTTAAGAAATAGAAACAGACACATCTCAGCCCTCCCCTACTGACCTGTGACCTGTTTGTTCTCACCTTGCACCGCTCTTTTCCTTTGGTCTGCCAGAATTTCCTCCCAGGCTTAGCCTGTGTCATTTGTTGTACACCTGTTGGAGGTCGGGCCCTGGGATTCCTCACAGGTGCTGGCCCTAAGGGGCTTGTAGACAGGAGTCCCCCAGTATGGCAGGTTCCCAGTGGACCACCTGGGTGGGCTCCCTGGGTCAGGATGGGGAGCAGTTTGGTTCCCTCTGTGCCTCCCGACCTTGAGACAGAGAGGGTGGGAGGGAGGGAGTACTTGGCCAGTGCTGTTAGGTACCTGGTGTTCACATGTGGTCACACCGGGGTTTACTGTCTTACTGGGTATTTTCTCTTATCCAGGAAAGAAGCCGAGGCAGAGAGCCTGGGTAACTTGTCTGTGTGTGAATCTGCCTGGAGGCTGTTCCCTTTCTAATCGTCACATCCTTCTTTCCTGACACTGTTTTGGCCTCTCAGGAGCGGCGGCTGTCGTTGGGAACTTAAAGCTTATAGGAAAATAAAGCCTTCTCCTGTGCAAGGGCTCATTCTTTCTGTTTATTAGAAACTGATTTTTGACAGTTCCTCCTCCACCCTAGTGGTAGGTGGCTTTTATGAGATCCTGGATATAGATTTTATGTCCCTTCCTTGATGTGTTGAGAAGAGGGGAATTGAAAAGCAACTTCGGCCCGACATGGTCTTTGCGTACTGCTTTATAAAGAATCAAGACCCGGAGAATGTTAAAAAGCAAATTCTTGACCATTTTTTAGGACTCACAACTTCGCCAGAGTACAGCTTATAGCTTACATCAGCCTCAGGGAAACAAGGAACATGGCACAGAGCGGAATGGCAACCTCTACAAGAAAAGCGATGGGTAGGTAGAGGGCTGGATGCTGGCGTCGAGTGTGTGCTCCTGAACCTTGCATTCAGGATGTCTAAACGCCTGTTTTTTCCCATTTATCCATAAGGATCCGAAAAGTATGGCAGAAAAGGAAATGTTCAGTGAAAAATGGCTTTCTGACCATATCCCACGGTACCGTAAGTATTCTCTCTTGGTCCACGGTCACTGCTGTGTGTCGTTAGATGGGGTCTGGCTCAGTGCCGGGTGAGGTCAGAATACACAGTGTTCTGTGGGCACTGCTGCACAAGGGTGGCACTTGGCAGAATTGCCCTGTTGGAAGAGGTTCTTTGTGTTCTTGACTCAGTGGCCTGCACCACAGTTAGCTGTTGGCCAGGTGGAACCTTGCTTCTTTGTACTGCTCTGCAGAGTTGGGAATAACTGATGAGCCAGATGTCTTTATTTGGAAGCTTGTCACCTCCAGAAACCATGAAAGGGCAGACAGCTCCCTCAACAATCCTTTACCCGGAAATTAAACGTCTCACCGGGGAAGATGTCTGCTTTTCCATGAAGGGAAAAATGTTTAACTGGTCAGAACTCTGGGAATCAGAAATCCAAAAGAGAAGGGCTGGGAATTTAGCTCAGTGGTTCTGGCACCTGCCTCGCAAACACAAGGACCCAAGTTCAATCCCCAGTACCAAAAGAAAAATAAGTAGAAATCCAAAAGAGAAAAGTGATTTCAGTGACTATATTGTAGAAATCTCACATACTGCACCCCCCCTTCATCAGTCTCTTCTTCCATCAATGTGTTTAAAAGAACCCGCACGAGAGAACAGCCCTGGCTGTGTTGAACTCAAGAAAAACCGATCAGAATAGAATCATGCACCAGTCTAGCTTTCAGAGATCAGGAATCTTAATTGCAGTCTCAAACGTAGCCCTTCACAGCAGTGTTTTTTCCCACAATGGCCTTAGGCGTGCTTTCCCTTCACTTGCTGTGACCCGGGCTGGTGAAAACCCCAGGGGCAGGGGCTGGGAGACATTTTGGGAATCATCTCAGGGCAGTGCTAGCTGCTGTCCACCTGGCGCTGACAGTGTTACATCTCTTTCTCAGTGCACACTTGGCACTGTGTGCATAGTGGCCCCAGTCATAGGTATGGACAGTGGTGACCCCCTGGAAGGCAGGGTGGGACAGGAGCACAGATGGGCTTTTCAGAGGTCATCGATATGTGTAGGGTCCTGAGAATCAGCCATACAGGATGAAGCCACACTTGAAGGAGGTCCCCGGATCAAGGATTGTGTTCCATGGGGTGGGGAGCTTTCACTTGTGCTGATTCTGTTAAGCAAAGTGAGAGGGAGAAGGCAGCGGGTACCAAGTATAATCTGTAGGATCGCTTGGCAACCTCTGGGCTGGGCTGACTGTGTTTCTTGGCCACACAAAGAGAGGTCCTTCCCTTTTCCAGAAAGCAGCCTCTGTACCGCTGTGATCCCACCCCCTTCCAGAGTGTTACTGCTGTGTCTGGATGTCCCCCCAGAGCCTCCTGCAGTCATAGGTGGGGCCTTTTCCGAGCTGGCTGGATCTAGTGTGTGAGCTGGAATTGATTTGTGGTGCAGTGTCAGGATCAAGGGCACTGGGATTAAGGGTGCGAGTGTACCTGCCCTAAGTAGCCCGCATTCTTATAAGGGACAGAAAGAGCTGTAGTTCCCTTGTTGCTTTGCTACCTTCTGCCTGCCGTGAACAACTGGTTCTCCTCTGCAATGCCCCTCTGCCACTCTGCCTCGGAGTCAGCCAACTATGGAGTGAATCCTCTACAAACTGTGAGCTACAATAAACCTTTCCTCCTTTACCTTTGGGTTTGGATATTTTGTCTCAGCAATGGGAAAAGTAAGACGAGCTGCAGTCTGTGCCTTCCTGTGCTGCTCTTTTCATACAGATAGGTGTAGGGAGGGGAGGAGTGCTGTCAAGGACAGGAGACAAATTTAATGAACCACCTCTCATCTTTAAAATTAACAGTGTGAGACCAGGAGATGGAGATTCTGTGGTTTATTTTTCACTGGTGCAGTTACTTGTTTTAATTCAGGTTCGCCACCTTAATACACAAAATAAAGACCATGTTTCGTTTCATGTTCCTACAGCTCTCAAGTGGCTGGTGCAACACATTTGCATCATCGAGAGTCCCCTGAGTCCAGAGCCTCAGGTCATGCCAGCTGGTGGCTCTGGCTACACAGAGGGGACCAGGCCTGGCAACCCTTGGCTGGCAGTGTAGCTTTGCACCAAGTCTCTAGTGCTCGAGCTTCCTGTTAGAAGACAAAGAGGCTCCCTCGTTAGGGCTGGATGGGTTGCCCCAATTTCTGGTGCCTACAGCGTAGTCATAACCAACTTCAGAAGGATGCTGCCAGCTCAGCCTGTCACACAGTGTGCATGTTTCATAAGTGCTTTGTGTGCTGAGTGAAAGCCCCTCCAGGGACCC
The DNA here is from genome assembly GCF_012274545.1 of Fukomys damarensis. Classification (NCBI taxonomy): domain Eukaryota; kingdom Metazoa; phylum Chordata; class Mammalia; order Rodentia; family Bathyergidae; genus Fukomys; species Fukomys damarensis. The sequence continues at coordinate 32,600,046 of NW_022900937.1, read as the reverse complement.
TCTACTTCTGGATACTTCGCCTGCCATTAGAGCCACTTTCTACTCCCACTGCGAGACAGTGGTGGGCCCTACCCTGGCCCCACCCCCCCATGCCTTGAGAGGACACTGTAGCTGCTTTCCACCCCTCTGCTCACGCACTGGGAGTTCTGCCCTCTCTCTCCCTGTGTGTTGTGCTGCAGGCCCTGGCAGTGGGAATCCCAGGGACTCGCCTGGCCTGGCATGTGCAGGATTTGCCCAGGCTGGGAAGGAGATCCTTAGTAGCCTTGACTAATCATGCTTCCTGGCACTGGGGAGAAGCAGTAGTTGGATGAAATACAACAGTGTTGCCACCAACAAAGGCTGAGGACTGTGCCGAGGTAAAGGACTGTCCACTAACTCTCAAACAATTAAAATTTAAAATATAAAGTCTAACAAACTCGTAAATTTTTTAAAAAGCCTAACCAATTGACAAAAAGTAGACTGACAAAATTGAGCTGGGAGAATCACTAATAATCCTTACCTTCAAGACGAGCACTGAGGCTGGACTCTTCCCCTCCTCCTCAGCTCTTCTGTTGAACCAGGTCTTCTCAAATTCGATTCTGGAGGGGCACTGATAATCTTGTGAATTAGATAAAATCGTTCAGTAGCTGAAGTAAGTCATGGCACTCTTTTCCAAATTGCAGCGTGAAAGGAATTTAATGGGCAGAATTTTCTCCTGTAAATTTTTTATATAGCTTTGATGTGAACTGATAATCTGAATGGGCAAATAGCAAACAGCTATTGGTGTAAAACTGAGAACAGTTGATAGTGCTTAGGATTGCCAGCTTGTATGATTTTGTTGACAGAGTTATTCCTAATCCACATAAAGACATTGGGTCTTTTCTGTATTTGTGGGAGGTTTTGTTGTAAAGAAGGAAGTCCGTCTTTGAGGGCAGTTTCCTGAGAGGGTGAGCAACTTTCTCCATGTCACAGGGGAAGAAAAAAGATTAACAGTTAGAGGCAGAGGGTGTTGTGATAATTCTAATGCTGATTCCTTGCTGCCTGAAAATGCAAAGTGATTGGCAGAGAAAAGGGAAAATGCAAAGGGACCTGGATGGGTCTTAGTGAGCAGCTGCCTTCTCGAGGTACCAACTGAGCCCAGCAGCCTGACAGCTAAGTACTTGGGCCTTGGAGTGGGGTTGGTTTCCCTCTTCCCAGGCTGCGGACCCCCAGTCATGATTTTGTTTGTCCAAGCTGCATCTTTATCTGTTGCATTGGAGTAGTTCCTACCACAAAGGACTGTTGGGAGCCAAGTATGGTGGGGGCATCCTGTAATCCTAGCACTCAGGCTGAGGCTAGTGGGTTGCAAGTGTGAACCCAGCCCAGGCAACTTGAGGACTTAGTGAGACCTTTCTCCAAATAAATTCATAAAGGAGGACTGGGTATGTGGCTCAGTGCAGAGGCCCTTTGTTTGATCCCCATAAAGAAGGTGGCAGTTAGGAAGATTGCTTGAATTAATTCATGAAATGTTTACAACAGCGCCTGCCTCACAGAAGTACAGACTAATAATAACTGAGTGAATGTAGCTCTTCCCGCTCAGTCCTCATCGTAGACTTTGGGGACAGTGCTTCTCATTTACTGGTAGGCACTGACAGAACGGATACTGTAGTGTGGAAGCAGCCCTGAAAAGTCAGTGTCTCTGTGCACGATCACAGGATGGTCACAGTGTCACGTGGGCTGGACACCTGTGTCACTGTGCCTGGTTGCATCTGGTTGTATCGTTCGTGTGTTGGTTCCTGGGTGAGCCAGGTGTCCCATGGGTAAAGATCCAAGTGGATGGTGCTTTTGCTCACCACTGTCTGTCCAGGTTTGCAAGGTTAGGCAGCGCAGGGGCTTCTGAAGCTGGTGCCTGATGACCCCAGGATTCTGTTAGGAATCTCCAGGGGTGGAGAAGATCCATCCATAGGAGAGAAGATCAATATAGCCACAAACTAGGAGAGTCTAGGCCTGCCCCATTTATGCAGCTTCTGAGTGTCCTGACTTTAAATCCCTCGCCCTTTATCAAACCTGCATACGGTGAGAATCAGTGTGTTTTAAGGAGGCTGCCCCTCCCCCTGCTCTGGAAAGTCCATGTTGAGAAGCCCTGGGTCTGTGAGTGCAGGGGGACCGACCGCACAGGCCTGCCCCAGTCCAGATGCAGATGGGTCTGGATTAAGGCCACATCCAAATAGCTTGTGGTCAGAGCAAGTGGAGAAGAAGAACAATTGAAGTGTACCATACATTCCTTTGATCTCCTCTTTAGCAGCTTGTTAGGTGAGCAAGATAAGCCTGTCTGTATTTGGAGAAGTCTCAAAGATTTCTAACACACTTCACGTTCACAGCATTTTAGGACTAACAGTGGTATTTTTTAAAACTAAGAGAACAACCATTTTTGACACAAAGTGTCAAAAAGAAGTGTTTGGGATCCCTTGTGTGTGGGGTTGGGAGCATGTGTGAATGAAGTGTGTTTTGTTGAAGTGTCAGAGACAGTCAGTGATAGTGGGCTTTTAGGGTTATGAATCTGTTGTCTGCTGTCACTTTAGAAAGCAGGGAAGATCATTATCCCTCGACTCTCGTGCTGAGATTACTTTTTCTGGAAGTGAGCATTCCACTCAGAAAAACCCATCAGAGCATCAGATATTGTGCTGGGTGCCCATGTCACCCCCAAAACCACTGTGCCATCGTAGGACTCAGAGCTCTGTGTCGTGGGGTTTGGGTCCTGGAACATTTTGGTCTTAGGGAGCTCCCCCGCAAGTCCGGGTTTTGTGTAGCCCACTCCATGTGCCTGCAGGGAGGCCCTCACGGAGCCAGGGTCTGGGGACCCTGAAGTCACCTTCTAAAATCCGGCTTTGCAGATGAGCAAGTGCCCACCCACCCTGGCCATATCTTCCCCAGAAGACATGTCTTCCCGCTCACCTTCCCTGTCATTTGTCGTACGCAGGCTAACCGGCCTCCTGCGAAGCTCAACCTATTGACCTGCCAGGTGAAGACCAACCCCGAGGAGAAGAAGTGTTTCGACCTTATCTCGCGTGAGACTCTTGGGAGTTGCTGCGTGGGGGGAAATCTTGTTAAATGTGCGTCTAGGGTATTAGTCTCGTGCCCAACACTGGGGATCAAAGCCCTGGTTTTCGAAGAGCTGCTCCCCTTTTCAAGCAAGCTGCTTGCTCTGTCTTTCCAGCAGTGGTTCTTGGCTCACTGTTCTCTCTGGCTGAGCACTGGACATGGTGAAGCAGCCCTGCTCTACGGCTCTCTCAACCTTGACTCTGCACCGTCTGCTCTCCCATTGAAATGAGGGCTGCACTAGTAAAGTTCTCAGACACGCAGTCCTTACGGCTTTGTTTTTTTGTTTTTTTGAGACACGATCTCACCTTGAACTCCCTATGTAGCCTAGGCTGGCCTCAAACTCTTGGTGATTCTCCTGCCTCAGACCCACCCCATAGGATGATAGGTGTGAACGATGACACCCAGCTCAGCTTTGATTTTGTTTTTTGTTTGTTTGTTTTTTAAAGACAATTTTGTTGTCCAAAGCTTATAATTTACTGTCACTATGTTAGAAACGCTATAAACAAAAATGATAGGGTCTTGGGTGGAGCCCTTGAAAGTCAAGTTTGGAGAACTCTTCTCACCACAGTGTTTGTGTTTCCACTTCTGTGTGCTTTTCCTCATTGTTGAATCACCACAGAATCGTCTACTATGGCGCTCACCAAACCCCTGAAAAGGGCTGGAAAGGTTTTTAAAGAAGATAGGACAGGGCCAGGGATTTAGCTCAGTGGCACTGTGCCTGCCTCGCAAGTACTGCCCCCCTAAAAAAAAGGCAAAGGAGATAGGACAAACCTTCTGTTCCCTGTCATCCTATGTGGCAGTGTTACCATTTGGGGAAGGAATGGCCAGGGCCCTCTGTGAATATGGGGTACCCAGGGATTCGGCCCAGTTGCATTTACAGAGGAAACCGCTGGCCTATGTGACACAGGCAGAAGGCGCTTTCCTCCTGGCCTGGTACCCCAGCAGGAGTCTTTCTGAGTCTGTTACCTTGTGACATTTGTAGCCAGGGAGGATGGGCACACCCCTCAGACATGGGGACCACCACACCCAAGAGCACTGTGGCAGCTGACCCCTAGGACCCAGCTCCCTGGGCCCCTGTTTCTCTTCCGTGGCGGAGGCCACTGGAAATACCCGTGGTTCACATGCACCATAAGAGCCCACAGCAGAGGAGCTTCTTGGACGTTTCTGAGGCCCACGTTTCACATCACACATTAGCTAGCATGCAGAGTTAGCCATTGGCTTCCCTGACTCTGCCTGGTCTGGCCAGAAGTAGCTCTGCACAAGGTGCAGGACACCGGCATCATCTCCCAAGTCATGGCTTCCTGAGATCTCTGAGTCCCTTAAGCCTGGTCTCGGGCTGCAGAGCTTGCACACGTCCATGCCTGAGACTACGGCTGCCTCTTTCTCTGCACACTTGAACCTGGCCTCTGAATCATAAAATGACTTCATTTTCCTCAACTTGAAACGGTTCTCTTATACCTTGTTTCTCCCCTCAGTAACAGAAGGGATAAAGGAAAACCTGGCTCCATTCCCCCGTTGTTAAAAAAAGAAACAGGGCTGGGGATTTAGCTCAGCGGTGCTACCGCCTGCCTCTCAAACGAAAGATTGATCTGAGTTCGATCCCCAGTACCAAAAAAAAAAAAAAAAAAAAAAGAAAAAAACAAGGGAGGCAATGGGATTTAGCTCAGCGGTGCTACCGCCTGCCTCTCAAACGAAAGATTGATCTGAGTTCGATCCCCAGTACCAAAAAAAAAAAAAAAAGAAGAAGAAAGAAACAGAAGGGAGGGCAGCATGGTGTGGGGAAAGAGGGTCAGGCCAGGAGTCAGGAAACCTGGGGCCCCTTCTCCTCTCAGGTCTCCGTCTCTGCCCAGGTAGCTCACAGGGCTATTCTCAGGAGCAGGGAGCTTTCAGGAGTAAAACCCACAACTAGAAAACCACTGGTGTCTGCTCACTTTTGGGGTACAGCTGCTTTCACTGCTTGGCACATGGTGCATGTTATCGCCATGTGAGCAGTTAGGAAAACCGGCAGTCTGTACTGGCATCATGCGGTGAGCTTGTCTTGCCCAGGTCTTACCGGATTCTCACTAATGTCCCTGTCCTGCCTGGCATCCCCCCAGAACCCTGCATTGTAATCAGTTGTTACTCATCTGTTCTCTCTGCAGTCTCCCTTACCTCTCAGGATCTTGATACCTTTTGAAGAGTATTGATCAGTTCTGGTGTCTCTCCTTTTGGATTTCCCTGATGTTTTCTCATTGAACCGAAGATAGGAGATTTGGGCAAGAGTAGCACAAAAGCACCACTGACATCTAACATGTTCTGTCCTTAGCACACAGACGGGCCAGTAGCCCTGCCAAGCTCTGTAATATGCCAGCAGTACCTGAGGGTGGCATTTCAGTGCCACCATTCTATTCTTTGGCAGGATCCCCGTGGCTTTGGCTGTTTGGAGCACAGGGCTCCCGTAGCTGGTTTTTCTTAGACTTTCTCCTGCAGTGCTTACCTTTCTCTCAGGAAGTGTCTGGGATACTCCACTTAGAAAAGGCTTCTGTTGTTTTCAGAGAGCTTAACAATTATTTTCTGGGGGCAACTCTAGTGAGTTTAAAAAGTAAACGTTTTGATAGAATGATGATGGTTTCCTTCACACAGCTCCAGTTTCTGGGAGCTGCGTCTTTTAGAGGTCCTGAAACAAGGCCAGTTTATGAATTAGCATTACAAAGCCACAATTACTGGGTGAGGGCAGACATTTGAAGGCCTTCAGGGAGTGCTTGATTCTATACAAATCATTAATTTCCTAGTGAGGGCTGAGATTATTCCTGCAGTTAATTATAAACCACTTTCGGTTGGAACTGTGTGTGAATTACTGTCTGGGATCGCTCGGCACTGATGCATTTCCTCTTGGTGCAGATGACAGGACGTACCACTTCCAAGCAGAGGACGAGCAGGAGTGCCAGATGTGAGTGGCTTGGGGTGGGACTCCGGGCGGCTGCCCTTTTGTTCACGGCTGTGACTCTTTACCACCATGACTTGTCTAGATGGATGTCAGTGCTGCAGAACAGCAAGGAAGAGGCTTTGAACAACGCGTTTAAGGGTGACGACAATACAGGGGAGAATAACATTGTGCAGGAGCTGACCAAGGAGATCATCTCGGAGGTGCAGAGGATGACGGGCAACGACGTGTGCTGCGACTGTGGAGCACCAGGTGACCGGGCTGCCCGCCCCGCGTGCTGGGACGTCCAGGCCCCATTCCCAGTCACAGAATCCATTCATTGATTTTCACTTCCACTTCAAATATAAAATTAAGTGCAGCTCAGCCTGAGTTCATCCCATTACACAAATGCTTAATGAGGTGTGTGCAGACTGCTGGGCGAGGGCTAAGAGACCGTCACTGCCAGCCCCTGAGAGTAGGACTGATGGAGACACAGAGATCAGTGCATCCTGAGAAATGAGAACTGAAAAGCACCACGGGGAGTCGAAGTCATTGGTCCCCTGTGGCTTCTGAGGGGCTGTGGGTGTTCAGGAGGGGCCTGGGATTTCCTGCTGCCTCTCTTGGTCTGACTTTATAGACCTCCTAAGATAACTTTCACCTAGGTGTGGTCATACACTCTAATCCCTGCACTTGGGAGGCTGAGGCAGGAGGATCACTGAGTTTGAAGTCAGCGTGAGTGGGCTACATAGTAAGTTCAAGGCAGGATTGCAGTACATAGACCCCATCTCAAAAATAAATAAATGAACAAGTTTTAATTCAGCCTGGGCAACTTACTGAGACTCGATCTCAAAATTTAAACAAAAGAAGCTGGGGATGTGCTTAGGGCAAAGGCCTTGGATTCAATCCGTAGCACCACTATAAATAAAGTAGCTATTTTATTTTATTTTATTTTTCTATTTTCTATTCTATTCTATTCTATTCTACTATTCTATTTTTATTTTATTCTATTCTATTCTATTCTATTCTATTCTATTCTATTCTATTCTATTCTATTCTATTCTATTCTATTCTATTTTATATTTTTTTGATACCAGGGATTGAACTCCGAACCTTGCGCTTGCAAGGCAGACAGCAGCACCACTGAACTAAATCCCCTGCCCTAATGTAGCTTTCAATCATTGTCAAGAGCCATAAAATTTTTTTTTTTGGTACCGGGGATTGAACTCAGGTCCTTGTGCTTGCAAGGCAGGCCACCGAACCGCTGAGCTAAATCCCCGGCCCCTATAAATTTCTTAAAATGTCAGTTTTCTGTAAAATTAAGGAGCAAGTCCCTCTCTACTGTCACTGTCACTGCACTGTCAGGAATGACATTTGTGTTTGTATTTTGAAAAAGATATCAGACACGGTGTCAATTTGTGGGGGTGTTCTAGGGATCAAACCCAGGGATCCCTGGGTCATGCTTGGCAAGTGCTCTACCCCTGAGCTACATCCCTAGCCCTTTTCATTTTGAGACCGATTCTCACTAAGTTTCCCAGGCTGGCCTCAAACTTGTGACCCTCCTGCCTCAGGCTCCTGAGTAACAGGGATTGCAGTTCATACCACCATGCCTGCCGTCACTATTTTTTTTCCCAACAACTAAATTTCTTGTTTGCTTGTTTTATTGTACTACAGAATGAATCCAGGGCTTCATACTGAACTATATTCCCATCCCTTCTATTTGGGGGCAGGCTGTTGAGATAGAATCTTGCTATGAAATTTAGGCTGTCTTTGAATTTAACTATGTAGGCCAGGCAAGCCTTGAATTTACAGCAATCTTCTGCCTCAGCCTCCCAAGTATAGGGATTATAGGAGTGCACCATACCTGGTTTAACAACTAGTATTTTTTAAATGTTTGAGGAGTTGACTTATTCTAATTAAGATGGAAGGATCCTGGGGGAGGTCAGTGGAACTATGTCGTAGCCTTTTTTGAAAATTGTAAAATGAGAAAGAGTGTAGCTTTGCCAGAATGTCAGTTACCATTTAGTGCCTTCAATTCTGGGCATTTCTATTAAAAACACAACCAAAATAGAGTGGACATTTGCAAAATGCCATTAGGTTCCCATTACCCTGACAGCTAGCTACATTTTGGTCTTGGCTCCATTAAAAAATATCTTTTGGGCAGGAGATGAGGTAGGGAGAGATAAGTCATGAACTGTGCTGTTGCTGGAGAAAAGATAAAGACAGCAACATGCGTAGGCGTCTCAGACACTGGCACATTAGTCAGAGTCAGTTGTGCTGGCCGCACTCGGGCTGCCTGGGTCTGAGTGCTACGGGGCTGCTCTGCACAGTGAGATCATCCACATCCTGGCCACTTCATGGGCCCCTGATGCTTCAGCCAGCTGTGCGAGGAATGCGTTCTGATTTCTGAAGCTGTTCTGTTGCAGACTCTTCTGCTGCCCCCACAGTGCTGAGCACAGCGCATCATAAGTAGATAGTGGGGCTGGGGATTTAGCTCACTGGTTCCCCTGCTTGCTTTGGAAGTACAAGGTCCCGAGTTCGATCCCCAGTAGATAGTGGATGCTCGCTCTTGCCTTCATCGTCTGCAGCCTGTGTGTCTCAGGTCCATTCCCCGTGGGAAGTAGCCTGGAGCCGCTTGCTGCTGCCCGTGCTCCACTCTGCTGGCCTGGCCAGGTTGGTGGAGGCTGTGTTCCCTCTCCAGGACCAGCCCTTGAAGAGCTCACAGTCACTCCAGAGCCCTATGTCCTACTGTGTGCTCACGACATCTGCTGCTTAAGGAATGGGAAGATGGGGAGGTGGTGCAGGTGGGGAGAGAAGGGAGAACTGACTTGACTTTTGCCTGGATGTGGATCACATGGTTATTGGTGCTAATTTTGGAGATCGAAGGTTCCAGCTGTGTCGAAAATCAAACACTCATGTTCAAAACTCCATACCCAGTAACCAGGCAGGAAAATGTTGTGCTCCTGGCCTTTTCCTGACTGCAAGCTCAAGTCTGCCTTGTCCTCTTTGGCAGATCCCACGTGGCTTTCCACCAACCTGGGCATCCTGACCTGCATCGAATGTTCTGGAATCCACCGAGAGCTGGGGGTTCACTACTCCAGGATTCAGTCCCTGACCTTAGATGTGCTAGGAACATCTGAGCTGCTGGTAATCTTTAAATGCTTGATTTTGGGATTGGAATTAAATGAGCAGAAAGTTTTTATTTGGCATTCTAATCCATTTTGGTTCCTTGAAATATCAGTGGGCTGCTGGTGGTTATGTTGCCAGATGGGCTTGGATAATTAGAAACTCACTGATAATTCCTCATTTTCAGTGCTGGGCAAGTGGACACTTCTTGTTGCAAAACTTTATTCTTAAATACAAAAATAGGAAGCAAACCCAAGATTTGGGTGTGAGATTCTGCAGAAATGCGATAAGCTGGTCACATGGTCCACTTTCTCCGTCTGTGAAACACATGCAGAAACCAAAGCAGAAAGACAGAGAATTTGTCCTCGCTGAGTCATCAGCTGCTTTCTGACAAGGCTTGGTCACTTCTTGCCTCTCCTTGTGGGGAGAGATGCCGGTCTTTGTATCTATTGCTGCTTCCCTCTTCCCTAAAAAGGTTTTATTCTTGGTTCAGCCGCCACACAGAAGCCTTGCCACAGAGGTGAGGTTAGAAGTATGTTACGTGGAGGAGCTTTCCCACAACTGAGGCTGCATGCAGCCCAGCTCAGAAGTGAATCAGCCTCGGTCTGTGCTGCTGGCCACCTGAAACCTGAGTTCCTCTGGGCCAGTTCAGAGTCCTTGGCTGCTGCTTCGAAGGCAGTGCTTGAAATCTTTCTCCAGGTAGTGGTGTCAGACAGGCGTAGTAAGTGGATAGTGGTTGCCATTGATTGTAATGTCAAGAGCAATAATCTCAACGGAAAATCAATGACCATGGTCAGTATTCCCCGCATGGGGCCATAAATCATCTTGACAGTGCTCTGTACCTGCGTGTCTGGCCTCCTGATGCCCCTGAACTCTCTCAGGGCCCCTCGCAGTCTGCAGTCTTGGCAGTCAAGTGGGGAGAAACTGGAGTGGGTCCTGGTGGCCTGGGTAGGGTCAGCCCGGGTGACTTAAAGGTTGAGACTAAGCCAGGCACAGCAGGGCCCCAGTGCACTCTGGTCACTGCAGTGGCTGCTTCTGCTTTGAAGACATGCATGGCCTGCAGTATGTGTGCCTGCGCTGTCTTGGGGTAGATTATAGTGGTGTAGAGCTGAGGCTGTTGCATTTTCAGGTAAATACAGATCATGGCAGTAAACACTGAAGAAGTGTAGCAGTTGCTATTTTACTGATTTGCTTACAGCACTGGCAAGCATTAGGTGATTTATGGTGAAATTTGTTTTGCATTAGGCGTGTTGAAGAGTATGTTACATGATGAGCTCATTTGATCTCTGCGACAACCTGATGTTCTTGGTATGTTATCCTTGCTTTATTGAGGATGAAACGGAGGCTTGGAATGTTTTTACGTGCCCAGAGCTATGTCCCTGTTAAGAGACGCCTGGGGGGGATGGGCCAGGGATTTGGCTCAGTGGTTCTGCTGCCTGCCTTGCAAGTGCAAGGACCTGAGTTCAATCCCTGGTACCAAAAAAAAAAAAGAGAGACCCCCCTCGGGGGGGTGGTTCAGAGGAGCCTAGGCCATGGCCTGTGTGTGCTGGGTTGTTTGGCCATGTGACTGCTCACCCCCACTGACCACCTCTGGGGAAAAAGAACCCTAGTTTGCATCCCTCCCATCCCTGTGGGCAGTTTGTTGCAGGTGACCCACATGAATTCCTGAACTCAAAGATGGAGATTTTGAGTAGCAGCAGCACACAGTTCTGTAAAACATTACAAATACACCAGACAGAAATAATCTCAGGAACATAGAGCTGGGCATGGTAGTGCAAACCTGTAATCCTAGCACTTGGGAGGCTGAGAGAGGAGGATTACAGCAAATTTGAAGCCAGCCTGGGCTACATAGTGAGTTCGAGGCCAGCCTGGACTATGTATGGAGCAAGACGCTGTCCAAAAAAGCAAAACAAAAAAACCCCACATAGATAATAGGGAAATGTAATAAGATAATTTGATTAATGCCTTAGTTTTTAATATATTTTATTTTGAGTTAATATAGTATAATTTGTAATCATATCAGTTCAACAGGTGGATCACAAAATTCCTAAAATTTTAACATTTAGCTCTCATGAGCTGTTGGAGCCTGACCCTAACATCTGTTACAGCTGCTTAAAGATGTCTCCAAAAGAGGAAAGCATCAAAGAAGGCTGAGAGATGTGTCCATTTTGATGAAAGATGTCTTCCTTTGTGACACCTAATTGCAGTTTCGCGATTCAAACAGTTTCTGTCTGCCAAAGTTCCTTTTTTGTTTGCTTGTTTTGGGTTTTGGTGTTTTAAGACAAGATCTTGCTGTAAAATCCAGGCTGGCCCCGAGCTCATGGTAATCCTTCTGCCTCAGCTTCCTGATTGCTGGGGTTACAGGTGCATATGCCACCATGCCCAGCTCTTGCTATATATAATTTGGGGGGGGGGTTCTCAGTGGTCCCTTTTAAAAGCATCTTCTACAGAAGGTGCTGCTGTGTGTGGGGTTTGCTGCCTGCCAACCCTTTACTTGAGCTGTCTATTCTCTAGTGGCTCAGAGGAGATGCCCCCCCACCCCCAACCCCCCGCCAATTTCCTGTGTGCTGGGACTGCAGCCCAAAGCCCTGCCTGGAACCTCAGCCTGCAGCCCTCCAGCTCGAGGCATACAGATCTCCAGCCTTTTCTTAGCCTCCTGTGCTTTATTTTGCTTAGACAATGAGCTGCCTAGCAAAGAATTTCCTAAAATCTTGACACGTCTTTCTGTGTGTGCATGTGCCCCTAGGATTACGTCTAGCAGCTAGTAAAACCTGTAAAATACTAGCTATTGTTACCTCCTCCTCAAGGTGATTTCAACAAGAAGTCTTTCAGTAGAATCACCCACAAACCCTCACGCCTGGTCCCAGGAGAGCTGCCTGTTGTGCCCAGGCTCTGTGCTGTGTCCTTTGTGAGCCTCACGGTCCCCAGGGCTGCGGTGCCAGGGTCTTCAGGCGATGTTTTCGTCACAGTGTTTTCTTGTGCCGCAGGTGTGGGCTGGGCCTCTTGTAGCCTGTGAGAGGAGGTCAGGGCGTGCAGCCTGGACCAGCTCTCAGGCATGTCCCATCTTTCGGGTTAAATAACAGGACAGCCCATGCCTCAGGGTAACATGTTCTGACAAGAGGGAGTTTATTAATTTATAGTATAGATTTGATGTACAACTGTGGTTTTTTTGTTGTTTTGTCTTGGTTTTTTGAGACAGGATCTCACTATGTAGCCCAGGATGCCCTTGAACTCACAGAGATCCTCCTGCCTCTGCTTCCTGAGTTCTGGGATTACAGTCGAGCATGTGCCACCATGCCCTGCCAACCATGATGTTTGGATACATTATGTCCGTGTGGACTGATTAAGTCAAGCTACCTCACATATCCGTCCCCACAAGTGCTCCCTGTTTTTGTGATGAGAACACAAAATTTAGTCTTACTGCAGATGGGCGACTAGGAGAACAGAAGAAGCGAACAAGGAGGGAAGGGATGGAGCAGACCAAAGGGTGTTATGTGTGTGTACACGTTCACCAAAGGAAATTGCTGTATAACTCATATGCACCCCTGAAGAGTCTAGTCTTGGCAGTTTTCAAGTAGCCTCTATTCAGGTATAGTTCCCATACCCTCTGTTCTGTCTCCAGAATTTATTCACCTCGATTAACTGAAGGTCTGTGTCCTTTGACTCATGTCTCTCTTCACCCCACTCCTGGTAGCTTCTATGAGTTTGACTTCTTTATGTCTCCCTTAGTATGTGAGGTCATGTGGTGCTTGGCTTTCTGTGCCTGGCTTAATATTGTGTCCTCTGGGTTTGTTGATGCAGTCACAAAGACAGGATTTCACTCTTTTCTGAGGCTGCATAGTACTCCCTAGTGAATACGTAGCACACTTTCCTTGCCCATTCCATGACAGGCAGTTGGTTGATTCCATACTGATTTCATTTCCTTTTGAATGTGTATCTGGTAGTAGAATTGGTGGAACACAGCTAGATCTGTTTTAAGTTTTCTGCAGAACCTCCATGTTATTTTCCGCAAAGGCTGTGCTGATCTCCATCCCCACCAGCAGAGTACAGAGGTCCCCTTCCCTCCCCACCTCAGTGACACTTGGCATCTTTGTCCTTTGAATAAAAACCATGCTAACAAGCATGAGGTGATACCTCGCTGTGGTTTTACTTTGCATTTCCCTGATGATCAGTGATGCTCTTGGCCATATTTATGTATTCTGAGGAACGCCAGTTTTGGTCCTTCACATGTGTTTCGACGGAGTGCTTTCTTGCTAGTGAGTTATTTGCATTTTTAAGTAGTGTGTATTTTATCCCCTTTCAGACATGTGGGTTTGTAAATAATCTCTCATTACACAGAAGGGCTTGTCATTCTTTAGTGTTTCCTTTGCTGTGCAGGAGTCTTTTAGTTAAAGCACTTCTTTTTATCCTTGCTTTTGTTGGTGAGGAAAAGGATTGACTGATTCATTGGGACACACGATCTCACTATGTATTTTGGGCTAATCTTGAACTTACTGTGTAGCCCAGGCTGTGCTTAAATTGTCATCCTCCTGCCTCTGCTTCTTCCATGTACTAGAAATACAGGTGTGTGCTCAGTGTAGGAAAGGTTCAGATGGGCTGGAAGAGATAGCAGGTCTGTGAGCAGGCCTGGTTTGATTTGCATTCTCATTTCCATTTTCTCTCTGGCACTGTGTCCCTTAGCAGACAGATGCTCGCCCAGTACAGTGTCACCCACCCTCCATATGGCCTTTGCATACTCCTCAGGAGAAGATCCTATTGCTTAATCAGGAAGTGTGTTTTCTGGTCTCCAGCCCTGCAGTTTTCCTGGATGCTGGGCCTTTGCTGTTACACCATCTCCCTTCCACCTCGTTCTTGTTTCAGGGCTATCTTGTCTTTCATACTTATTGCATGGGCTTCTGCAGCAGCTATGCAGGGGTCTGGTTAGTGGTAATCTTTTCTTCCTTGTACCTGCTTTTAGAACTGCTTCTCATGCAATGAAATGGAACTTGAGCTGCTGCATTCATTTGATTACTTCGGGGAAGTTGTGTCCCCCTAATAACAACACACTGTAGCTTCATAAGCTCAGGTTTTCGGGGAACCTGCCTTCAGGAAACCTTTGGGTGAACATTGATTTTTAAAAGTACCAATCCCTTCCTTAACAGAGGTTACGGTTAGGGTTAGGGTCACTTTTCAGGTCATAGAACAGCACCGTGGGTCCTCGGGTACTAGTGTCTTCTGTCCATGGCAGGACCATTGGTGGAATTAATAAATCTGTCAAGTTGAAGAGCAGGTGTGAGGAAGCTTAGGAGCAGACAGGAGCCACCCAGCTCTGCCTCCTGCCCACTCCACAGATTTGGGGTCGTGGCATAGGAGTGTTGAGGACCAGGCCCTGCTCATAGCTCCTCACATAGGACCATGATAAATGCCCCCTTGGCTGCGAGCCACTGCGTAACAGCTGTGCTGCAGACACTGTCACTGGGGCTCAGTGCATGCTGTGTTTGTCCTAAGCCAGGCCTGAAAGACTAAAGCTCGCCTGGTGCAGCAGTGCCAACATTTACTCAGGGCCCTTGAACTGCGGAGGCTGTGTTTCTGTGCTCTGCATGCAAACCACAGCTTTGCAGCCAGGTGCCTTGGCGCAGACCTGTCATCACAGTGCTCTGTGTCCCCAAAGCCTCGTGTGCCCAGAGGCAGGCTTTGGGGGGGGTGACTGGGTCCCGGGCCGCTGTGCTCATAGTGGATTGACTCATCATGGATGAGCTCGCAGCTGAATGCGCAGTAGGAGCTGGGGCCTGGTGGCAGCAGGTCCCTGGGCTGGGGCCTGGAACAGCTTCCTGGCTCCTCCTTGCTCTCTATTTCCTGGCCATGTGACTGAGCGGCTTTCCTCTGCCAGGCCCTCCACTGCACTGTTCCCGAGTTTGAATCTGCAGCTATGGGCTGAAACTTCTGAGCTGGAGGCAGAATTAGTTGTGGGTGTCAGGTATTTTGTCCCAGTGATGACAAAGTGACTAAGACACCTGCCTGCCTTGGAGACTGAGGCAGGAGGTTTGCATGTTTCAGGGCCAGCCTGGGCAACCTAGCAAGAGCCTGGCACAAAATAAAAAATGAAAAGGGCTGGGGATATATATAGCTTAGTGGTAGTGTGCCCCAGGGCTCCATCCCTAGTACCTGAAACAAAAACAGACGCGGACTGTTTTTAGAAGCATCAGAGAGACTGAGAACAGAGACGTTTGTGATGTGGTTAGATATATCAAATAAAAATATCAGGCCTCAGAGAAAGCAGAGTTTGCCAGTGTCCTCTGCACTGTACAGCTCCCCCGCCTGCCTGTGCTGGGCATGCCCCTTGTGCCTGGGCCTGTAATCCCAGCACTTGGGAGTCTGAGGCAGGAGGACCACTACAAGTTGGAGGCCAGCCTGAGCTCTGTAGTTCAAGGCTAGTCTGAACAGCGTAGGGAGATATTGTCTCAAAAAACAAAACAAAACAAAAGGCTAGGTCTTGGCAGCCCCATGAGGCTGCACGTTTCTCCAGCCCTAGGAGTGTGACGCATGCGTGCCGAGGCTCCCTGGACCAGCTGTCCCCTGCTGAACCTGCCAGTTCAGGCAGAAGGGAAGCGGCTTTCTGATTTCTGGGGATTCTCCTCTTCCCACCCCAACCCATCTGCTTAACCCAGGTGAGGAGGCTTCAGGGTGGCCCCACTCACAGAGCGGGGTGCCGTGGCTACTGCCATCACTCATGGTCAGGAAATGATGGCACAGTGTGGGGTTGTGTCCCTGCCATGGGATGCTGTGGGCAGGGCCTTGTCCTCGGGCCTTCGGAGCGTGAGCCCACCCCGGATCTGTCCTTCTAATGGTGGTGCCCTCGTGGCACATGGGCTTCTGTCACCTGCCCTGACCACTGACTTGTGTCCAGGAAACCTCATCCTGGCGG
Source organism: Fukomys damarensis (assembly GCF_012274545.1). NCBI lineage: Eukaryota > Metazoa > Chordata > Mammalia > Rodentia > Bathyergidae > Fukomys > Fukomys damarensis. The sequence goes on along the minus strand of NW_022900937.1, from coordinate 32,584,057 downwards.
CCTGGTTTCTTACCTCCTGATCTTGGCTTGAGGCTGCAAAGCCAACAGTGAGGATATGGAGCTGGTGTTTAATGCTTCACCCACTTAGGAACCTTTATTCACTTTTTAAGACAAGCTGAAATCAAGGAGGCACCTCATTCGGCTGGGAAGCTGCCTTGTGTGTCTCCTGTCCTGTGTTTTTAAAAAAAATCCCCTGAGCTCATTGTGGTGGTGTACGCCTGTAATCCCAGCACTCTGAGAAGCTGAGGCAGGAGGATTGCAAGCCCAGCCTGGGTGACTTAGTAAGATCCTGTTTCAAAAAATAAAAAGGGCAGGGCTGGAGATACAGCTCAGCAGCGCAGTGCCTGTCTGGCAAGCATGAGGCCCTGAGTTCGATTCCTGATACCTTAAAAAATAAAAAGGGCGGATGATGCAACTCATTGTAGACATCCTGGCTCAATCCCCAATACTCCAAAGAGAAAGAGGTAAAGGAGAGAAAGAGGAAAGAAGACCAGTCTTCTGCATCCGTCACTAACCCTTCACTGTTGGACGTCACTTCCCTCCTGGAAGAGGTTCTGACCCAATCTAACCCAGGTCCTTTTGGTTCCTCTTTCAACAACTTACCCTGAAGACGACAGACCCAGCCACTGGGCCTCCCAGAGCATTTCCGTCAGCTGTTTGGCTGCACAGTTAATTTAATGAAGGAGTAATCAGAAGCATCTAACATTTTCAGTGTGGGCATCAAAAAATCTGTTTTCCCTAAGCACAGTGCTAAGACCACCTTTGTATTATTGTTTCTTTAAACATTGAAGACTCTGACCTGTGGTAAAGCATTTCCCTGGCATCAGAGAGGTCCTAGGCTCCATCCCTAGCACAGCAAAAAATTTAAAACAAAAAATAAAGAATGTAGCCTGGCGTGGTAGCACACGCCTGCCATCCTAGTACTCTGGAGGCTGAGGCAGGAGGTTTGCCACCCATTCAAGGCCAGCCTGGCTACACAGTAAGTTCAAGGTCAGTCTGAGCTATGCAGTGAGACCCTGTCTCAAAAAAACCGAAAGGAAAAAACAAGGAGTCTGACCTGGAAGCTGTCCCATATGGCAGGTACTGAGCTGGGTAATAGAAATGAGATGGCTAAGTTCCTGCCTCCTCTTAAGGAGCACCTAGTCATTCATTTATGCAAGAGGCGGCTGGTTGCCCGACTGTCACTGTAGCGTGTTACACACCATGACTTGTGCTCTACAAGTGTCCCCTGTATCAAGCACAGCACCTCACGTCCAGTTAGTGTGCGGTGAAGAGGGGTGACTGTCTCACAAATCAGGAAGCTGAGGGCCACGGACACACCTTACATTGGGACCCCACGTGACTTTTAAGGCTTCGGTCTCAGAGTGGTTTCCCCTAGCTTGTCCTGTTTTTGTCCTTGCTGCGCTGCTGTGATGTAGGTGTCCTCCCCACTCTGCTCATGGACTTTGATGCTTGTCTGTTGTCATACAGCTGGGGTTGTGGCCGCTACTTGGACCGGAGTTGTGACCGCCTGGCTGGTGCCTCTTGCACTGTGGAGCACCTGCCTTCGGTGCACAGAGGCCTGGCAGGGGGCCTTTGATCCATGCCGAAGGAGGTTTGGAAAGGCGAGGGAAGGTGGGAAAGGGAACTCACAGTGGCCTGCGGGGACTGTCCAGGGCACATTATGCAAAGCCCCTCTGTGGAAGGCGCGCTGCTTCTCTGCCACGATTTTATGGCTACCTCTGGGCTTTAGGCTTTGTCCATCTTCATTAACAGCAAACCACTTTATCGCTCTATTTCTTAGCAGCCATTAAATAAATCATCAGACGTATGAGTAACGGGTAGTGGTGGAATGCATTAATAATTGAGCGTCCTGAAATAGACTTGTTTTTGCAGCTTGCCAAGAATATTGGGAATGCAGGCTTTAACGAGATTATGGAGTGCTGCCTGCCAGCCGAGGACACCGTCAAACCCAACCCGGGCAGCGACATGTAAGTACGGGCCTGGCTGCTGTCGGTTCCTAAACAAAAGTGTGCCCTTCAAGGCAGGGGAAATGAGAGATTTGTGGAATATCCGGTGCTGCTGCTGCTACTTCCTCTTCTCTCTCTCTTTTTTTTTTTTTGTCTGAGACGCACTCACTGTAGAGCTCAGACTGGCCTCAAACTCATAGTGATCCTCCTGCTTCAGCCTCCCAAATGCTGAGATCACAGGCGTGGATCACCATGCCCAGCCAGTTGTTGTTTCTGTAAAAATCAAACCAGTTTAAATTGAAGTAGAGGCTTCCTTTTCCTTTTTCACCTCCCCGTTTCCCCTTCACCCTCCTCCCCACCTTCCTTCTGCCCCTATTCTTTCTGCCTGTCTTCGTTATTGGTACTTTTTTGTGTGTCCAGATAGAAATTTGGCATAGCTGGTTTCTCCTCCTAGGAAGAGGCTGGAAGGACAGAGCCTGACAGGGCCTGAGTCCATGGTGCCCTGGCCTGGGTGCCTCTGCGTGCTTCTCCCGGGCTGCTTTCCCATCTCGGCTCTCTGTGCGTGGATTCTAAGCCTCCAGGGGGCAGGTTATCATGGATACTGACCACGCGCCACACTCTGCCTGTGCCCTTTGAGTGTAGCATGTGCTGTTCCCTTTGAGAAGAGCTTGTGCATGTGTTTTCCTATTGACCAGAACTCGACGCAGAAGCCCCTGTGCCTCATCCTGCTGCGTCCCCCTGGCCCAGACAGGTGGCACCTACAGCGGGGCTTTTCTGGCCAGTCTCGTCAGTGTGGCCCAGACCTCTGTGGTCTTGAGGAGGTGGAGCCTTCCGTCCACGCACTGGCATCCTGCCTCTTAAGGCCTAGCCTGACTGTTAGGATGGCCACCTGTGTGCCGCAGGAGGGCCCAGGATCGTCAACTGCCCTGCTGTGACACAGCGTGAGGCAGACAGGAGAGAGATGGGCCGGGAGTCCGAAGAGACCCCGCCTGCACTGTATGGGAGGTGGGCCTAAAGTACCCTGGCAGGAGAGAGAAAAGCGGACGTGGTTTGACTGGGAGGAAGTGTGAGCATCATATTCAGAGACTGCATTTCTATGGAAGCAGCCTGAGACGGAGTTATTGGCGTGAGTCCCTCCACAGGGTGTGTGTCATGTGAAACGTGCCTTGAAGAGTGGCTCTGCACATGGGCGCAGGCCCTTTGTGAAGCACACAGATTGGATTTTCTAACTTTGTGGAGTTGTGTTTGAGAATCGGAGGCCAGGGACCCATGGAGCTCACGCGACTGGGGAGTTTTCCGCAGAGGTGAAAACCGCTCAGGACCGGTGGGGTCCTGTCTAAAGAGGAGCTGTGGCGCCCCGTGTGGTGAGTTTGGTTACAGCTAGTTGGCACCTGCTCTTTCTGCAGTTCTCTAGAAGGCGCTAACTCTGGCCAACCTGCAACAGTCTCTAATCAACGCCCAGGACTGCATTGTAAAAGCAGAGCATTTGTCTGTTCTGGGGCTGGGGGAGTCCGAATGGTGGACACTGATTGCTCAGAACCTTTCCTTAGAGATGTTCTACCTTTCCTGGCTCGTGTCCCAACCTTGCTGTCCACATGCACATCTCCACTTTTGCTAAGAACGTGGGTGCTGAGCAGCGTGGTGTCGAAGTGCCACCCCTTTGCATTGCTCTCCGGCGGCGTTCGCGTCTGTCCTCCAGCACTCCGTGTCTCTGCCTCGTGCCTGGGCTCACACATATTGTCCTGATCCCTTGCATCTTACTTGTTTTCGTATTTCCCACACAATATGTTGCTTATGGTGTGTCAGTAAATATTTAGTGATCCAGTGGATCAAGGAAATAGCCCTAGCTTCAAGGATAGTAATGTTTTCCATCTGGATGGAGAGGGATGTGCTATTTCTAATTTTATCTAAGAACAGCATACCATCTGCAGTGAGGTCTGGAAAGGGAAACCAGATAGATTTTGGGGTGTGGAGCCTGTGTCTCTGGGCTCTGGGGTCCAGGTTGTGTCTGCTCCCAGGGGCCAGAACCGTTCCTGCGCCCTTTGGAAGCTGGACCTTTGCTGAGCACCAGTGGCTCATTCTGTGGGTTCATGACTATGGTCCAGAGATCTCTCAGCCTTTAAATAAGAAGGAAGGGGAAGGGGGGTCACGCATGTAATCCCAACACTCAGGAGCAGAGCCAGGAGGATCATCATGAGTTTGAGGCCAGCCTGGGCTACTTAGTGAGACCCTGTCTCAGAGAAAACAGGAAGAACAAAGGAAGCAGGGGAGAGTACACTGGCCTCGCAGACTTCTTCCCAAAACCAGAGTGGGTTGGTGGGGACAGTGTCCCCCCATCCTGGGCATTCTGTCTGTAGCACCCAAGACAAGCTCATTTTCCACTTGGGGTTCCCTTTTGGGGCTCAGGCACTCTGAAGGGGGAAGGTAGTGTCACCTGGACATGGGCACCTACAGGCCTCCTGTGAGTGGGTGGTCCGGGGGAGGGGCAGGGGTGCCCTGTGACTTGCAGTGTGGCCCGGAGACCAGGGTCGTGTGGCAGTGGACCCCAGTGGGCTGCCTGGTCCTGGTCCCCAGGGACTGGGGTTCTGTGTCTTCTGGACACCTGGGGGTCCCTGTGCTCCCTGCTTCCGTGTGGTCTCACTGCCACCTGCAGTGGCCCACAAGGTGGTGTCGCTTGCCACGGGTGCATGAGGGACAGGCTGGACCCGTCTGAGGTGTGGTAGCTGGGTGGGGTGAACACCTCTCTGAGTGGACCTTAGCCTGTGGGCAGCGCAGGTCCTTCCTCCTGTCACTGCCCTGGCCGCTGCTCGGGAGCGCCTCCCGCACCTTGCTGGAGTGGCAGGGGGTTGCTTTTACCTTGTGTTCTTGGTGCATTTAAAGGGTAAATTGTTCACTTTGGTTTCCCAACGTGCTTGTTGATGGCTTTATTGAAGTATGATTCACATTCATTTAAAAGCGTACAGTTTAGTGGCTTTTTGTGTAGTTTACAGAGTGGTACGGCCATTGGCTCCTTTTTTATTTATTTTTGGGATGAGGTCTTGCCTTTTGGCCTTCGACTAGCCTTGCACATGCTATCCTCCTGCTTCAGCCTCCTGAGTAGCTGGAATTACAGGTGTGTGCCAGTGTGCTTGGCACAGTCCCCCTCCCCCCCTCTCTCTCTCTCTCTCTCTCTCTCTCTCTCTCTCTCTCTCTCTCTCTCTCGTTTGTGGGAGGAAAGAATTGAGAATTTTTATTATAAATATTTAGATTTGATATTGAGTCCTTTCTGTACGATTCACTTGGGGTAGGCTGTAGGTTGTATGTTTTCAAAATGAAGAAAGTGATTCAACTATGATTATTTTTACATGGAAGAGAACTTTTGGTGACTTGCTTCAACATTTTTTTATATGTAAGAATAACGAAGGTCCCCAACAATTAGGTGACTTACCCAAGGACACGAGTTATTAAGTGGAGGAGCAAGAACCCAACTTTTTAAAAACCCTGGTTACATGAACACCCTATTGTCATGTTGTCTCCACATAATGGGGAAACATTTGCAAACTTTATAAAAGGTCTCTGGGTGAAGAACTTAAATGTGATCTCCCAAAATAGGTGTGATCATATATAAACAAACTAGACGGTCTTCTGGTTTGCATGAATTGGTGCGATTTTCATCTGTAATATAAAAACTAACTCGAATTCTGCTCCACTCCGTTTTTACTTAGCTCTGCATGTCTCATATAAGCATGAATAGTTATGTTTTACTAAACAAACCTGAGAATAAGCTAGTGATCTTTTTTTCTCCCCAATGCTGGGGATTGAACACAGGGTCTCAGGTATGTTAGGCAGGTCCTCTCTCCACTCTGCCAGATTCCCAGCCCAGTCTAGTGATGAGAAAGCAAGCTAAAAATGATTTTTATATCTTTTGAGACATGTAAAATATGGAAATTATCGAAAGAAAATTGTGTGTGTCTGTGTAAAACTATGTAAGACTTAAGTTTAGGATTTGATGTAAGCCTCGTTTTACCTTTCTTGGAACATTCCTGTACGCCTGCATTTTCATTCACTTTTCTGCGCCCAGTGTTAATGCGAGATTGTACATAATTGTGTGGAGTTTGGCTGTAACCCTGGATTTGAAGTTGCTGTTTAGCTGAAGTTAGTCTGTTTCTGAGGACTTCATTTTGTCTTTCAAGCTCATGAGCAGCTGCTCGATCATTTCTTTCATTTCCACATCTTGCCACCAACCGCTCATATCTTTTCTTGTCATTAACTAGCGTATTAACTTGGTGGCCATTCTTTTCATCTTATTCTACTGCTTGTGGGCATGCTGTTTAAGTAAAAGGTTCTCCTCATGCAAACGTAAAAATCTGTCTTCCAGTTCCTCACGACTGACGTGTGATACTGCCCAGCGAGACTTCACTGTCTGTTGTTAGAGTTCCTTGCAACCCTCCCACCCCAAAGAGGTTTAGACCTGTATCCATCACAGGCAGATCTTCTGTGACTGGACATGGCCTATCGCCACTCTTCCCCAGCCTCACTAGCTCTCAGTCTCTTTTTCTGTTTCATTCTGTTTTGTTTTGGTGGCAGTTCCGGGGATTGAACACAGGATTTTGCACGGAGCTACATCTCTGACCCTCAGTGTTAGTGGGTTTTTTTCACCCTAATAGGAAAATTAAGTTCCCCTATGTACCCAGCACAGGGCAACCCACTTTCTGTGTCTACACACTTCCCACTTGGGACATTCCTGGACGTGCTGTGTAAGTGGAGCCATAGTGCATGTGGTCCTGGTGTCCGTGTATTCCAAGCTCATCCTTGTAGACTTGGTCGGTGCTTCTGTCCCTTTCTTGCACAGCACTGCTCCGCTGTGAGGTGCACCGAGGTTTCTCCACCTGGCCATCAGCCAGTGCTGCCGGATTGGAGCATGGCCACACTCGCTGCGCCGTCCGCGTCTCTGTCATTGCTGCTGCCCACGTTCGGTACTGCAGAAGGCTCAGTCCCCTGTTCGCTTGCTTCTGTAGAATGTTCACAGCTGCTGTTTTTCTTCGTCCACTTTGGGGTTCAGCAGCAGGGTTCTGGGCCTTACTGTGCACTCTGCTTACATGGTGAACACACACACTTCTTGCACTCACACTGTGAGGATCCTACGTGTGCCTTTTCACAGATTGCAGCAGAGACAAACTGCCAGCCTGTGGTAAGACTAGGGTTTGAACTCTGGCTCCCTGGTGTTGGTGCCCTCGGGGCTCTTTCAGCCTGAGCCTGTTCAAACGTTACAGATCATACACCTGTAATCCCAGTTTAATCCCAGCTAATCAGGAGGCTGAGGCAGGAGGATTGCAAGTTCAAAAGCAGCCTGGGCACTTTAGCAAGATCCCCTCTCAAAAAAAAGAAGTCAGATCCTGCAACACAAAGCACAGGGTCAGCAGTGTGCTACCTTTGGATACAGGACTTTGGGAGGACCAGAGGCAGGCAGCTGAGGACACAGATGCTCCAGCCTCCTGTCCCTACAGCTGGGTCAGCCTGGAACCACTCTGCAGGGCCCAGCGCTCTGAGTTTGGAACCAAGCCCTCGGGGCCTGTCCTGCGGTGGGCGAGGCTGGGTGGCGTAGGTGGGGTGGGTGCATGGGCACTGGGCAGGTTGGGGAGAGGCCTCCATGTGTCACCTGACAGCAGCGTCTGCTTTCAGGAATGCCAGGAAGGACTACATCACGGCCAAGTACATCGAGAGGAGGTACGCAAAGAAGAAGCACTCGGACAGCACAGCCAAGCTCCACAGCCTGTGCGAGGCCGTCAAAACGAGGGCCATTTTCGGGTTGCTCCAAGCCTACGCCGACGGTGTGGACCTGACGGAGAAAATCCCGTTGGCCAACGGCCACGTAAGTGAGGCTTCTGCTTAGGGCAGTGGCAGAGCCGGGCCTCGGGCCTCGTGGGCAGTTGTGTGGAAAGACACTGGGGCTGCCCCACCCCACTGGCAATTAATGCAGTAAATCCCCAACTCACAGACAAGGTCTGTTCCAGGACGGTTGGTAAGCTGCCAGTGAGACTTACACAGTATACGTGCAACACTTCACAGCTCCCGACGTCCGGGAGTCGAGGACTTAACTGTGCACAGGTTGCACATCCCTATCCTGAGTGCTTGGGACCAGGACCAGTTGGGGTTTTCTCAGATTTTATAACATTTGTATAGTATTTAATGAGATATCTCGGGGCTGGGACCCAGGTCTAAATGGGAAATCACTTATGTTGCATACATACCATATATGCATAGCATGGGTAAATAGCTACAGTGTTTTTACTTTATTAATTTACTGTGTCACTGACGACTGAACCAAGGAACTTCATACTGAGCTATATCCCCAGACCTTTCTTTTGAGACAGGGTCTTGCTGTGTAGCCTGGGCTGGCTTTGAACTCACGAGGTAGCTTGGGTTGACCTGGAATGTAGTGATTCTCCTGCCTCAGCCTCCTCATTGCTGGAATTACAGTTGTGCACCACCACACCCACCCAGACCTTGGTCTCTCTTTAAAAGCATACTTTTCTCTATGCTTTGGGAGCAGGTAAAAGGGTGGAGTGCAGGAAGCCAGGGCAACCCTCCGGGACACATTGAAGAAGGCCCGGCTTACCAGTGAACACTGCCATTGGTGCAGGTTGGGGGTTGCTCCGCAATCTGGAGGAGTGGGACCGGAAGCCCTGACGTCCGTTGTCTCTTCCCGGGGTGGAAGGAGGCATCGGCCATTCTCTCACTTGCGCGTCCCTAGGGTGGAGATGCCCTGGAGATTAGAGGAGTGCCCCATATTGTGGCAGTGAGTTTCTGAAAGGCAGGATGAAAACCTTCTGGAAGACTGGCTCACAGTCTGCTTTGTCGGACACAAGGTTAGAGCCGCCGCTTGCTTTTCAGGAGCCAGATGAGACGGCGCTGCATCTGGCGGTCAGGTCCGTGGACCGGACTTCTCTCCACATCGTGGACTTTCTGGTTCAGAACAGGTGAGTGTGCTCCTGTCCGTGGAGGCCTCAGCCTTTGTCCTGGGGACCCTGAGACAGAACTGGGTGCTGGCTTGGTCACAGTGCTGGGGTCGTAGGGCTGAATGGGAACCATGGGACCGAGGAGAGGTCGCTGGGACAGGTGTGGTGAGGGAAGCTGCAGTGGCCCCGGAGTGTGGAGTGGAAGCTCTAGAGGCAACAGGGCTTCCTGAGCAGGCGCTAGCTGGAGTCTGCTCCTGCTGTGGCCTCACTGGCTCTTGAGAGGTGCACACACAGGGCACACGGTACCCTCCCGTGGACTTCCAGGCCGCTGGCATGCGTCAGACTCCCTGATTGTGGCTCTGGGTGATGTCTCAGAGCAGACTGAAGGTGCCCTCCCTGGGAAGACAGACTCCACAGTGTGAGAAACAGTGTGCACTCCCCGCTTCTCCCTGCCATTCCCGGGCAGAGGACTGAAGACCCTGTCAGAAGGTGGAGGAGCTGTGGAGCACTTGGCCCAAGGCCCACAAGCCTCTCACGACCTCAAGGTCGCTGGTCCTGGCGGGGCAGATGGGACACCAGTCCTCCGAGTGCAGCCCAGTGCCCGTGTGTCCTGCTGGCCCAGGGCACAGCCTCCTGGTCCACACCCAGTGACCTCCGGCTCCTTGAGGGATGGACGGTGTTCTGTCCCACCCGCTCTTGTCGCAGCCCACTTCTCCCCGGCCTGTGGCTCAGTGTCTTTCCCCCTCTGTCTCCGCTCCTGGCAGTGGGAACCTGGACAAACAGACGGGCAGAGGCAGCACGGCCCTGCACTACTGCTGCCTGACGGACAATGCCGAGTGCCTCAAGCTGCTGCTGCGGGGCAAGGCCTCCATCGAGATAGGTGAGCCCTGGTCCCCAGGAGGTGCCGTCCCTGCCCGCTCCCTGCACTGTGGCCCTGCGAGGGGTCCTGCCGTCACCTGTCTTCATCTCTCTTGGCGGCGACACTGTCAGAGGCGAAGTCTGCCCCACTGCTGTCTGAGGAAGTATTTTTGGAGGACTGTGGAGCAGGGGCATAGGAGAAAGGGCTATGCGAGGCCATGCCTGTTCTCTAAAACTTAGTCAGAGTACTCAGAAGAAAGTACAGCTTCCAAGTTTATAGGCTGCTTGGAAGTTTATTACCCTGGTCCAGCGTGGTGGTGCACACCTGTAATCCCAGCTACTTGAGAGGCTGAGGCAGGAGGATCACATGCTGGAGGCCAGCCTGGGTAACTCGGGGACACCTGTCTCAGAATGTGAAGGGTTAGGGACGTAGCTCGGCGGTAGAGCTGTTCTCTTACCTAGCATATGGGAAGCCCTGAGTGCGAAGTTCAAGCCTCGCTATTGCAGAAGAAGTTGTAGTGCACTTGCTGCATTGCACCCGGTGGTGTGGTGCTTTTGGTGAGAGATCAGTGAGGCGCTGCAGTATTCAATTAGAGTTATATATGAATTTCTTTCTTTTTCTTTGGTTTTTTTAGACGGGGTCTTGCTGTGTAGGCTAGGCTGGCCTCGAATTCACCATGTAGCCTTGGCTTACCTTGAACTCGGTGGCTGTCCTCCTGCCTCAGCCTCCAGAGTGCTAAGATTACAGGCCTGGGCCACCACACCTGTGTCTGCATATTGACTTTAATTAGTTAACTGCTCAGTAGTTTTATTTTCTCAATGCAAACCTTGTGTTAAATTCTTAGCTTCTCAGCTGGGTGTGCAGCTTAGGGGACATAGTGGGGCCCTGTCTCAAAGAACTAGCAAGAACAGAAGAACCTCTTAGTTTCTCTACTCCGTTGCCTCCAGTATGGTCACAAGGCAGCCTTTACTGGGTCAGTGTGTCTGTGAAATTGGCCTGAGAGCAGGCCTGTGCCAGGTTTGCCATGGAACCTCTCTCTTCCCCCTGTACTTGCAGCGAACGAGTCTGGAGAGACCCCGCTGGACATCGCCAAGCGCCTGAAGCATGAGCACTGTGAGGAGCTGGTGAGTCTCTGGGTGCTGGGGAGGCTTTGTAAGCCAGGTGGCGCCCTCTTGTGGTGACACTAGGAACTGCGTGCACTCACCAGTTGGAAGAGCTGTCAGAGCCCTGGCCCCTTGGGGCTCCCAGCTGCCTGTGCTCCTTACTTGGCAGCTCCCACGCCCAGCTCTTGTCCTGCTTTGTCCATGATTGCCCTGTGCCAAAAGAGAGGTGATGTGACCGATGAAAAGACCTAGTTTACAGTGGGGCTGTGCTGCTGCAGCTGGGGAGAGACAGCCAGGCCCTCAGACTGCTCCCCTGTGTGGAGTCGAGTCAGTTGTGTTGCTCTGCAAGGTTGTTGACCTGGGAAGCGATCAGCATGCAGTGAAGCGTGGAATCGATAGAACTAGGAGGAGAAAATGCTGCAGGGTCAGTAACAGGTTCTGGTCCCGGCACTGCAGCGCCACCAGCTCATCTAATCTTTGCGACATAGTTTGTACTGGGGCCCTCTTATAGAGGAGGAAGCTGCAGAAACCTTAAGTAGTAAGCGTGCCTCACAGCTCTAGCTCGGGGGCGAGATTCAGCCCCACAGCCCTCCACACCACTAGGTAAGGAATTAATTTCTGCGCTTCCAGAGTGAAACTGACTGTCTAGCACCTGTTTCCCGTGAGGGGACTGAGGAAGTGGTTGTTCAGCTCCCTTTCTGCAGGGCTCAGTTCTCTGCGCTCCTCCAGAAGGCTGGGTGGATGGTCCTGCCTGTGTACAGTTCCCACAGCTGCTGCCCAGGCTGTCGGGCTTCAGTGTCGTGGTGCCCCTGGGAGGCACTTAGAGGAGGCTCCACCCAGGGCCACTGACGCGGCCTCCTAGGCCAGAACACAGTCTCCCACTCCCGGCCACAGACACCCGTGGGTGCTGCCGCCTGGCCGTGTGTGCACAGCAGTCCTGATCACCCTGTTGTTCGCAGCTGACCCAGGCCTTATCCGGGAGGTTCAACTCTCACGTCCACGTCGAGTATGAGTGGCGGCTGCTCCACGAGGACCTGGATGAGAGTGATGACGACATGGACGAGAAGCTGCAGGTCTGCGAGGATTCTGCACACTTCATAGAGAGCAGTGTGGGTCCCGGCCCGCCACTGAGGCAGGAAGGAAAGCCCGGCTCGCACTTGGTGCTCCTCGGTCTCGGCTTAGTTCTAGGTTCCAACCTTCACACCACCGTGCAGTCTCCTCGCTCCTGCGGCTCATTGAAAGTGAGCCCAGCCTTGTTAATGAGGGAGCTGCCTGCCTTTTGCTGCCAGGGGAAGGTGTGGAAAGGCCTTTGATTTTGGCTTGGAGAGGACCATGTTGTGAGGAACCAGGTGCCACAGGTGCTCACAGCCCCAAGGTCGGTCACTTTACCCGGCCCAACCTCCAGGTCCTCGCTGAAATCATTCCACAGCCCCAGCGTTCACTGAGCCTGAGCCCTGCTTCTCCTGGTCAGGGACTGCAACCTTCAGAGAGGGCGACACAGCCGCAGGGAAGCAGCTGTTTCCAGGCAGCCTAGAAGCAGAACCAGGCTCTTCTGCTGCTCTGAGTCCCTCCCTCCACTCAGGGCAGACCCAGGGTGGAGCCCGGACAGCATCCCTCCCAGCCCTCTCTCCAGCTGCAACCCTGCCCCATCCATGGCCGCAGGCTCGAGGTGCTTCACACCCAGGAGAGGAAAGGCTGTGTGGAGTGCGTGGCCGAGCTCACTGCTGCTACGCAGGACTCGTGTGCTGATTATAGAACCACAGGGTATCTGGTTAGAGAAGGGCAGTGCCGGAGGTGAGTGGTGCCTAGCTAGCTCGAATTTCTGAAGCCATTGGATTGGCCTTGCTTATGAAGCAGGTCGTGGTTCCTACTGTTCCTTAAAATGCAGAATAAGAAACCTTGTCACTGAGTTAACTACAAAACAGTATCAAGAGAAGAGCTGACTCATTGCATACTCACCTGCCTTTGACAGAAAAACAGTTTGGGCACTCTGGGAGGCTGAGGCAGGAAGATGGCCCCAAGTTCCAGGCCAGCTTGAGCTACATAGTGAGTTCAAGGCCAGTGTGGATTACATAGTAAGACTTTGTCTCAAAAAACAAAACAAGAAAACACACCCCAAAAATTGCCACAGTTTGAAGCCCTGCCCCGGATCCCCTGTTCCACCCTGTAGGCCTCACACTCCTGTCTTAGGAGCAAGTGAGGAATTAGGGCGGTGATCCTGGTTAGGTAGTAACAAGGGCTCAGCTGAGCTGGGGTCCGAGACTCACCTCCCCTGCAGATTGGCCACAGTCTGGAGTGGGCGTCCTGTAAGGGACATGGGCGGTACTGAGCTCCTCCCGGGCACCCGGCCCCGTGCTGGTGATGGTGAGAGCTGCTCCAGAAGGGGCTTGGCGGGGCCGTGTCAGGTGCTTAGGACCACAGCCAGTGTGCCGTAGTCGGCCGCTGGAAGGTGAGTTGCATCTAAGTTGCCTGAGCCTTGATTCCACGCGTGAATTTGCAGTACAGCCAATGTGGAGAAAACCAGATAATAAGGATTCCGGGTTCACAAGGCAAAAGTAGCAGTTTTTATTATAACTGCGCAGCTTTGCCAGGATGACTTGAAGTGACCAGAGAGGACAGATAAACGCCAGCTGTTTTTCCACAGCAGAGGTGGCGGCTCCCGTGAACCTGGGAAGAGAGCACTGGGCTGGCCTGGAGTCCGGGCGCCATCATGGGTGGACTGTGGCTGGCCGGCCCTGTCTGGAAGCCCGCAGGTCTGTCGGGGAGGCCAGGCTCTATCTCACACCTGCCCCACCCTCCTCCGCAGCCCAGCCCCAACCGGCGGGAGGACCGGCCTGTCAGCTTCTACCAGCTGGGGTCTGGCCAGCTTCCACCCAGTGCCAGCGCCAAGGACAAGCCGAGGAGCTTCGTGCCCAGCATGCTGCAGAACGAGACCTATGGAGCCATCCTGAGCAGCAGCCCGCCCCCTGCCCAGCCCGCAGCCCCCGGCCCCACTGGTGCTCCCCCACTTCCGCCTCGGAACCTCGGCAAAGGTACAGCACTTCGCTGGCCGGGAGCACGCTCGGCATGGGATTTGGGCTTCCAGGAGTTGGTGGCTGCTTTGTCCCGACCGACCGGGTGACGTGGATGCCTGCTGGGTAGTTGTTTTCCCTTTGCTTCCTGGAGGGTTCCATCATCTCCAGACGTGTAGCGGGCGGAGTTGTTGCCTGGTTCTTGTCTGGGAAGAGGCGTGGCGGCCGAGTGCTGAGTCCCTTTCCCCGCTCCCCACTCCGCTCTGGTTCATCTTTCTTCCCCTCTGGCCGAATCTGGGCCAGCTCAGGCCCCTGGTCGTACTTCTTACCTCTGAGACCCCACACGGAGAGCACTGCCTGCCTTGCTGTGTAACAGTCGCCCTGTGGGCCTCGCTGTTCCTACGGTGCCGAACGCACATCCTTTCCTCAGTTACCGCGTCCCAAGGAGCTAGTTGGGCTCCTCGGGTGATATCTGTTTTGATAAACACGGAGACCGAAGGCCCTGGGAATGGAGTAGTTTGTCCCATGCAGAGCTGAGCTGGCCCTGGGCCCCCGAGCAGGATGGCAGCGGCGGCTCCCTGGGCCAGGGCTGCCCACATGGGCAGTGGCCAGTGGGGGCTCCCTGGGAGCAGGAGGGGCCCTTCGGGTTTGTGGGGTCTGAGCCTCCACAGAGCCAAAACCAGGCACAGCGGCTGCTGAGTGGCGTGGATGGCGTGGTGTCTGTGGCCCAGGAGTATTTCAGATTATAGCCAGGAGCAGAGGAAGCGTGGGCTGGGACTTGGTCCCCGCAAGCGTGAGCAGACTGCCATGTGCCACAGCCACGTGTGTGGCCGGGTCCTACGGTCCCAGGTAACTTGGGGACGCTCTTACATCATCCCACCTTGTTACTCAGACAAATGACAGTGGAACTGTCATGCTGCTCGCTGGGCCCCTGCCCAGGGACAGACGTCCTGAGAGCAGGTCCATGACGCAGCCCACTCACCTGCCACAGGGTCCCCACGGTGGGGCCGGACAGGGCCAGGCCACAGCCGGTGAGGTGTTTGCTGGCTCGTTTGGGTGAGCTCTGTGTTGGCATTGTGGTTTCTTGGGATCCAGGGTTTTGCTGCTTTGCTTCTTCCATGCTTTTGGCTGTCCTCATCTGCAGCTGCCTTTCCTCGGGAGGGCACTTCCTGCTCTGACCCTCCCACACTCAGGGTCAGGGCAGATGGCGGGGGACACCATCGGGTCTGCACAGGGCGACCTCGCTCTTTACAGGAGACAAAGGCTGCCTCCAGGCCCCAGGCGGGGCACAGGTCTGACCTGTGCACCTCGCTCGCGGGCGGCTCTCAGGAAGAGCTCGTGTGGCAAGGGGAGGACTCCTGACCGGTAAAATGCCATCTTCAGGGTCCCCGGCCAACCTCTAGCAGCAGTGTGGGCAAGCAGGCGGGTCAGCCCTTCCCTCCTGGCCGACTGCACCTTTGTCTCCAGGAGAATGCGGCGGAAGGGCAGAGACAAGCAAAAGACCCACAGGTCCCCAAAGCCATGCTCAGCAGAAGAAATTGTGGCTTTTATTGCCCTCTTCAAACAATATTTCTTTGTGAGAAGTGAAATCAAGAACTTGAAATTTTGACAGGCAGGAGCTGGGCATGATATTACATGCCTGTGATCCCAGCACTCAGGAGGCTGAGGCATGAGGGTCATGGGGAATTTAAGGCCAGCCTGGGCTACTGAGTGAGTTCAAGGCCAGCCTGAAGTACATAGTCACTGCTCACAAGAACAAAAAATACATAGACAAACTTTGGCAGACTGAGAAAAGCATCAGGGAATGGTTCCTGGCCCATCAGTCTTCCAGACGCCAGAGGCAAAAGGTCAGGGTCCTAGCGGCTGCCAAAGGAAGGTCACAGCGACCATTTTGTAAGCGAGAGGATCAGTAACGCAGTGTTTTATTTCTGTTTTTGTTCTGCGTGTGCGTGTGCGTGTGCCTGCCTGTGTGTGCGCATGGGATCAGTTCAGGCAGCCTCCTCGGCTAGCACCCCGTGGAAGACAAACTCTGTAGGTGTGGACGGTGTCAGCAGGCAGCGATCTTCGTCAGATCCGCCAGCTGTCCACCCACCGCTGCCCCCTCTGCGAGTGACATCGACCAGTACGTTGTCCTTTCTTTCCTTTCTCGCCAGTGGGCCTTAGGTTGGAAGGCAGGGGCACTGTTGGCAGCCACCTGGGGAGACAGGTGGGGGAGCACACCTGCACACAGACACACAAACGTCACGGCAGGACGGCTCTCGCCCTCTGGCCTCCATCCACTGCACCCCTCAATGGCTCACTCTTTTCTGTCTCGCACAGCATTTTAGCAGCACTTTCTCCTTCACACCCTGCCCCAGGGACTTCCATTGCCTCTGTCCGAGTGAGGATTTTCAGTATTTGGGGATGGTGGTTGCTGTACCATCTCTGTTTCACTCAATGCCAATATGTGGCTGAGAGTCCTTGGGCCTGCAGGAGCGGTAGTGGGCAGAGACCTTGGCGTCCCTCCCTGGGGCCTACCTTGGCCATGGTGGCTGGGCGGGGTGGTGTCCCTGCTTCCCGAGTACTGAGAGGGACTTCCAGGTCACGGTGCTTGTGGCTTCCTTGAAATAGTTAAATAAGCCAGGCATGGTGGGGCACACCTATAATCCCAGCACTCAGGAGGCTGAGACAGGAGAATTGCAAGTTCAGGGCCCAACCCAGGCTACCTGGTAAGTTTTAGGTTGCCCTTGACTACATAGCAAGACTGTGTCTCTAAAAAGTGGCTCAGCTACTCTAAATGCTGTGTGAGCAATCACTGCTGGCAGAGCCAGGGGCATTGTGTCCGATAGGCTGTCAGTGGCCCTGGAGTGCGGGGTGTGCGGGCCGGGTCCAGCTGAGGCACATGCAGAACTATCGGCAGGGGCTCATTCGGCCAGAGCTCTTTCCTGCCTCTCAGGCTGGTGTCCCTGAGTGGGAGTCCACTTTTTGGCTTAAAAACAGAAAAAGGAGCCAGGCGTGGTAGCACACACCTTTGATCCCAGCATTTGGGTGGCTGACGTAGGAGGATCTCTGTGCATTTGAGGCCTCCTTGTGCTGTATAGCAAGTTAAAGACCAGTGTAAGCTTCTCCTCGAGACCCTGTCTCGGGGGAAAAAAAAAAAAAAAAAAAGACCACAGACTGGACTCCTTCACCCCAACCCCAAGTCCTCGCCTTCTGTATTAGCTCCCTTCCAAGACAGCTACCATCCTCAAAGGATGAGGGAGGAGCGGGGTGAGCCCCGCAGCCTTGGTGGTGAGTGACCCTTCACCCTGCCTGCGCAAGGGCCAGAACCTTGACGGGACCATTCACAATCTGTCCTCATGTGCGGCCCTGCCTAGCAGCCTGGTGGGGCAAGAACGGCCTTGTTGGTGCCCAACCAGCTTGGAAGAAGGCCCAGCTCCATGGCAGGGCCCAGGCTGGCACCTGCTCCAGGCAGCCTCCTGCCACCCCTTCCCCTGGGCTGCAGCTTGACAGAGGGTCCCGCCCTCCCTTGAGACCCAAGCTGATGGGGGCCTGGTTTGTAGTGAGCATGGGCTCAGGTAGGCATTGACCAGGTTGCCAGGAGGAGGAGAGGTCCGGGTGGAGCTGGGTGTGCAGCTGGCTGGCACAGAGGCTGACCCTCGCCTCCCTCTCCTCTCCCTGCAGATCCCCCAACCCCTACACCGCCCCCGTCTGTGGCCAGGCCACCTCCTGTGCTGGAAGCCCTGAGCCAGCCAAGCAAGGCCCCGCCACCCGCAGCCTCCCAGAGCAAGCCCCTGCCACCCCAGCCGTGTCTGTGGCCAGGCCACCTCCTGTGCTGGAAGCCCTGAGCCAGCCAAGCAAGGCCCCGCCACCCCAGCCACCCAGCCGCCCGCTGCAGAAGAAGCCAGCACCTGGGTGAGTGCTGCCCCTGCGTCCTGTGCCCAGAGGGCTTCTGGTGACAGCATATTCCTCCTGCTGCCGGGGTTCTCTCTGTTGGTTTGGGGTTGGTTTGTTGATTTGTTTGTTGGAAACAGTCTTGTTATGTAGGTCAGGCTGGCCTTTAACTCTCTGTACAGCCCAGGCTGGCCTTGAACCCTTGGCAATCCTCCTGCCTCAGCCTCCAGAATGCTGGGACTACAAGCGTGCACCACCCAGCTTTCTCTCTGCACGATGGGAGCCCCCACCTGCAGCGTAAGAAGCACAGTGTCATCTGCATCCCAAGGCGGTTAAAGCCTGTGCTTCCAGAAGTTTCCAGCTGTGGAAATTTTTTACAAGTGTATCTTAAACCCACACAGCAGAAATCTAAATTTAGTACAGTAAGTAAGTGCCTGACTTCCGAACACTCGAGTTGCAACCTTTTCACAGGCACACTGTGAGCCCTCCCTTTGCAGGACGGTGACAGATCAGACAAGGATATTCTTGGAGTGGAACCTGTTCCTGGTCTGGGACTGCCGTGCTCATCTCCGCGCTGGTTTTATTCTGTACAGTCTGCAGATAGCCCTGGATTTAGATGCTGGGTGCAGACACCAGGCTCTTGGGTGTGAGGCCCTCTGGGTCTGCTCCAGGGAAGCCGCGGGGCCTACGGACACACCCTGCCCCAGCAGCCACTTGTGGGGACACTGTCCTTTATTTCATCCCTGGAACCTGGATCTTTATATTGGAAAGAGCGTTTGGGGGTCTTTAGTGAAAATGCTGCCAAGAAGCCCATCTGGTGCCGGGTAGGGCGGCACCATTCCCATCTGGGCCCCTGGGATCAGGGTGAGCTTGTCTGCCTCTGCACCTCCTCTGTCCCTGTGCCGTCTTCTGATGGGGGCGCTCCAAGCCGCTGTTCTTGCAGAGTCCAAATAGCTCCTCAAAGTTCTGAACAGAAAGAGTTCAGGTCAGGCCCCACTAGAGAGCACCCAACATGGGTGTGGGCCGGCACGTGTGAGGGTGTGGCTTGGGGTCCAGCTGCTCCGGTCCCTACAGAGGCAGGCGGGGGTGGGGGTGCTCTGTCCTTGTCCTGGGGAGCAGGGTCAGATTGTCGGGGTGGAGTCGGTTTCCACGTGAAGGAACCGTTGCTCCCCATGGTGACTACCCGGGGAATGGCCCTGGGTGCACGTTTATTCCCTTAGTTCAGGCTGGCCTAGGGACCAGGCGTGCCTGCCACCTATTTCCCTGCGGTCCATGAGCTCACCATGGCTTTTGGACTTATAAATGGTTGAAAAAAGCACAAGGAGACCATGCTGTGGAACGCTGGAATCATGAAGTTCAGACTTCCGTACCTGTAGATAGGGTCGGGGTCAGCCTGACAGTGTTTGCTGAGGCGTGTACACCGAGATGGTGGAAGTTAAACTGTGACACTGGCAGGCTGGTGGGCCTCATTTTTAGACCTTTTCAGTTCTTTAAAATAAGAGCAAAGTCAAGCCAGGTGTGGTGACACCTGTAATCCCCCCACTCAGGAGGCTGAGGCAGGAGGATCACTGTGAGTTCAAGGCCCGCCTGAATTGCATAGCGAGGTCCCATCTCAAAAAATTAAGAGTCGGGCCAGGAATGTAGCTCAGAGGTTCTGCCACCTGCCTCACAAGCACAAGGACCTGAGTTTGATCCCCATACCAAAAACAGAAAAAAAAAAATTAAGAATCAAACCAGCGCCAGCTGTTCTCTGCCTTTGCTTTGAAACCACAGAGACCCAAGACCCTGGCAGTGCATTCCAGGAAGCAGGG
Organism: Fukomys damarensis; assembly: GCF_012274545.1. Classification (NCBI taxonomy): domain Eukaryota; kingdom Metazoa; phylum Chordata; class Mammalia; order Rodentia; family Bathyergidae; genus Fukomys; species Fukomys damarensis. The sequence goes on along the minus strand of NW_022900937.1, from coordinate 32,564,513 downwards.
ACTGGAGATACTGTGGAGAGGACACCCTGGCCACCTCCGGCCTTGTCTGCCCCTTTGCAGCCCCAGGCTCTTGCCTGTCACAGCCTTGTCCCTTGCCCTCACAGAGCTGGGCCCTGCACTCTGGAGCTCTGCTTCGCAGCTGTGGGCCATGCGTGACCCAGAGCTCGCCAAGCTTGCCATTAGCTTGAGCCCGTGGTCAGCTGCGTCGCTGCCCAGCAGCAGGGGCTGGGATGGTGGCACTGATGCCATCCGCCTGTGGCACTGAGCCAGGTCCTGGCTTTCCAGGAGGGCCGAGCAGGGGTGCTGTGGAGGAGCCCAGTGCCTCTCCGGGCCTTTCGTCCTTCTCCACCCCAGGAACGGAGGCTGGGTGGCAGTGGGCGAAGGCCACCCATGCAGGTGGGGCAAGGTGGGCACAGCCTCCACGCCAGCAAGTCTGTTTCTCCTCTGCAGGGTTGACAGGCCGACCGCACTGAGCAGCAAAGGCCAGCCACGAGGACTGGGTAATTATTCACTTGGGTTTTTATTGGCCCACATTTGCAGTGGGTGGTAATTGGTCCTCGAGGGGAGCTGGTGCAGGAACACAAGGATCTTAGTTCTTCTTACTGCCCCCCCTCCTTCCACCATCTCTTGCCCCTTCCCCTTTGACAAGGATCTCTCCATTCCCCGTGACCTACCTTTTATTCTGCCCTTTAGTCAACTGCTGTGGGCTGGGTTTGCTTCTGCGCAGTCTGTGGGGCAGATTCCAGGCAGGAGCCCAGCGCTGCCGTCCGGCCTCTTTGGGGCCAGGCTGCTGCTCTGAGAATCAGGCCCTGGGCTTCTCTTCGCTGTGGCCCTCCTTGATCCCCATAACACATTGGGGCAGCGGAAAGATCCCTGGCCTCTCAGGGATCTTTCCACTTGGCTCCGTGGTCACTTTCTGTCGGGGTAAAAGCAACAGGGCATCTGGTACAGGTGCCCTCTTTGCCCTAACGCAATGGGTCTCTCTTGAACAGAAGCTGTGGGTCCCCTGTCAAGTGTTGCAGCCCTGCAGCCGCCCGCACCCATGCCCAGGAAGTCTCAGGCGGTAAGCGGACAATCCCTCTCCAGCCCAGGCCACACCATGAGGCGTCTGCGCCTGGTCCTTCCACTTCCCTGGCCTTTGGGGAGCGGTGCTGGGGCTCCCTGTTGTCGTTGGCGGCCAGCTGAGAGCCCACTGCTTCATTCCTGACTCGTCCAGGATGCTCACTGGGCTGAGGCTCCCCCTTCTGCTCCCTCATCCGTAGCCGTGCTGAGCTGCTCATCTTGAGCTCTGTGGGCTTCCAGGCTTGGGTCGGACCCGAGACCAGCTCAGGCCTCTCACCTCACCAACCTCCATCCCCATCCTGCACAGACCAAGTCGAAGCCCAAGCGGGTCAAAGCACTGTATAACTGCATGGCCGACAACCCAGATGAGCTGACCTTCTCTGAGGGGGATGTGATCATCGTGGACGGGGAGGAGGACCAGGAGTGGTGGGTAAGTTTGTTGGGGCCTGTGCCCTCGGCCACACGCCTGCCAGCTCTGCCTGTCCCGGCACCCCCGAGGGGCCTGAGGTGAGACCCTGGGTTTCTCGGCCATGGCCCTATGTCTGGACTAGGGGGACGAGATAGCACCAGCGTCCAGGGCAGGGCCCAGAAACCAGGAGGGACACGGGGCTCCCCCAGGGTCCTGGGCTTTCGGCCTCTGCCACTCATGGGTGGGGACCATGGCAAGTGCTCAGCTCTACTTGGGTGATGCTGCCCTCTGTCCCCATGCCCTGCAGAGCCCCACTATGTTCCAGCCTCCAGGGGCTACAGCAGAGACACCATCTTTCTGGGGGGTGAAAAAGCCAAGGCTCATTCCCTGTCAGCCCTTCGAGTACTGGAAGCAGCAGGGGAGATTGTGCTGAACAGTTCTTCGCCAGGTGCTCCCGGTCCTGCACTGTGTTGGGAGTCTTTGTAACCCTGAGCTGCTGTCATTCCAGATCGGCCACATTGACGGAGATCCCAGCCGCAAGGGCGCCTTCCCCGTGTCGTTCGTGCACTTTATCGCTGACTAAGTCGCCGGACACAAGCCTTTTCAGCTGTTCCGTTCTGGGCTCATCGTTGGTACCAAAACTCACCAGTCGCGCCATATGGTAGCCCGTTCTCTGTCCTACCACTGTTCTGTTTTAAAAACTCAAAGGCAATTTTTACATATAAGTGAATTGTTTTTATCATTTGCAGTTTTCATGAAATGTTGTACTTCTGTTAGGAAAAACTAAATTTCCTAAGGTGAGCTAAAAAGTTAATTTTAACTATATAACCAAGATCCTACATCTACAGAATTAGCTAACCCTAAAAATGAGAAGTGAAGACTGAAATGAAGACCCTTAGAAATTCTTCCTGCTTTCCTTGGTTTGATTCTGGAGTTCCTATTTTAGGAAGCCAGTAAACTGCCACTGTAAAACTCCACAGCCAGCTGCGCACGATGGCGCACACCTGTCATCCCAGCACTCTGGGAGGCAGAGGCGGAGGCAGCAGGATCCAAAGCCTGGCCAGGAATGTAGCTCAGTGGTGCCACGACCTGCCTTGGAAGCACAAGATCCTGAATTCAGTCACCAGTCCAAAAAAAAAAGAGAGAAAGCAAGCACCCAAGCCTGAGCAACTTAGCCACTTAGTGAGACCCTATTTCAAATAAAAAATGAAAAGGAAAAAAAGTGGGGGCAGGGACGTAAGCTCAGTGCAAAGACCCTGAGTTCAATCTCAAGTATGGGGGTCGGGGGGTGTATTTTATGGCACCTGAGAGTTCCGTGAAATTCACGTTACACTGCCCATTAATAAGGCTTTGTGTCCAGTCAGGCCTGGGATTTCACCATCAGTTCACCATTAGAGACACACGCCCTGGAAACCCACCAGTGTCTACTTAAAGTAGCTTGGGGATTTGCACCTCATTAGCCTTGTCCTGTGTCCTGCCCTGCATGTGTGTGTGACCTGTGTCGTGAAAAGTCAAGCTCAACCATACTTCCAGTGATCCACGACAAGGAAATAGCAGTCCGTTCCTTCCAGAAACCACGGGTGATGGACTGCAGAACAGCTCCCTAACCAGCTGACATGCCTTCAGCGTTCCGGCGTTTGCCTTCTGGTTTCCCATGACACGAACGGCCGTGTTCCCACGGCCTGTGTCACTCACCACCCTTTGTAGCCCGAGGACGTGCTCAGCTCAGCGTCTCCAGTCTGTAGACTACACCCACGGAAAGGTCGCTGCACTGTCGTGACATTCATCTGTCCATGTGTACCCCGGCACTATCAGGAATCTAGGTCCCCAGGAATGCAGTGCTCCCACGTACCTGTCTCCCTGCTCGAGGCCGCCGATGTCCCTGAGCCTTACACTTCTGGGGGAGGGGGTGGGGATTAGGTTGTGCGTGAAAACCCAAACTCATCAGCGTAACGAACATGGCTCCTACCTCTCCCTAAGGGTTGTGAGCATAGGTGCACAGCAGGGGATTGGAGAGCCTGGCGTACTTTCGGAAGGAATAAACAGGCAGGTGATGTCCACTTGGAATTTTGAATGAAAGTAAAGGAATAATGTAAGTGTAGGCTTGGAAAACTAGCAGACGGCGCCTACCACGTTCGTTAGGATGGCACATTGGATCGAAGCAGCTTGTCTTCGGGATGCAAGACTCATAACTGTGGAGCTTTAAAAATTTTTTTTTGTCATTGTATTTTTGTTCACTGATGAAGACAGAACAAACTGGAATGTCTTACGTTGCTGTGTAGCCACTGCTTTTTGCCCTTTAGCCTTTCAGGTAAATGTGTTAGCTCTGTGATTAAGGTCTATTTTTTAAGCACTACATCTGACTTCACTCCTGTTACTTCCTGCTGCTTGAACCCTCCGTCCAGTCATTTTTCTCAGACCTGAGGGCACGGCTGCCCGCGTCTGCCTGGACGCCTGGTGCCAGCGATCTGAGGAGTCGAGCCGATTCACATTAATGCTTGAACTCCAGGCCCAAACTAATTTACCAGGCCCACTGGTACTGAGACACCTGGGGAGTGTTTTCCCAGTCTGCAATTCGGTGGTGCTGTCCTGCGGCCATGAACAGTCCTCTTGCCTGAGGAGATTCTATTCACTTCCCCACCGATGTATTTTCCTAGTTTTTTGCTCTTCACAATTGGAAGGAAAAGGAAAAAGAAAGCAAATCTGAGAGGAAGGAGAACATTGTAGATATCTGTTTATATTTAAAGTTTACATGTCATGAACTTCAGCTGCAGGACTCCGGCATTTCTGTGTGCCAGTGTCCGCCAGATCTGACATGGAGGGCTGGTGCTCTGCGGCCCACCCGGGACGATGCTGTTTATTTAGATGTACTATGTTCAGTCCACTGGCCCAATTACTTCGGTCTGGGTGCAGCGCAACTGTACATATTGTATAACCGAAATTGATTATTTTCATTGTTCTATGGCAGTGATTTATAATTAGAGCATGTTAAATAAAGTTTACGCTCCTTGTTAACTAGTCATTTGACTGGAGAAAAAATAAAGTACTTTTAAACGGACATGGTTTTTAAATTTTATTTACTTTGGTACCAGGGATCGAACTTGGGACCTTGTGCTTGCAAGGCAGGCAGTGGCACCACTGAGCTAAACCCCCAGCCCGACATGGTTTTAGATCTAATGTTTTTAATCTTTAAAGTATTGACATCCTTTAAAAAAAAATACACTGGGGTACTGTCCATGAGATCCTTTAAATGCGGCTGATTTAGCACGAGCGGTAATCTTCTAAGGTTCTTCAACTCTGGGATAAACACTGGGGTCCTCTAACCTTTGCTCTTGCACTTTGAAGACTCCCTTTCTGCATCCTATGTTGATGGCGTCACTCGCTGGGTGCCTCCAGCTGTAGGCCAGTGACGTCGCATCCCGGCAGGCCACGCAGGCAGGTTTCATTGTGGTCCTCGGTGGTGAGTGCAAATTTGTGCGGCACTTACTTGCACTTTAACATGAGGGTTTCTTTTTATCCCCAGAACAGTCCACTGAGAACTCATTGTACATTTTAATATGATAAAAAAGTGACCAGTATTTTGTACATTGCATTTCCTTCAGGGAACTGTAGCAGGGCGGCCCTTCCTGTCTCCCCCAGAGTTCAGCTTCACGGATAGAACGATTTAGAGGACAGCTGGACACTTGGTGACATTGGCTCCCACCTGGCTGTAAGGTTCAGGACTTCTCAGAGGTCAGCGCAGAGTCGAACGCGGTGGATAAAACCTTGCAGATCGCTTGTGCTTGCTCCTGTGTTGGGGAAAAGGTCCGGTGGGAGTTGCAGCATCCCCTCCCGGGCCTTCTGGGACCGACTCCATCCCACCCCAGGCACCGTGCAGGCTCCCTGCACCCCATTCCACCCAAGCCTCACTGCCACCACTTGGGGACCCCAGGGACCCCGCCAGCGTGATCAGGCCTCACCAGGCTGCCACACTGGTAAACCCACAGGCTGTACTCCTCATTGCTGGCGTCTGTGGTCTTGAGAGCCAGTAAGCTTTTTCCTGCGCCCAGGCCATCGTCATAGCACACCATGTGAATGATTAGGTACAGAGCATGTCGGTGCAGCACGTCCTGCGGAAACCAGAGACGTTACTGTGACACATCTCCTCGTCCTCGATGTATTGTGACTGGGTGTCGTGATGCACACCTGTGATCCCAGCACTAGGGGAGGCTGAGGGAGGAGGATCACAAGTTTGAGTCCCACCTGGGGCAACTCAGACCCTGTTACGGATGTAGCTCAGTGGCACTAGCCCCTGATTAGACCCCTAGCACCCAAGGAGAAAGAGTATTGTGAGACTAACCGGGATGCCCATGGATCTGGCAGAAAGCTTGCAAAGTTTCTTGCCCCAAGGGCTAGGTATGCTCTGTGATGAAGCAGCTTGCCTTCTGGATCACACCTTCTTACTCAGACCCCAGGAGACGAGAGGATTTGACTACATGCTCATCTCTGCCACCTTCCCCGATGACAGCTTGCTTTGTTTTGCTTTTGTGGTACTAGGGATGAAAGCCAGGGCCTTCTGCTCAGCTCTAACAATACAGTTACATTCATCATTGGGATATTGTATCTTTACATACGATACCTTGGTTCTTATTTTTTCCCATTCTCCCGCCCTCCCTTCACCCTACCCTATTTACAAAGACTTTGTTTCCATTTTTTCATATTTACCCAGCCCTTTTTATTTATTTCTTTTTCTTTTTTTTTTTTGGTACTGGGGATCAAACTCAGGCCCTTGGGTTTGTAAGGCAGATGGCAGCACAACTTAGCTAAATCCCCTGAAAACCCTTTTAGAGACAGGGTCTCACTATGTAGCCAGGTTGGCACCAAATTTGTGATCCTCCTGCCTTAGCCTCCCAGGTAGCTGGGGTTACAGGCATGGGCCAGTGCAGCCGGCGGTGGGGACAGGGTGCTATGTGTAGACTGGAGATGTTCACCCCAAGAAATTGGTCATGTTCTAGACCAGCTAGTGGCCAGGTGCTACAAACAGGACACCCAACTACAAGTAAGCCCTTCCAGGCCTGGATTCCCCACTTCCTAAAACATTTTAATAAGTGGCATTACTTACATATTGATCGGATGTTGATACTTTTATACCATACTTGGAAACTCCCATGATGTATTCTTCCTCCAGTGGAACAAAAGGTAACTTTCCATCTTGCTTTAAAGTAAATATAATAGATTATAAGATGTACATTAAGATTCTGTTAGTCTCGGGTCTGATTAGCCCCTTCCAGTATCTGCTCCTTACAATCTCACACACCTTAGAGAATTTGGGTCCACATTAGCCCAGCAAGGGCATTAGGAAAACCCACAGTTTAAAAAAATTTTTACAGCCCACAAATTGAGCAGGACTGACATCAGTCTACTATTTGTTCTTAAAGACAGGGTGTTCTATGTAACTCAGGCTGGCCCTGACCTTGTGGCTGCCTAGCTGCCCAAGAGCTGGGATTACCACTGTCAACCACCACACCTGGCTTGATATTCTGTCTTGTGATGGGAGCCCTAATTCCAAACTGAGAAACCTCACAGAGCTCTTACTGGAATAAAGGTCTCTAGATTTTCAAGAATAGTACCTAAGGTGTCAGGACCGAAATGGGCAGGAGGATTGGCCCCCGGAACAGTTTCTCAATCCATCCAACCTAGATGGACAGGTGGGTCTGGTTGTCCCCACACCCAGGGCTTGGGGCAGGTGGCTGCTGAGCAGCAGGTCCTTGGTTTATAAGCACATCAGTCTGCATTCTGAACTGTTCCCAACTCAGCACGACAGCTAATGGATTCCCTAGCCGGTTATCTGGCTTTCTCTCCTGAAACATCGCAACCTAGTTTGTCTTTAAAATACAGTAAGATACTGGTGACGGTAGCAGACGGCCCATGTTGGAAATGTGGAATAGTGAATTATACGAAATGAGCCCTGTTCAAATACCTTAACCCACAGCTCCTCGCGCTATCAAAAACTTCTTGCTAGTCATTTGCTACTCTTTTATGTTTCCCGCTTTGCTCCAATTAAACTGGTTGTTGCTTCTACTTGGTTGAACTGACTTATTCCCAATGGAATGCTAGGATAACTCATTGGAATAAACAGACCAGACCACAAAGTTCTCTGTTAAATGGCAAATTAGATTTGCTGATCTCCCTCAGACAGAAGTAACTTCCTCTACATTCATGAAGATAAGAATCACATTTGATATCGGCGGTCTCAAGACTAAGAGATTGTATGTTCTTACGAGAAACCATAGACGTCTCGTTCCCTCACTTCCCCCGCAGATTAAGTGTACAAGTCTTATGTTATGCACTGACTTTGCAGCTTTGTTGTATCTTAATTTTCATTCTGAATTTCCCTGCATGATGATGATTTGTTCTTTAATCTTCTTGACCCGGACAGATTTCTGAAACCCCCTCGATTCTTCCTGGAGACAGGGTTAGTGAGCACATGCGTTAGGTCAACATTGCTGTGAGTTACTTTTTAACAGGATGAACAGTTGGCTGAGCTACAGTACGGCTTTGCTTGTCTTAAAGGAAAACCACAATCAGTTCCTATTTAAACAAGGACGTCAGTCAGCCCCGGAAAAACCAGAAGTTCTATGTGTGGAGGAACAAACAGCATTGGTTCTTACACAACTCAAGGTCCAAGGCACCTAGAACTGCCAAGACCACAGGACTACAAGTTAACACAGTGAGAAGGCGCCATCCAGTTGCCACCAGGAGTAAATCTCCATTGCCCTGCCTTTCTAGTCTTAACCAGAGGCTTTAAAGTAAAATCTTTTTTAAAAAATTTTATTTATTTATTTTGGTACCAGGGATTGAACTTGGGTTCTTGTGCTTACAAGGCAGGCAGCAGAACCACTGAGCTAAATCCCAGCCCATGAAATCTTTTTTTTTTTTTTTTTTTTTTTAATTGTCTTACCTGGGCAACATCTATATAATTTATCAGGTCTAGTGGTCCTTCAAGACTTTTTCCCTCCGAGAATTTCAGCTTCTCAATGGCACCGACATACTTTATTCGAAATTCTGCACAGGTATCTGAATTATTGTTGCTTTGTCCTAAAGGAGAAGGAAAACTTGTCATAGACCTCAAAAGAAATACTGTCCTCAGGCCTATCGCAAATGAAAGCAGACACTGTCATTAGAATATGATTTTAAATCTTTTTCGATACTGAGGATTGAACCCAGAGTTTTGTATTGAGCCACACCCCTACCTTGCTCCTTTCATTTTATTTATTTTTAAAATTTGATTTATTTATTTATTTTTTGGTTTTTGAGACAGGTTCTCACTATGTAGTTAAGACTGACCTAGAATTCACTATGTAGCCCAGGCTGGTCTCGAACTCACAGCGATCCTCCTGCCTCAGCCTCCCAAGTGCTGGGATTACAGGTGAGCGCCACCACGCCAGGCTCTTTTTTATTTTGAGATAGGGTCTTAAGTTGCCCAGGCTAGACTCAAACTTGCCATCCTCCTGCCTCAGTCTCCTGAGTGCTGGGATGACAGGTGTGCACCGCCACACCCAGCACCAATTATATTTTTAATATTCAAGGTCTAATGCCAGAGAAAAAGTCCCTGTCTGCTTTTTCTAGCCGACACAAAAATGACCACAAATGACTTACGATATCTACCACACTAAGGAAATACTACGTGACTGCTTTTAAGAAATGTTTATGCAATACAATGATGCCACCATTTTTAAGATCTTAGAGGCACTGGAAGTAAAGATAATGGACTTTATGCTATAACATTCTTTTTTACAGACTGCTGGTATGGGGTCCTATTCTAGTGCATGTGCTGCTGAAGCAAGCACTCTGGGATCCTAGGCTAGGAGAAAATGAATGCTGTGTGTCCTCAGTAATTCACCAGCTATTTATGCAGCTTGGCTAGGAGCTGCCTTTGATTTCTATGAGTGACTAATTCTGGCGGCCACGGTAACTTTGCAAGGCTCTGGCACACGTGACCCGCTACCCTTGATCACTGTGTCACTCCAGACAGCCCTCCAGGCACACAGCTCTTAGACCCTTTAATCACTAACACAAGTGTTCCAGTCCCCACAGACGGCAGAAGTCCAATGTGATTCACTCTCTGCCATCCAATATCTTTTTTTTCTCCCTTCGGTACTGGGAATTGAACTCGGGACCTTGCCCTTGCCAGGCAGGCGGGGTGCCACTGAGCTACATCCCCAGCCCTACCCAATTTCTACTTGTAAACCTCCCAGTGGATTTCCACATTGTGTCTTTTGCTCCAGGACTCACCGAGAAGCCACTTGCCTGAGCTGTACTCCAAGGCGACTTTTCCCCACCCATGCTGCATTTTTGGCATTTCTGAACTTTCAGAGGTGACTGGAGGGGGCACAGGACTCACAACACACTGTGAGGCAAAACTACACAAGTACAGGACTGACCCAAGCCGTCTACACACCTGAGCTTTTGGTAGAGTCTGTGTCGAGGCTGGCCACAGTGCTGGACCTCGAGAGACCTCCGAGGCTGGAATCGACAGACTGAGAGACAGACCGACAGAAAAGCCACACAGTCAGAAGTCCCGTCTGCTCTCAGGTTCGCCACCACGCATGCTGAAATGACTCACTAAGTTAAGGTGACACATTATCACTTCAGGCCAATTATTCAGCAATGGGTTTTTCTAAGATACACCCTATAGCAAACTTCAGAAACAAATACTGACGCACGCCTGTGATCCCAGTACTTGGGAGGCTGAGGCAGGAGTATCACCTGAGTTTAAGGCCAGCCTGAACTACATAAGCAAGACCCTGCCTCAACACCTCCAGAAAAAAACAAAACCAAAACAAAATATATTTCCAACCAACCTTCCAGTCACACAACATTGTCAGCCTAAGACATTACCTCTTGGCATCTTACAAAATGCCTTATTAATATTCTCTGTGGAAATCTACACTGTGCTTTCAGATTATTTCCACAGGACTCAAAATGAATCCTATGCAGAAAGCCAGGCGGGGAGTAACATCCCTGTTTAATAAGAAACCAGAAGCGAAGTGATGGGTGACATGTAGCCAACCACTGGGGCTCATGAAATCTCCTAATTCCATCCAGGTGCTTCACAGTGACACCCACGGCACCCAGCCCACTGCAGGCAAGCCACAGTGTGACTGTCAGGCAGTTTTCAAAAACCACACGAGACAGTAGTTTGTCCCCTAGAACTACTCTAGCGGCAGTTTCCTCAGAAATAGTGTTCTGCGAATGTCTGTTAGAAAGTTTGCCTCAGGTAAGTCACTGCATTCCTTCGAACGGCACCCACGGTCCTCTGGTACACAGGTGAGTAAGTGTGAGTGTTACACACACAGCCACCCCACAACCCCCAGGATGCAGCCCCTTAACACCGTCACTTTCCAGCCTTTCAAAATTCTTAAAATCTGTGTCAGTTGTGAACTGACCATGCATGTTTAATGGATTTAAGGATTACAGAAAAATCTACAAACTGGAATAAAATTAAACCAAACCGAGTGTAGTATAAAAAATGAGCCTTAGGAGAGGCAGCTGGGATCACAGGGCAACAGGACCCGGTCGGCCTGCGCTGTGCGGCCCCAGGTGAATGGTTCTCCCCTACCTTGCTCTTCGTGCTGATCTCGCTACTTTGGGAACTGCTACTACTGTGCCGCTTTTTGCCTTTCCGGAACATTTTTCACCATAGCATGATCCGGGGAAGATCCCCTAGAAGAAGAAGGGTCAGTTACACTGATATCGAGGAACCCAGCATCAAAGTAAGTTGCTGTGGTGCACACCTGTCATCCTGGCCCTCTGGGAGGCTGAGGCAGGAGGATGGCAAGTTTCAGCCCCACCTGTACAACTTAGGAACTTAATGAGACCAAGTCTCAAAAAAAAAAAAAAAAAAAAAAAAAGGCTAGGGATGATGGCCCTGAGTTCAATCCCAAGTATATTCCTTTTACTTAATATATAAATATTTGCCCTTGGGTAGTATTCTTTTCTCTTTTGGTACCAGGGTTCAAACTCAGGACCTTGCACTTGCCAGGCAGGTGTGGTGCCACTGAGCTACACCCCAGACCCCCAGGTACTATTTTTTTAAATTCCTTTTTCTTCTTAAATTACAGAAAGCTGGCTGGAATGGCGCTCTTGGTAGAGCACCTGTCTAGCATACACAAGGCCCTAGCATCACAAAAAAATTTATACAAGCTGACCCAACAAGCAAAAGGGCATCCTAGGCAGAGGTGGGAGAAGCATTTCACTCCTAACTAGCAGACACATCACCCGGCTCCCTGCCTTCGCCAGCTGATCCAGGGTTGGAGCTGATTACGGATGTGTCCGTTTACCAGCCGAGCCCCTGGGACCCATTCCGTCCTGGCCAGACCTGTGCACTCTGAACCCTCATGGGGGTTCAGAAAGGCGGGTTACAATTTGCATTTTACAGATGACCCTGCCTGTGACCCACACGGCATTTATGGAGAAGGCGACTGACCACTCCGGAGGGGATGGAAACGCACTCACTACACATGGATGCTGAGTCACAGCTTCAGAGGGTCCTCGGAGAGCGGCTGCACACAGGTCCCTTTCGCCCTGACACACGGTCGGTTCTTTCCGGGGGACAGACTGCCTGGTAAAGGAGAGACGGTGAGCACAGGTGCAGTCTGTGAGAGCCCCTGGTCCTACTCCAAGTTTCTCTCAGCCAGGCACAATGGAACCCACCTGTGATCCTAGTGCTCCGGGAGGCTGAGGCAAGAGGATCAATCGCCAAGTTCGAGCACAGCCTGGACAACTTAGCAAGACCCTGTCTCTAAATTAAAAAAAAAAAAAGCTGGGCATGGAGCTCAGTGCAGAGGCCCTGGTTCAATGCCCTCTGTGCAGGGGAATACAAAGTTTCTCTCTGTATTTGTAGATGTCACTCTGAGTCCACTTATTAGTCCTCCTGCCATGTCTGACCGCAGAGCCAAAGCTCTTTAGCCAGCTGCACCATCCTGATTCTGTATTTTTGCTTTGCCTGTGGAGCAGCAAGAAGATCTGACTCTTCCCTCATTCCTGAGGTTTCAGGGAGCACCTCTTAAGTGCTGGCACCAAGTCTGTGAGCAAAGTCAAAACCCTTGACCTCAAGGGATAGAATATCAGAGGAAGTCGATGGACCGAGAAGAAGATGCATACTGCCAGGTATGAGTGCACACTGTAATCCCAGCACCTGGGAGACTAAGGCAGGAGGATCACCAGGAATTGAAGGCCAGCTTGGGCTACATAAGTGAGTTCAAGGCTGGTCTGGAATACACAGCCAGATCCTTTTTCAAATAAGCAAAAATGTTGGTGTACAACATACTGAACACATTATATTAAAGTACAGACCTCAGAATGTGCAAGGGAATTAGGCCAGGACCCCTGTGAATGCCAAAATCCTGTAAGGCTCAAGTCACTTCTATTTTTTTTCTTTTTTGGTACTGGGGATTGAACTCAGGACCTTGTGCTTGCAAAGCAGGCGGTGGCCACTGAGCTAAAACCCCCCGGCCCTCAAGTCACTTCTATAAAGCAGTGTATTTGCACATAATCAACACACATCCTCACCTAGACTGGAGGTTACCTCTAGCTTAGGCATCACACCCACTACAACACAAATGCCAAGGAGAGAGCCGCTACACTGCGTCCTTTAGAAAATGACAAGGAAAAGGCCATACATGTCCAGTCCCGCACAACTCTTTTGCGTGTTTTCAATCTAGGGTTTATTAAGTTTGAGGATGTGGACCTCATAGAGAGAGCTGACTGTGTACACAAATGCATTATTTATATACATAATGCTTTTAAGTGACTTAAAAATAAAATGATTCTGTTAGTAAAATCCTGAAGCATCTTCTTAAATCCCTAGTATACAGGAATGATTTAAAAAATCACAGCTCTAATGCCTTTGTAACTTTTTTTGAGGTGCTGGGGATTGAACCCATCCTAGGCAAGCTCTCTCCCACTGAGCCACGCTCCTTAGCCCTTTTCTCTTTTGAGACAGGATTTTTATTTTGAGATGGGCTGGCTTTGAACTTGTGACCCGCCTGCCTCAGCCTCCTGAGCATCTGAGAGTAAGTACAGGCATGAGCCACCACACTTGGCTTTTTGCAACTTCTTTCCATATCAGTCCAGGGGCTCAGAGAAAAGAGGTTCTATTAAAGCTTCTGATATCTGCTGCTGCTTTGATGTATGTTCCCCAGCAAATCATTCTTGCCCCTAAACCTTGCTTGTAAAGGAGACCAAGGGCACTGACTCACTTGGATGTTCTGCAGGCACATCAAATGCAGAACTGCTGAACATATCCTGTTCCCTCCAGATCTGCTCCTCCCTGTGCTCTCCCACTCCAGAAATCCTATTATTGCTGTAGAACCAGGAAATCATCAGCCCTCACAGTCCTCCAGCCCCCACATCGGCTCAAGCAACTAAGATCCCCTGACTGCCCCGAAGGTTACTCTAATCCAGCCCTCCCAGCCTCCCTCTCTCTCTGACAGGCTCTTGCTGTGTGGTTCAGGCTGGCCTTGAACTCCTGCAATGCTCTCCCGCCTGGGGCTGGGATGACAGGCGTGCAATACCTTGGACTTACAGGTCGGGCTGAGGGACCCAGGGCTTGGTCCTGTCACCGTATGACAATGTGCTATTGTCTGCTTACACCTTTGTCGCCCTCCTGCCTGTCCGGGGCGGGGCTGAGTTATTCTCCCCGCGCCCACTGCACTCAGCACCGTGGCTCCTGAGGACGCCGTGGGAGGTGACACCCACATGACTCCTAGCCCTGAGCACTTAGGTAGGTGCCACCGCAGAGCCTGGGTCACAGAAACTGCTGACCTGACTCGGATCCGCGAGGCTGAAGCAGGACAGCTTATGCTCAAAGTAGGTTGCCAAGGCGCCCCAGAGGCAGGAGCGAGCCCAAGATCGCCAGGTTAGGGACAGATGGCCAGGTTTGGGACCTGGCCCGATCCCGCCTGCTCGCACGTGCGTGCCACTGTGCGGAGGATGCGACAGCAAATGACTCAACCCTGCCCCACGACCACGGGACGGGGAGGGCGGCTCGGCTTCAGCCAGCTCCCCGGAGGCCCGATCCCCGGCCCGGGGAACCCCGAGCCCCCTCTTTGGACCCGCCCGCCCGGGCC
>NW_022900937.1:32543760-32549832 GCF_012274545.1 Fukomys damarensis | reverse complement strand
GGCTGCGGTCAGGCCAAGGCTCTCACCTGGCGGCCGCGTCCCCGAGGCCACCTGCACTTCCCCTGCGGGGAGTCGGAGCGCACGGCAACCGGAGGCCGGGAAGCTACTCCAGGTTAAATTCCAGCGCCAGCTTTTCCAGCCCTCCGGCCAGTGTCCGCCAAGGCCACGCCCTCGAGACTGTGCGCGCGGTCCTCCGGGCCCCCTAGGCTTCCGGACTTGGAGTAGCGCGGAACTTCTGGAACCGGGTTCTCCAACCGGACGTCTTGGGGAGGAACCTAGAGCCGTGGCGCCAGCGTGCCGGAAGTTGTCTCTAGACGGATGGAGTCTCTTCTAGCTTTGCTCGCTGCAGACTGTTTCCAGTTTAGACGCCAGCGTGCTCCTCACCCACCCTTCTCAGCCTTCCAGAATGTCTGCGATTCCTGCAGAAGAGAGCGACCAGCTGCTGATCCGACCCCTGTAAGGGACCGGCGCTCAGAGAGTGGGGCCGCAGGTTGCGGGGAGCCAGGAGGGTCTCGGGCGAGCCCGGCCCGGCCGTCGTCCTGCTCCCGCGTGTAGCTGTGGCCGGGCCGCTTGGGCCCGGGACTTTGGCGAACTGGTCGGAAGGGGCTGCTAGGGTGAAAGAGATTGAGTTTTTTTTCTTCGGTCTCAGGGGAGGGTATGTTGGAGCAGGAAAAAGTTATTTCCGGCAGCTGGGCGCCTTCCCCATGAAAAGGGATATCAGGTGGCACTAACCCGGACCGCACGCACCAGGGCAGGCCAGGGAGTCGATAGGTGAAAGGGGCAGCGGGGTCTGTTTCCTGTCAGTACCAGGACCCACTGTGTCGCAGTGGGAGGGAGTAAATCAGAGACTTGGAGTGAATGTCTACCTTCGCTGCTCAGACCCTAGTAGAATAAGGGGGAAGGTTGGAGAGAAGAAAGAGCAGAAGTGTTACGAACCCAAACGTTACCCTACATCGTCTCTAAGGAGATCAGCCCTTCAGTGGAGATAGCCTTTGACCTCCTGCCTGGGAGGAAGTGTAAACGTGTAGAATGTATTCCTATAGATGAGCCATTTGCTACCACAGACATGTTTTACCGTTCACTATTAGATATTAACACCATGTTAATGTGCATTCTTCCAAAGATAGAAAGTAAGCTGGCTGTGGTGGCCCACACCTGTGATCCTAGCAGTCTGGGAGGCTGAAGCAGGAGGATGGCAAAATCCAGCCCCACCCAGGCAACCGAGCAAGACACTGTGTCAAGATAAATCTGTTTAGAAGGACTAGGGATGTAGCTCAGTGAGAAGGCCCTGGGTTCTACCCCCGGTACTGTGAAATAAGTAGAAAGTGTCTCTTTTCCACGGTCATTCAGTAAGGATTCTGTGGACACCCACTGGGAGCATAGCCCAGTTTCCTTGTGCTTAGTTTGCACCTGTTGTCCCTGTATTCTGTAAACTCTGAGCAAGTGTCCAGCCCTGCATCAGTCATGGGGAGACAGATAAGACAGAGGGCCAAGTTCATTGATTTCTCCCTTTTGGAGGCAGCACAGTGCAAAATGGAAAGAGAAGAGAGTTTGGAAAAATAGGAGGTGATTGCTTTGGAGTTAGACAAACCTCTTTCTTCACGTGGGAAGAATAACTTGGAGTAAAGACCATGCAGGTGCTCATTACATAACGGCTGTTCCAATAGCACAGGTAGCCCCCTGCATTGAGTGCCACAAAAGTATGGAAAAGAGTTTTTAATTTGTTTTTTGAGTCAGGGTCTAGGCTGGCCCCCAACTTGCAATCCTCCTGCCTCAGCCTCCCAAATGCTGAGATTATAGGCGTGCAGCACCACTCCAGATGGAAAAGGAATTTCTAACACAGTGAAGAGGAGAACACCTCAAACCTAGGAAAATGATGTGCGAGCTAAGTCCTAAGTGACAGGTAGAAAGCCAGGCAGGGTGGCATGTATGAAGACATTCACAGCTTGCACCCAGTTTCCAGTTTCTTCGTGGTTAGCAGATGGGGTGGGATAGGGTATCAGGGGCCAATTTATGAGGGACCTCAATGCATACTACAGAATTTGGACTTTTCTCATAGTTACAGGAAGCCAATAAAAGATTTTGAGCAAGGCTGAGATGCAGTGGCAGTTACACTTTAGAAAACTCAGTCCTTGCAGAAGTGTAGGTAAACGGATGGATGGATTAGACGGAAGAATCCAGAAGGATATGACCGTAATAATCCAAGTGTGAATGGAAGCAAAACCCTTGGGGCTTTATAACTGATCAGATGCAATCTGAAGGGCTGGCATGGAACACAGGGCAGAGGTGAGGATGATTCGCATTCCTCTTTTGGGCAGTTTCCACAGTGTTACTTGCTCTTGGAGTACAGGAGCTCCAGGGGATGTCTGACGGGTAGCTCTGCCTGCTGCACACCAGGCCCTGGGTTCCATCTCTAGCACCGCACAAAATGACAGAAGCTGAGGAGGTCTGGGTCCATTTGCTTTTTTGGTTTAATAGCAGTGTGTCATCTACTTAAAGTATACAACTCAGTAGTTTCTAGTATATTTCCACAATTGTACAGATGCCATTATGATCCAGTTCCAGGACATTTTTATCTTCCTCCATCCAAAAAGAAACCTGTACCCACCGAACCTCACAGCGCACTCGTTTTTCCCGCCTCCACAGCTGGCTTCTTTCACAGACCCTCATGTTTCCATGGCTCATAATTTGGAAGTTGTATTCGTCGATAAGCATCTTTTTTATTTTTGTATGTATTTTTTCAGAGAGGGTCTTGCTTTGTAGCCCAGGCTAGCCTTGAACTCTGCAGTCCTGCCTCAGTCTCCTGAGTCTGTGCCACCACACATTTAAGTCACGTGAGGCCCTGTCGCAGTTACAGCAGTGAACAGGACCGTCTCTTCTGTACACCTCCCAGCTTAGTATAGCGGCAAGCAACACAGTAACCCTGTGTCCTCGCCAGTGTTACGCCAGTCTGTGGCTTGCTGTGAAGGACAGGTGAGAGGAAGCAGTCCAGGGAAGGCCTGCAGGGAGGTGACATTTGAACTGAGTGAGACCCAGACAGTAGACCTAGGAGCCCACTTGGCGTCGGTCTCTGAGGCCAGAGGCCCTGTGAAGAGGAGTTGAGTCCCAGAGCTTGGGAGATTCCAGGGCGGACATTGGTGCCAGGGGTTTGTGTTCATGAAAGCCTGGTCTCCAGGTACAGGTTTGGAAGGTAGGGAACTCTGGGAATGAAGAGAGTGGCCTGAGGAGCCCCAGGGACAGAATCCCTGGAGGAAGGGCAGGGTGGGGCCTCACCGGAAGATGGGAAAGGGGCTGCCTGACAGTATTAAAACCTGAGCTGTATGAGTAGTAAATGCTTAGCAGGATCTTAAAGAACTTTGCAGTGGTTGGCTTTGTAGTTAATGAAAGTGTTCAACAACCTAGTAACTACTGGCGCACATTCTCAGAACATCTTCATTTAACCCTGGGTTCCTCAGATCTGAACCGCTTTCTCTCTCACTTTTTTTTTTTTTGGTACCGGGGATTGGACTCAGGACCTTGCACTTGCAAGGCAGGTAGTGGAACTACTGAGCTAGATCCCCAGCCCTCTCTCACACTTTTAACAACTGAAAACTCCCTGAACCCCGATGCTCTCTGTTCCTCTTTTCCTGTGTTCACAGATGTCTTTCCTCTCTTCGTAATTTTGTAAATAGGAAGGCTGCCATCCTATAGGATGTGGTTAAAGTTGTAAAAAGAAAAAAAAAAAGTTGGAATTTATTAGGGTCAGTTTGGATTGTTTTTTAATCAGATTTATTTTAATATTTACAGTGGCGCTGGGCAGGAAGTAGGACGGTCATGCATTATCCTGGAGTTCAAAGGAAGAAAAATAATGGTAATCATCATCGTCACCACCATCGTCGTTATTGGTGCTGGGCCTGGAGCTGCTAAGCTTGTCCTGTGCGGCCCAGGGACGAGGTGGACAGTATGGCTCTGCCTGTGTTGGGTGTTGGGTCTTCTGCAGTAGACCAGACATTGATTTCACTCCCAGATGTTCTGCTGCATTGCAGTCAGTGAGAAAAATAAATACACACTTCTATTTAGGAGTCTGTCAGAGCATCAAATCAGCCAAGAAGGTGGGAGGATAATGTTGATAGTTTTACAGTTCATCAGCTAGAGCTCCTGAACGCTTGTTTCTCCGAAGTCCTGGTTGACCTTGACTGCTCTGAGCCCATGTCCTTGGCTGAGAAGTTGAGGGATTAGATTTTTTTGTTTTGTTTGTTTTTTGTTTTTTTAAGACAGTCTCTCACTATGCAGTTGAGACTGACCTGGAACTCACTATGTAGCCCAGGCTGGTCTCGAACTCACAGCGATCCTCCTGCCTCAGCCTCCAGAGTGCTGGGATTACAGGCATGCACCACCACACCTGAACGATTTTTTTTTTTTTTTCCTCTCTGCCAAGGATTGAACCCAGGGCTTGCCAGGCAAGTGCTCTACTCGAGCTGCCTCCCCAGCCCCTGGAGGAGATGCTCCCTGAGGTGCATGCTGGAAAGACAGTGCCCTTTGGCAGGTTCCTGTGATTCCTCTCCTTTGCTACTTCTTCCAGTGCTGAAGACAAATATTTGTCAGACACAGTCATCACTGGGAATCACACCCTGTAAAATAAGTGTATGCTTAATGCCAGCCCTAAGAATTTGTCCCCAAAATTCTTTCCTGACCAGGGAGGTGCCTGGTCTGTAGTTAGGGTCTTCTCACAGTGGTCAGGCGTGGTGATAGTAAAATCTACATGCGCAGTTTTAAAGTCTCGTCTTTGATACTAGAAACCATCTTCTGATTTGAAGTTCTTGAACAAGACTTACTGAATTTTTAGAGTGACCACCAAAAGTAGCTAGAAAGATAGCTTGTATTTTACATTCTGTGGCCATAAGTGTGAGCTTTTTTCCTCTTAGGATCTGTTTGTTTGTTGAGACAGGGTCTCACTGTGTAACTCAAACTGGCCTTGAACTCACTGTGTAGCCCAGGTTGGCCTTGAACTTGTGGCAGTCTGCCTGCCTCAGCCTCCACAGAGTTCTAGGATTAGAGTCATGAGCCACCACCCCCAGCTTGAGCTGTATTTTTCATTTGGGAAGTTGGAGTTGTTACTGTCATACTCACCATATTTAATGAGTTGCATTCCAGGTGCTCCTGTTTGAAATCTGTCTTAATTATGCAGGCGGTGGATCAGTTGAATTATTGTCTGTGTGCTGAGTGGATTTCCCTAAACTGTGTAGGAGACTGACCATTTTCCTCCCTCTCAGCTGGACTGTGGGATCCACCCTGGCCTGGAAGGAATGGATGCTCTTCCTTACATCGATTTGATTGACCCGGCTGAGATCGATCTCCTGTTAATTAGTCAGTAAGTTTGTTAGTTTTGTTGTTAAAGGAATAATAATATAACTGTTTTTCAGACATTTACTGCTAAGATAATTCTTTACCAGATTTTGATCTTTTAAACAATGTGTTCTCTACCAAGAAACTTATTGCAGCTAGGTGTGGTGGGGCACCCTGTAATCCCAGCACTTGGGAGGCAGAGGCAGGAGGATTTCAGTAAGTTTGAGTTCAGCCTGGGCTACACAGACCTTGTCTCATAAAAGAACTTGCGAATATCTAAATCTGCACAGACACCCCATTTGACTAGAGAAGTTTACTGTGACAAACTTACTACCTCTGTGTGGAATCTAAGTAGGAGTGGGGAGGGACATGTGTTTACCTTGAATTGTTGTCAGATCTGAGACCAAGCGAGTCCTTTCCAGAGCCAGGTGTGGAGGCTGGTGTACACCTGTAATCCCAGCACTCAGGAAGCTGAGGCAGGAGGATCATTGTGGGCTCAAGGCCAGCCTGGGCTACATAGGAAGATCCTGACTCAAAACAAAAAATGCTTTTAAATATTTTCTCTGTACTTTGCATGGTAACCATCATTCTTTCCTCTGAACAAGTACTGTTGGTTTTCTGAAAATACCCTTATGTAATTGTTGCATAAAACTTTTTGTTGGGTCAGGGATTTAGCTCAGTGGTTCCGTCGCCTGTCTCACAAGCACGAGGGCCTGAGTTTGATCCCTGGTACCAAAAAAAAAAAAA
>NW_022900937.1:32531572-32543610 GCF_012274545.1 Fukomys damarensis | reverse complement strand
AAAAAAAAAAAAAAAAAACATTTTTTGTTGTTGTTGTTGTTGATGCTTGAGCAACAATTTTATTACCTATAGTCCACGGCGAATGGTGCTTTAAGAATCTCCCCGATTTCCTTGTTTCCCAAAGTTTCCACTTGGATCACTGTGGCGCTTTGCCCTGGTTTCTGCAGAAGACAAGCTTCAAAGGAAGGACGTTCATGACTCACGCCACCAAAGCCATTTACAGATGGCTTCTCTCGGATTACGTCAAAGTCAGGTGAGCCACCTGACTGCCCCTCAGTCCTGAGACAGACTGTCCAGTGCTTCAGCCGCAGGCACTCCTCGGTCTCCAGGATGGCGGGAGTGTAGGCGTTCGGCAACAAGCTGCTAAACACGTGTGTCGGCACCTTCTGACTATTTTGTCTGTGTCCTTGTTTTTCTCTGTACCGGGGATCAAACTCAGGACCTTGCGTGCTTGTGAGGCAGGTGCAGTGCCCCTGAGTTAAATCCCAGCCCTATGTCCTTTTCAGTTTTGGTAAACTTCGTGAGCTGTAAGTGTGTTAGAAATGTACTGTAAAGCTGGCCTGTCGTCCCAGCACTCAGGAGGCTGAGGCAGGAGAATCACTGCAAGTTCCAGGCTAGCCTGGGCTACATAGTGAGTTCAAGGCCAGCCTGGATTACATAGCAACCCTGTCTCAGAAAAACAAAGAAAAGAGTACTTTGTCGTAATTTACTGTTAAGTTTTACTAAAAATGGAGAATACTTTGAATTTATTGCCTAGCTTTGTGGTTATGAACACCAAACAGTTTTATTATAATCACAAAGTAAAAAAAAGAGAGGTTCTAAATAGCACACGCCATACACTGTATTTTAGAGAAATACCTTCATGGTTGTGTCACCCACTTCTTTGAGTTCAGACTTATTAGGAAGTGATAGTCTTAACTCTTTTGTTGACCTCTTACAGCAACATATCAGCAGACGACATGCTGTACACCGAGACAGATTTGGAGGAGAGCATGGACAAAATCGAAACGATCAACTTTCACGAAGTGAAGGAGGTGGCGGGGATCAAGTTCTGGTGTTACCACGCCGGCCACGTGCTGGGAGCTGCCATGTTCATGATCGAGATCGCAGGCGTGAAGGTGCTTCCTGGCCCAGGCCCTGTGTCCCGAGAGAAGTCAGCGCCGCTCGGCGTGGTGGGGATACCGCATCCCAGCACTAGCGAGGCTGAGGCAGGAGGATCACAAGTTCAAGCAATTTAATGAGACCCTGTCTCAAAATAAAAAAAGTTTAAAAAAATGAGTCAGAGATGTAGCTCAGTGTGAGGGCCCTGGTTCAATCCCCAGTACTAAAAACAAACCAAAAACCCTGTGAAAACCTGGGTGAGCTAAAAGGTTTTGAGACTCTGGCACAGGATTCCGCATTTGGCACAACTATTAAAAATACTCTCCAACTGGAGTCCGGAGGTATGGCTGGCTCCCCCGAGTTCTGTAGGTGACTTAGCCATGCAGAGCTGAGCTGAGCACCAGTCTCCTCTGGGCCGCCTTCCCAGGGGAGACTCTGGTGTGCCGAATCACACAGTGTATCAGCAAATCTTTCTTGTTTGCCTCAGAGCATAAAAAATGAGCAGGAAGGGCCGGGGCTTTAGCTCAGTGACCTGTGCCTGCCTCACGAAGTCCTGCATTCAATCTCTGGTACCGGGGGTGGTGGAATGAGCAGGAAATAACCCAAGTGCAGGTTCGGGATGGGAAGCAAAGCCCACATCCTCTCCCCCGGGAGCCCTTCCCACTGGCGGGTCCTCACTGAGGCAGGCGCTGCCCCTCCTTCTCTAGTGTAGGGTTAGCTTTGGGGATGTGGTGCGCACGGTGGTCAGGGACCCAGCAGGTCACACATCTTGACTTGGACACAAGCATTGCCCCCAGAGCTCCTCAGGTATAGCCTCTCTTTTTAAGTTGAATTTTGCTGTTAGAGTTCACAAAATTAACACATTCACTAGCAAAATGACCCCTAAATCCTGAGTGCAGTTTTCTCTTTCTGTATCTCTTCGCAGCTTTTGTACACCGGTGATTTCTCAAGACAGGAAGACCGACACCTGATGGCGGCTGAAATCCCCAACATCAAGCCAGACATTCTGATCATCGTAAGTGGGAGCGTGCTGTGCTGTTGTCGGTGTCATGGAAGCCGAATTTTTTCTCGTGGAAAAAAAAATCAGTCTTGCATTCATAGTGTGGCTGGATGTAAGCTTTGGGTTTTCTTTGTACGAGAGTTTGTTTTTGGCTGCTCTTCGCATCACTGCTTGGCCTCTTTGCTGGCCCGCGGTGCCAACCCTCTGGGGTTTGGGGCATCGGGCTGGCTCTGGCCAGTGGCTTTTGAACTGAGGCGTCCCTCCCTGTCTCCTGAACATTTTGCTGTGAGAGTTGCACCTGTGTGTCTGGGAGTGCCTTCGAGGCTGTTGGGAAACACTGCCCCCACTGCCTCTGCCCCGGTGCCCGTCTTTGTCCTCTTACACGCCTGCACTGCTTGTCACGGCGCATTCTGTGTCCCAGCTGCATGGTCGGTTGCAGGTCCTTTGGAACCAAGGAGGGGAATTGTGGGGCCCTGAAGGCGCAGACCAGAAGCTGCGTGTTGGTGACTGGCAGTGGCTGTACATGAGTGCCAGGTGCACTTGGCTCAGGGTGAAAAAGCTATGTCTCCCCCTGCCCCTCCTGCAGCCCCCAGCCACCCGTGAGGGTCCAGTGGCTGTCGCCATGCAGAGTGGCTTCTGTGTGACCGCGCCTGGTCCACCCAGCACGGAAACCGACCTCACTTAAGGGAAGTTGTGTTCCCAGCAGCAGGGAGTTGAGAGCATGGACACAGTAGACTGACCGGGTCACTCTGCGCAGGGCCCTGAAGGGCTGCGCATCTGCTGAGTCCCCTGGGAGCTGGTGGGCCCCTCGGGGAGGCCCTTGAACAGAGGCAGAAGCGGCGGTGGCAATGGCCTGCCAGCCCAGGGTAGCGAGATCATCTTGGGGAGAAGGTGCATTTCTGTGCCCACATAGACTGTCCGCTCTCCCATTGTCTGAACCCCTCGTTAGATCTCAGTGTGGCATCTTACTTGCTGTCCTTTCTGACGGTGCGACATCACTGCTGGAGTTCCTGAGGCTCACGGCCTGGTCCTAGTTTGATGCGTCTCGTCTCTGTTTAGGAATCGACCTACGGAACCCACATCCATGAGAAGCGCGAGGAGCGAGAGGCAAGGTTCTGCAACACCGTGCACGACATCGTCAACAGGGGTGGCAGGGGCCTCATCCCCGTCTTCGCACTCGGAAGGGCTCAGGAGCTGCTCTTGATTCTAGGTATGCGCGTCCTCCGCCCTGGGGAGACGACAGACCTTGCCTCCTTCTCCACAGGTGACGTGAGGGCCTTGGAGGAGTTGTCGCAGCGCTCCCGGCTCGGCTCCTTCATTGAGAAGCGGGGCTTGGTGCCAGCAGCCTTGCGTGTGTAGCTCTGAGGAAAGCGCTAGAAGTGACAGCTCCCAAGCGTTCCCTCTCAGGCTGCTGTGGGAGGACAGGACAAGCAGTAACCCTGCTACACTAGGAGAGTGGCAAGCAAGGAAGGTGGAAGGAGTGACCCTGGGCAGAGCAGATCTGTGACAGGGAACGGACATTCCGGAAGCCTGTTTTCTAAATCTGAGTCCAGTCCAGTCTTCTGGTCTGGCTTGGCCCTCTTTTCTAACGGCCAGTCCTCTTAGTCCTTAGGAAACTTAAATTGAAGTGCAGAACCAGTGACGTGCCCAGCAGAGGAGGTTAGGACAGTGAACCGTCTCCCTCAGCTGCCCAGGCTGGGCTTCAACTTTCAATTCTCCTGCCTCCGCCTCCTAGGGTGCTGGGATGACAGGTTCACACTCCTTAAAATCTACTTGTGTCATGCTTTATCGTGGCCATCTGAATGTTTAAAGCTGTAATGATGAGTGTTGACAGGTCCCCTGGCTTCTCCCTCCAGACGAGTACTGGCAGAATCACCCCGAGCTGCACGACATCCCCATCTACTACGCGTCGTCCTTGGCTAAGAAGTGCATGGCGGTGTACCAGACCTATGTCCACGCCATGAACGACAAGATCCGGAAGCAGATCAACATCAACAACCCCTTCGTGTTCAAGCACATCAGCAACCTCAAGGTGAGTGGCCGCACCTGAGAGCCGGGTGGGTGTGGCTGTGCCTGCACCCACCTGCAGGGGGCGCCTCCAGCATGGCGAGCCGCACCAGCTGGCACTTGCCTCAAGTCTGTGCATGTAAGTCATAATTTCTAGCTGCTAAATAACTTGCATCGCTCCTGGTAGAGGAATAGAAGGAAAATGTCTTGGTTTCGTATTAAGTTTCTCTCTTGTTCCTTGCCTTATTGATGAGCTGTGCAATCTTCATAGGTGAAACTTTCCATGTGTTCACTTTTCAAGAGAATTCGGTACAATCTGTGTCAAATTCACTAAAAATGTGTTGTTTTGCCCTCGTTGATATTTGAATTATGATGAAATCATCCGTGTCCAAGATAATATAAATCAAAAGTGGTCTTCAAGGACCAGGCATTTAGCTCAGTGGTGCTGCACCTGCCGCAAACTACAAGGTCCTGAGTTCGATCCCTGGAGGAAAAAAAGCTGCTCAATAAATTGTCTAGTTGTAAATAGAGTGCTCTGGAAGGCTGATTTTTTAAAGGTAATTGCTTAAGAATTAGAGCCAAGGTTTTCCTAGAAACAGTGTTAAACTTTTTTTTTTTTTGGTTCTGGGGATTGAACTCAGACCTCACACTTGTCAGGGCTAAATCCTCGACCCTTAAACTTTTGATCAGATTCCAGGCATGCCCAAAATACTTGGACGTTATACAAAGCTTTTGTGAGTCATTGGGAAAATTCTTTCAGGGTTTTGTCTTGGATGGGTAGAAACCCACTTGATTCTTTAGGTCTCTGCCTGCTGCCTGGTCCTGGTGGCACTTTAGCTACACATACGAAGTGTTTCTGGGCGGATTTTGTGGATTTTTTGTATTTTTAGAGACGGGGTCTTGCTCTGTAGTCCAGCCTGGACTTGAGCTCACTATGTAGCCCAGGCTGGTCTTAAACTTGCAGCAATCCTCTTGCCTCAGCCTCCCAAATGCTGGGGTGACAGGTGTGCACCCCAACGCCAGGCTCCCTGTAGAAAGTTTTGAGGATCACTGTAAACTCGCTGCTCTTGGCTCCTTTAACTTCCTGTCATTGCAGCCTGAATCATTCAGGAACTTGGCCGCTGCACTGCCATGTCTGCTAGTCCCTGTAAGGTCGCTTTGGCCACGTGGTCAGTCCCGTAGCTCACTTCCTGTGATTGTGTCACAATGCTTGTGGGCCTGGTGGCTGCCGCGCTCTCATAGTGCCTGTCTCGTAGAGCATGGACCACTTCGACGACATTGGCCCCAGCGTCGTCATGGCCTCGCCAGGCATGATGCAGAGCGGCCTTTCCAGGGAGCTCTTCGAGAGCTGGTGCACCGACAAGAGGAACGGCGTCATCATAGCGGGGTACTGTGTGGAAGGGACGCTGGCCAAGGTCAGTCAGGGGTCTCTGGGTCGTGCCCCTGTCAGAACCGCAAAGGCAGTAGTGTCCCCACATTCTTCCATGGAAGTGGTTCCTAAATGACCACATTCTGGTTGTGATAGGCGAGGAGCAAGGTGGTCGTAGGGCTGAATGATGGAGACGCTCAATGGAATGAGAATTCCCGGATGTATCAGAGCGTTTCAGATTGGTAGACTACAGATACATAGCTTGTAACGTATTCCCTTTTATTTTAATTTGTTTTTGGAGACAGGGTCTCTGTCTATAGTTTAGGCTGGCTTTGAACTCACTGTGTAGCCCGGGCTGGAATTGAACTCGTGGCCATCCTCCTGCCTCAGCCTCCTGAGTGCTGGGATCACAGGAGTGCACCACCACGCCCGGAATATGTTCTCTTAAACAGCTGTAAAATGTCCATGCTCCATTGGTATAAAATGGCTAATGCCGGCTGTTAGCAGTGTAGATGTTTTAGAAAATGTGTGTAAAATTTTAGAGGTAACGTATAGATGTCCAGGCATCACATTCTCTTGTCTTCTTGCCAATAGTGTTCGTTTTATTTATTGCTTATTCATGTATTTATTCACTTACTCTTGCAGTGCCAGGGACTGAACCCAGGGCCTTGCACTTGCTAGCCAGGCATTCGAACACTGAGCTCCATCCCCAGCCCTAGTTTTGGTTTCCTTCTGAAATAAGATCTCATCAAGTTGCCCAGGCTGGCCTCAAACTTGAAAATCCTCCTGCCTCAGCCTCCCACACAGTCTAGCTGAGAACACAAGCAGACATCACTGCATCCAGTAACATCTGCTGTCTGTGTTTTGAAAAACACGTGACTGTTCCTTTTGCTTGTTTGCATAACTACCTTACTGTACCAGCACTTTAGAATGTGTTAGAAAATAGATTTCCAGAGCAGGGGTAAACCCTGACGTGTGGGACGGGGTTCCAGAGCAGGCGCGGGGAGGGCAGGCTGGTCTTCCTGTCCGAGCCCACATCTGCACGGGCAGCAGCTGGTCCTCTCACTGACTGCGGTGTGACTGTGCTTGGCGCTCAGGAACATGTTGTGGGACACCCCCAAGTCAGCCAGCCAGAGGCCTGCGGGTGGGCAGAGGGCACCTGGCTGCGGGGACGTGAGGACGCCTCCGCTTTTCTAACGGCGCGATTCGTTTGTCTTCTTGTGTTTGTCTCTGGCAGCACATCATGTCTGAACCCGAGGAAATCGCCACCATGTCCGGACAGAAGTTGCCGCTGAAAATGTCTGTTGACTACATTTCTTTCTCTGCTCACACAGATTACCAGCAAACCAGCGAATTTATCCGCGCTCTGAAACCACCCCATGTGGTGAGTCTGTAACCTTGCTCATGGGGTTCAGGAGGAACGTGGACCCTAAAAACTGCAGCACTGGCTGCAGACAGCACTGGCTTCCGCCTTCCTGGCCCCCCCGAGCCCGTGCCTCTCATTCTGCCTCCTCCACCCACACCAGCTCCACCACCCGGACCAGCCCAGGGCAGTGTCCTTTCTGTTTTCTGCCACCTCCCAGCACCACAAGGGCCAGGCCCAGGAAGGTGACCGGTTTGCAGCTCAGGTCCCCTTCCGGCAGCACCTGCTGTAGTCCGTGGTTAATCATACTGCTGATGAGAGCAAGGAGAGAAGAGAGGGTCGTGTGAGAGCTCCAGATTCAAACAGATGCAAGTCACGCTACTCTGTGACATGTTTGTAGTTTTCAGTTTTGTGGAAGTGTTGGGTGGGCTTGGGAAGAACAGTCTGTACTGCTGATTGGAAGAACACAATGGAGCTTGTGTCTGTGGAAAACACAAGACGTTACCTTTCGGAAGGCACTGAAAAGTTATTGTAGAGGAGATGGCCTTTTATGAGTTCTCGTTTGTTGTTGGTAAGAT
Source organism: Fukomys damarensis (assembly GCF_012274545.1). Taxonomy (NCBI): domain Eukaryota; kingdom Metazoa; phylum Chordata; class Mammalia; order Rodentia; family Bathyergidae; genus Fukomys; species Fukomys damarensis. Next base: position 32,536,192 of record NW_022900937.1, on the reverse strand, counting down.
CTACGTAACTTAACATTCGCCATGTCCAGCCATGTCGGTGTCTGATTCAGTGGCCCTAGCGGCATTCGCAGTCACACAGCTGTCCCCAACTTTGACCTTCCAGCCTTTTCCTTACTCCAGAGAGAAACTCTAAGCAGGGAGCCCGTCCCTTCTCCGCCTCGGGCGGCCCACTTCCTGCCTCTGTAACTTTGCCCATTCCCGAAGTCCCACGTGCGAGGGTCGGACACCCTTGGGGGGTTTGTAAGGCTCACCCGTGTCACAGCCGGGGCCGGAATTCCCGAATTTCCGCCTCTGTGGCCCCGTAACCTCCGCTGTAGGGAGATGCACCAGCTCTGGGCTTCACTTCCCTTTCCAGTCGGTGTGGGTGCTGACTCACTGTGGCTGGGATTCCTTTTCTTTGGCTTTTATTCAGCACCAGGAATCGAACCCCGGTCTTCACACTGACCTGCACCCCTGGCCCATCGTCGTTTTTATTTTGAGACAGTCTCAGAGTTCCTGGGGCTGGGCTCCAACTACAACCCTCAGCCTTCTGCCCCACCACACCTGACACATAAGGCTAGATCACAAGGGCTTCTATACAATTTTGATGGGCTGGAGGTCATTAAGAGCACTAAAGTTTCCTGGCTGCAAGCACACTCTGCTTCACGACTCGGGGCAGGAGGCCGGTGGAGCAGTGTTCATCTGAGCGATGTCTCCCTGTGCTCTTCTCTGCAGATTTTAGTGCATGGAGAGCAGAATGAGATGGCCAGGCTGAAGGCAGCGCTTATTCGCGAGTACGAAGACAACGACGAGGTCCACATAGAGGTGCACAACCCTCGGAACACAGAGGCCGTGACCCTGAACTTCAGGGGAGAGAAGCTAGCCAAGGTGACTGACGGCGCCTCACCCCGGCCATGGGTTTTGCTTCAGGGAGCAAGATTTGTTGCTTGCTTTTGTTTGAGACCCGATCTCGCTACATAGCCCAGGCTGGTCTCAAGTTGGGATCCTCTTGCTTCAGCCTCCTGATTGCTGGGCTCACAGGTGTGCCCTGCCCTGCCCGACAGGAAAGAATATTCTTAAGAAAAATAGACCTTTTTTTTTTTTTTTTCCATTTTTAATCCAGCCTAGATTGTAGATGTCTTGGTGTTAATGCAGTTGTAAAGTACAATTTTAATGCACTTTCTTTCTGATGCTCAGAGCCTTCTGTTGAGCTACATCCCAGCTCATTTTTGTTTTGCGTTTGTGGACAGCGACTTGCTCAGTCTCTGAATTGCCTAAACTGAGCTCAGACTCTTCTTCCTCCATGACTCCTCTCCTCGTGTGGGGTCTGCGATGCACGTAACACATCACAGATCTTTTCCCACCCCCCCTTCCCCTTCCTCCATCTCCTGGTCACCTCCCTTTTTGCCACAGATTTGTTCTGTGTCCTATGATCTGCCTTTCAGAAAATAGACCTTCATTAATGATATGGAGACAGAGTTCTTATTTCTGTCTCCTTGGCGCGCTCGGGATTTTACCCGGGTGTTTTTGGGCCTCTTTCGGTTCTCCTGTCATCTCCACAGGAAACCTTCAGCGAGATGAGACCTCTGCGTTGGAATCTGATCGCCTTTAATGCTTTTCCCCACCTGCTTTTCCTTCCCATGGCCGAGGGGGAACAGAGCCCATCTGCTGTTCCCCACGTCCAGCAAGATGCTGTCCCCTGTGTCATTTCCCTGAGCATCCAGAGCCAGGCCGGTGTGCTGTTGGGGGTGATGGCGTGTGTCAAAACTGAGAATTCATCACTGGATGGCAAAATGCAATATTTTTAGAATTTAAAATTGAAATAGGTTTAAAAAAAAACCTTACCTGAGGGACCCAGGATTTAGCTCAGTGGTTCCACCGCCTGCCTCATAAGAGCAAAGGCCCGAGTTCAATCCCCGATACCAAAAGAAACAAATAAAAAACCTTACCTGGGATTTTCAAGGGATTCCAGACAAATCTGTGTTTTTATCTCTCTTGATCAAAAGTCTTTTTCAGATGTTTGTGTGTCTCTCTGTCTGTGTGTCTGTGTTTCCTGGGGGTGGCCAAAGAAGGACCGAAAGTAACAGCAGCCCTAGGTTGGTTGTTCCCGCCTCGAGCATCACCTGTTAAGTCAGCCTCCCAGCAAAGCCCTTTTCAGAAAGTCGCAGGCGGTGCGGAGGAGAGGGCCCTGGGCAGCCTTGCGACACTGCGCTGTCTCCACTCAGAGCTCCGAGAACCAGGATGTCTCGACCTGGCTGCCTTGCTCTGCTGTGTGCCAGTGGAGTGGCCTTTATCTCCTGAGTCCATTCCTTTGTACTCAGAGAGTACAGTACTAGTAAGGGTGGGTTTCAGCCAGGTGTGGGGACGCACACCTGTAATCCCAGCCGTCTGGGAGGTGAGGCTGAGGCAGGAGAATTACAGTTGTCTAGGAAACTTAATAATTTGGCGAGACCCTGTCTCAAAATAAAAAATCAGCAGCACACTGGGGGTGTGACTCAGTGCTAAGGCCCTGAGGTCCATCCCCCAGCTCTGCAAAAAAAGGTAAATGGTTTGAATTTTTCATGGCTAAACTCCTGTGCTGTTTATAGTTTCAGCGTCTGATGGTCATCATTTTGATTCTATTTGTTTCTCCATAGGTCATGGGCTTTTTAGCAGACAAAAAGCCAGAACAAGGCCAGCGGGTCTCAGGAATTCTTGTTAAGAGAAACTTTAATTATCACATCCTTTCTCCTTGTGACCTGTCCAGTAAGTACACTCTTCTCTACCAATTATAACTTGATTTTAGCATTGGAAGAAAAATCTATAAAAACTCCTCTCCATCTAGCGGCCAAAATTTAAATAACAACCACATAATAAAAAAGGAACTGGTGAAAGTAATCTAAGTAGCTTTGTGGAAACCGAAATCCCCTCTGAACTACTGAAACAATAGGAAAAGTATTTGTGAAATCAGTTTTCCTCCTCCCCAGAACAAATTCACCCTAAGGCAGGTGGCCTCTCCTGCTGGCCTAGGGCAGCACAGCAGGGTACTTGTATTTTATGAAGTGCCTGCCCTTCCCCAGAGCATTTTGTTCTTCAGAGACTGGAGTTTGGGGGTTTACTTCCTTTGTTTGCTTTGCTTTTGTTTTTTAAGACAGGGTCTGCTGTGAAGTTGCAGCGATCTTCCTGCCTCAGCCTCCCCAGTGCTGGGATTGGGGGTTTTGTTTTGTGCTAGGGTCAAGCCAGGGCCCTGTGCTGTGGGGCACGTGGCACCCAGCCCTGCATGGCTGTCCACTTCCGTCACTTGCTGGCCTGTCTGCCATTTGCCATTCCAGAAGCATGGTCAACAATGGGGACATCCTCTTTCATCACTTTTTAATTAAGTATTTATTTTTACGGTTTAATTGACCAGTGCTTATTTCTCTTTGGCATCCATGCTTTTTGAAGGATTCCTCCCCGTCATCATAGAATTTACTTATTTATTTATTTATTTATTTGTGTTATTTTCTTTGTTATCGTTGCCTTGGGACCTCTTTGGGAGGAAATAGTGCTAGCCTCATAGCCTGAGACGAATGTATGTAAGCTGAGGCCCTTGCAGAGAGGAGAAAGTGTGCAGGGGCTGGAGGGGATGTTTCAGTGTATGAGCTGCCTCTTCTCCGAGTTTGCCTGAGTCACTCGGCGTGTGGCACGGTTGGCACACACTCTGCACTCAGCCTGGTGCCGGCGCCAGGATGGGAGGGGATGGGGCTGATGATGCCCAGCGCGCTCTGAAGCCTGGGTCACAGCGGCTCCAGACAGGCGGGACGGCGTCCCGGGTGAGGGCATTTCCTGTGACCGGCTGGGGGCAGCAGGGAACCGTAGGTGCATCTCGACAGAATGCGTTCTCGCTGAGTGTACATCTGTGTTTCCGCCCTGCTGTGTGTTTGCTGCTCCAGTTGTGTGGGCCTGGCATGGTTTCTGACAGTGCTCTCCTCGCTTCCTCTTAGACTACACCGACCTGGCCATGAGCACCGTGAGGCAGACCCAGGCCATCCCCTACACCGGGCCCTTCCACCTGCTGTCCTACCAGCTGCGGAAACTGACCGGTGCGTGCTGGAGCCCGGGTCGCACGTCATCCTCTCCAGTGAGGCAGACCTGTGCCAAGGAACAGGTGTCACCTCCTTTGGGGGCTGTCTCAGAGTTCAGTTTGCCCTGCACCTGTCACCTTTAGGAGACAGCATGGCCCAATCATACCCCTTCCTGCATAATTCCAAAAGTATCAGTAGTCTTTGTTCCTTGTGTATAAAATCTGTTTTATTGACTACGCCTAAGATTTTACCTCATTTTCTCCTTTGCTCAATGAAAATTATTTTCCTGGTTCTATCGGTACCAGTCTGGAGAGCAGGTTTTATTTTATTTGTTTGTATTTTTCTAGAGCAGGTATTATAAGAGCTCATAGCCATTGTACAAAGGCCACTGAGAGAATAAACCTGTTCCATCTGCACCGGGTGTGGTGGCGCACACCTGTGATCCCAGCACTCAGGAGGGAGGCTGAGGTAGGAGGATCGCTGAGAGTTTGAGGCCAGCCTGGGCTGCACAAGACCAGCCTGAACTCCGTGGTGAGGCTCTGTCCAACAGCAAAAAGACAAACCTACACCTTCTGGTTTTGCCTTTTTTTTTTTTTTT
>NW_022900937.1:32523326-32531451 GCF_012274545.1 Fukomys damarensis | reverse complement strand
CCTGGGGCCCCTGTGCTTGCAAGGCAGGTGGCAGAGCCACAAGACAAATCCCCAGCCCAAATAGGTTATTTTTTTGGGTGTGTACCAGGGATCGAACTTGGGTCCTTGTGCTTGTGAGCCAGGCAGTGGAACCACTGAGCTAAATTCCAGCCGCTGGTTTTGCCATTTTAATAAAGATCTTTAGGTCTTAACATAAGGAGGGCTAGTGACTAAAGGCAGTGTACCTTCTAATTAAGGGAGAGCACCCTGGGGTTAAGATGTTCTTCCATAAACTGCTGCGGTGAGATAGTCGGGGAGAATCCCTGCTCGTTAGAACCACAGACAGTAACAGAAAGCTCATAAAATGCGTCTGAGTGACCAATTAGAGGACTGGGCCGCCGGAGGAGGCTGATCTTCCCCTGGGCCGAGATTAGACTGAGGCAGGCGGAAGGCGGGGGCCACGGCACAGCTGGCTGCTTAGCAGAGGCTGAGAGTCCCACAGGGAGTGCCGGAGAGGGCCGTGGACGGTCCTGAGCCCCAACTGTTTCCCGCAGACGCCCCAGGTGCGCATGGCGCAACTCTCCATGACCCATCCTGTATTCCGGGGCCTCGAGCCGTTAGCGTAAACCTACCCAGCCTCGAAGCAGCTCCCTGCCCAAGGGAGTGAGTTACGGATTCTTCCATTGTGGATTCTTCCATTGTGCAGCGGCTTTAGTCCAGCTCTCTCTGAACACATGAATAATTATGCCTCTGAGCTATTTTAAGGAAATGATACGCATCTTGTAACGATATTCTCTCTTATTTTGTTCAGGTGACGTAGAAGAATTAGAAATTCAAGAAAAACCTGCTTTGAAAGTATTCAGAAATATTACCGTAATACAGGAACCAGGCATGGTAATACTAGAGGTAAGAGAAGACCGTTTAAGAGAGTCTCAAAAAAGTTCACATGCACGCCAGGTGTGATGGCGCACGCCTGTGATCCCAGCACTCGGAGGCTGAGGCAGGAGGGTTGAGGCCAGCCTGGGCTACATAGCGAGGCTTTGTCTTAAACAGATAAAGATGTGTCAGGTTTAGTCCCACCACAGTTCTGTGATTTAAGCTGAAATTAGATTCCAAATGGTAACAGCTAGTAAAGGAAGTGTTAGGAGGAGGAGTGACCTCTGGTGTGAACTCACCAATGATGATGTGTAGTTGCTCGGAGGAAGCGGGGTCTGTAGGCCTTTCTGCACTCCTTCCACCGAGCCCTCGTAGAGACTGTATTTGTGCTTCCAGAGTCAGACTATCAAAGAGGGCTGGGGATTCAACTCAGTGGTTCTGCCGCCTGCCTTGCAAGCACAAAGTCCCAAGTTTGATCCCCAGTACCAAAAAAAAAAAAAATCAGAAGATTCTGCGTTTCCAGGTGCCCCCTGTGCGTATCGTGTGGCAGTGCTGGGGCGCCGGTCCCTGAAGCGTGGCCTGGTCTCATCCCGACGCAGAGGCGCCGGAGCTTTGGGGGGCACTGGGCTCGTGGAAGAGTGGCGGGGCCCGTGTGCTTCATGGCAGGAGCAGAAGGCAGTATTTAAAAAGCGGGGGAAGCCGCTCAGTGAGGGACAAGAGCCAAAGCCAGCGGGTGGGTGGAGGGAGACGAGGCCGGGTAGTCCACCCTCCTGCCCTGCTGCTGACGGGCCTGGCACAGTAATAGGAATTCGAGTTTGAATCTCCATCAGCAGTTCTCCCCTGCAAGCTACTTTTGAGTTAGTTTTCACTTTTATAAAATGAGCTAGGTTGTGCTATTCAGGAGAATTAAAAGATAAGGACATAAAACTGTTTGGCACAAAGAAAAAGCTTAGGACATCTTACCCGTGTGACGAGAAGCAAACTAGGGAAGTCCAGCGTCGCTGCCCAGCCCCGGCAGCTCCACCCTGACCCAGCCCAACCCTAACCCTCTCCGCAGTGGCTGGCGAACCCGTCCAACGACATGTACGCGGACACCGTGACCACCGTGATCCTCGAGGTGCAGTCCAACCCGAAGATAAGGAAAAGTACGCAGTTCCTCCCTTCGCCCGGGTCTGGGAACTGAAACGCAGCGGAGTCCCGAGTGAGAGCTTACAATCGGATCCCTTTATTTCTGTACGATCTCTGAAATGCGTACAGAACTGTGTATCATGAGCACATCCCTACCGCCTGGGCCTTCCCGCGGCTGTGAAAAGCCGGGTCGCCGCTGGCGTGGAGATGAAGCCTTTCAGCAGCAGCTTCAGGGAGGCAGCAGGGCCCGGATGTAGCTCGGCGGTTCGATCCCCAGCACCACACAGAATGGAAGCAGAACACTGAAATACTGAATCGAGCCGGCGGGCCTGTTAGGAACCTGGGCTGCCGTCTGACCTTGACTAGATGGCTTCTGTCTACAGGACGATTTTCAACCCAAGGAAAACACTAGTGAAAATATTTTGTGGGTATTTTTTTTAACAGCTGAACGATATTTGTGCATAGTTCAATATAATACATATCTTGGGCTGGGGATTTAGCTCAGTGGTTCTGCCGCCTGCCTTGCAAGTGCAAGGACCCAAGTTTGATCCCTGGTACCCCCCCAAAATCTATATATATAATACATATCTTGGGCTGGGGATTTAGCTCAGTGGTTCTGCCGCCTGCCTTGCAAGTGCAAGGACCCAAGTTTGATCCCTGGTACCCCCCCAAAATCTATATATATAATACATATCTTCCATAGGCTTTTTTTGTTTTTTGCATTACTTTTATTTATTTTATTTTATTTTTGCATTTTGGAGATACAGCCTTACTATGTAGCCCAGGCTGACCTCAAATTCATAGCGATCCTCTTGCCCCAGTCTCCCGATTGCCAGGATTTTATCTGTGCACCACCATGCCCAGTATAATAGTCATCTTTTTGGTGAAGTGTGACCCTTATTGTCACAGATAAGGAGGGCTGACTGGAGTCAGATATAAAGTCATTATTTCATAACTTCCTGATGCTTCCGTCTGGAAACAACTTTCGTTTACATCCGGGATGGGTTTAGCACTATTGTGAATTCCTGTGTCCCCTCACCAGAGACACAATGCCAGGTGTGGTGGCGCACGCCTGTCATCCAGCACTTGGGAGGTTGAGGCAGGGGATCACCGCAAGTTCCGGGACAGCCTGGGCTACATAGTGAGACTGTCTTAAAAAATAAATAAAATAATCTTTGTCATTTTGTGGTTCTTTAATAAGATCGAGGAGTTCGTCCTTCACAGGCAGACGTGGGGATGTGTGCTCTGTCGCCTTAGATGCTGGTCATCGTGACAGCGGGACCAAGCGGTGGTGTGGAAGTCCTGAGTAAGAACTGGGAAACTGAACTCCACCCTTCTCCCCAGGTGCGGCTCAGAAGGTTTCGAAGAAGCTGGAGACGCACGTGTACAGCAAGCGCCTGGAGACCATGCTGCAGTGAGTGCTGTGCGCGCCTGCTGCATCCTGGGCCCTTTTTTATTTCTTGAGCCAGGGTTTTGCTGAGTCACTAAGCTGCCCAGCTGGCCTTGACCTTGGGATCCTCCTGCCTCAGCCTCCCGAGAACTGGGATGACAGGTGTGCGCCACCGTGCCCGGTGGGTGCCTGGCTTTCCATCAGGAGTGGACGCAGGTGACACTGCCGCCTTCCCATTCACACTTGGCTGCTTCCAGGGACAGTGGACCTTGGTGGCTGGTCAAAGCATCACAGCAGTCAGCAGGGACAGGGCCAGCGTCTCCGCCGGTGGCACTGTGCCTGGAAGAACGAATACCCTTCCATGTTTGCTTCTGATGTGAATTCTTCCTATGGACAGGAAGTCTGCCTGTGAAATACCAGGATCTTAGTACTGTCCACCACCGGTGCTGATTCCTTCCTCTTCCCAAGTCCTCGCTAAGCCTCAATGTGGGCATTTTCTGAGGAAAATCTAGGGTGGAACGGGTCTCCCACGTTCCTGTCGACCGATGGCTGCTGCCCTTCTTGCTCTCAGCACTAGGGCTTGAGCTTCAGCCCTGCCCTTCTCAGAATTTTATCTTGAGGCAGGGTCTCACTAAATCACCCCAGTGAGACTCAAATTCATGATGCTTCTCCTGCCTCAGCCTTCCAAGTGCCTGGGATTACAAACACAGGCCAGCCATCACACCTGGCCTGGCACGCCTGTCATCCCAGTCCCGGGAGGCTGAGGCAGGAGGATCGAAAGTCCCTGCACCCCAGGGAGCAGTCTGGACCGTGGAAGCTGAGGGTGGATAGGAAGTTATCTTAGGAGCAGGCTCAGGTGCTGGACTTGGGGGCTGCGACCGGTTGTCGCCTTGATCCCCGCCCCCCCACGGCAGCTGGACTAACGTGTCTGCCTGACCTGCAGGGACATATTTGGCGAAGACTGCGTGAGTGTGAAGGATGGCTCCATCCTCAGTGTCACCGTGGATGGCAAAACGGCCAACGTTAACTTGGACACCCGGGTATGTGCTGCGCTGCTGCCACCGCACCTGCCCCTGTGCTTTGCAGCTCGGTGTCTCACCCACTCTTGCACGTCACACAGAGCCTCCCTGTGCCCCACACGTCCCTGTCCCCGTCCCCGCTGTGTTTGGCCTCTGCTACAGTGGCCGGGGCACAGGTTCCACACCCTGGCTTTCAGGCTTGGAGCCAGTCCTGGAGTTGGGATTGCAGAGGGTAAGTTAGTGCCTCCTCCTTGCACAGCCGGAGACCTGCACTCACTGTGCAGCCCAGGCTGGCCTCGAACCCAGGCGATCACCCTGCCTCAGCCTCCCGAGGGTGGGTGTGCAGGCGAGCAAACGGGGCCGCTTGTGGAGATGCGGCTAGTTCTGAGCAGCTGGCTTCCACTGTAAACATGTCCTGCAAGGTTTTGAGTTGGGTGCAGTGAGGGGCCTAGACTGACCCCCAGTAAGGAGGGAGGCGAGCTGGGGACTAGCAGCTGACCAGGGAGAGCAGGCAGCCATGCTGCGGTGTTCACACCACTGGTCCAGGAGCCGTGGGTCTGAAGTGCATCTCCAGGTGCTGTGGGGAAGTGGGAGCTACGTACAGTGGACCCTACGACAGCCAGGGTGATTAGGTTAATAGGAGACTCCCCTGCCTCTGCTTCTCTGTAGCGTGTGCCCAGGCAAAGGTCCGGATCTCAGCCTTACTGACTTAGTCACAACCGGCCCTGGGAACCAATCGAGTTCACAAGTCTAGGGTCCACTGTACGTGCTCTGCTCTTTGTGCAGGGAAGGTCGGTGAGACACATAAAAAGGCCTCAGAAGGTGAAGCCTTGCCTGGCGTGGTGACACCCACCTGTCATCCCAGCACTCAGGAGGCTGAGGCAGGAGGATGTACACTAGTTTGAGGCCAGTTTGGGCTACATAGTGAGACGGTGTCTCAAAACACCAAAACAGGAGCCGGGTGCGGTGGCACACACCTGTCATCCCAGCACTCTCGAGGCTGAGGCAGGAGGATCGCTGTGAGTCCAAGGCCAGCCTGAACCACACAGCAAGTCCCTGTCTCAAGACACCAAACGGAAAATACCAAAAGGGGGCTTTGAAGTAGACACAGCTCCAGATTCCGTTGGTCGCAGGGTCTCCCTGGTCCCATCATGGAGCGTTCCGCCCCCTGCCCCACCCCGTGCCAAGTACAGTGAGTAACTCTGGCCCCGATGCTGCCTTGCAGAGCGTGGAGTGCGAGGAGGGCAGCGAGGACGACGAGTCGCTGCGGGAGATGGTGGAGCTGGCGGCGCAGCGGCTGCACGATGCGCTCACCCCGTGCGCGTGCGCGGACCGCCCGTGAGCCCCGCCGGACGCGCTGGACCCCAGGGCTTAGCCCAGAGCGCCGTGGACCTGCTGTTACTGCTGCCGCCGGGCCAGGGGAGGCTGAGGCAGGAACACCGCGACTTCCAGCCCAGCCCCCCAACTTGGCGAGACACTCTCCAAATAAAAAATGAGAGGAGCTGGGGATGACGCTCAGTGCTGGCTTCCATCCCCAGTGCCTAAGGAAGGGTTTGCTCCTGACAACTAAGTCAGAATGTGACTTACTGCACGCACTGGTCCCTGAGGCCATCCGTGTTCGGTGCTTTAATGCAGGTAGTTCGGGCGGTCGCTCCAGTGCGTTCCACACTTCTCTTGACCCTACCGGGGTCGTTTGACAAACGCAGAAACCGGGAGTTTGGTGAGAGTGTCAAGCTCTGTGTGTCCGGTGTGGAGAGATGCCGAGTTCACGACTGTGGCGTGGTCAGGAGACCGCCAGTGTCTGGGCCACAGGTGGCTGGCGGAGGCGACCTGCGCTCCTATCAGCGGCGTGCACATCTGCTGCTTAAAATGAAACGGCCGTTTTGTAAAGTGGCCTACTTCATGGTTGTCTTTGGCCCATACCCAAGATCTAGGGACCACTTTCCCAAGGGTCATGTAAGATTGCGATGAATTTAAAAACATTGTTATAGCCGCATATGGTGGTGCACACTGGTGATCCCCTGAACCACAGGAGGCTGAGACAGGAGGATTTCAAGTTTGAGTACCACCTGGATAATTTAGAACCTGTCTCAAAATACAGGAGTGGGGGTGTGGCCTAGTGAGGTTCTGGGTTTAATCCTTGGTACGGGGAAAAGCCCCATTGAGTTCCTTGGACACACGTTCCAGTGCCCCAGTGACCATCCCTGCCTTGAGGTCTTTGCCCCTGAGCCCACCAGGTCTCCATTCCCCCTGGCTTGGGGCCAACTCCTTAGAGCTGACCACAGGCTGCAGCTGCACACAGGAGTCACCTGGGTGCTACAGACCTTGCAACACCTGTGCAAGGTGGGGCGGGGCCCGAGAGGCCCAAGGCGTGAGCTCCGGCCCACAGGCTTGGTCCTGCTGTGGCCACAGCTGTACTCCACCTGGAGCTCGGTCATCCCAGATGTCACTGGCCAGTGCGGCTTTTGCTTCAGTGATGATGAAGGTATGACTAGCAAGGCACAGTGGCACAGGCCTGTGATCCCAGCACCTGGGAGGCTGAGGCAGGAGGATCGCACTAAGATAAAGGCCAGCCTGGGCTCCATAGTGAGAGCCTGTCACAAAGCAGCACTGAAGGAGTTCACAAGACCTGCTTCACCTGAAGGGAAGAGGAGAGGACTCCGCTTGGGCAGCTGGCAGGCTCCCGGGAAGGGGTCAGACTGGGGGCCATGTTTCTGGGGTGCTGGTGTGGGTTCAGGTCTGCCGGTCACTGTCAGCCCTGGCCTGGCCTTGTGGGTCGGGGGTAGCCTCATGGAGGGCTGTGGGGGTGAGAGGGGTGCCCGGGCCTGGGGGACACCGGCAAGGTGGCTGGGGCTGCCCACCCTGCCTGTGTGGACTTGGGGGCCAAGTTTGAGGAAGGACGGGGACGGGACGCTCTGCTGTGGTCACCCGTGGAGGAAAAGAACGCGGTTTCCCTGTGTAGCCGTTGCCGGGAAGTGGAAGTCACCCTCTCCGTGAGGAACGGGCTGAAGCCCAGGAGTTTGTCCCCTGTCCCATGGTGCCTCCTGCCTGGTTCCCGCGAGGCTGTCACCCTGCCTGCCAAGAATGGGGCCACAGAAGTCTTTCTGACTTCCGGAGGCGCTGGCCTGGCCCCGGCCGTGTCCTGCTGCACCGAGGGTGGGCAGGCTGGCCTGGCCACTGCTTCCAGTCGGAATGAAATCAGGACTGAAGCACGGATTTACAGGAAAAAGCTGTCACTGGGACGAGAGAAGGATCAAGCCCACCCTTGACAAGGAAAATAGGTAGCTGGAGGAAGGGGCTCAGATTGGCCAACCCCAAGAGTGGAGGCCAGCTTGTGTTTCACTTATTGCTGGGCTGGAGATTGAACTCAAGTCCTTTGCACTGAGCTACGTCCCCAGCCCGTTGTTTTTTGTGTTTGTTTGTTTTAATTTCATTTTAAGTCAGGGTCTCGCTGATTCACTAAGCTGTCCAGGTTGGGCTCAAGTTTGTGATCCTCCTGCCTCAGCCTCCCAGGGTACAGGGGTTACAGGTGTGTGCCGCCATATCTGGCTTCCTATATGGGTTTTAGAGTACTTCCGGGAAGTGCAAGTGGCCGAGCTTCTCCTTGTAGCCCAGAAATAGTTTCCAAGAGGCCTCAACTTTTAACAGGCGTCAACGGCCTGGGGGACAGCCACGACGCCACATGGACCCGGGCGCTTTACCCGAGTGTCCCATTGCGCAGGCGCCTCTCCGC
>NW_022900937.1:32515407-32523228 GCF_012274545.1 Fukomys damarensis | reverse complement strand
CGGCCTGCGCTGGCCTCGCGTGTTGCTCTTCGGAGATTCCATCACTGAGGTACCGCTGTGCTCCCGGCCCCGCGCTAGCCTGCGAGTGTCGCCTGCGCGGGCCTTCCACGCAGACCGCTTTGAACAGTAGGGCGATAAATGATCTTGCAAATCAGATGCAATCAGGAATAAAGTAGAAACGGGTGCTGTGGCGCACACCTGCAATCCTGGCGTTCTGGAGGCTGAGGCAGGAGGTTGCAGGTTTGAGTACAGCTTGGGCAATTTAGGGAGGCCTTGTCTCAAAATTTAAAGAAGCTGGGGTTGTAGCTCTCTCTGAAGGCCCTGGGTTCAACCTCCAGTACTGCAGAAAAGAAAAAAAGATACTCTTTTCACCAGTTTGAGTAGAAAAAAATTGTAAAGGAAGATAAAATTCCTTTCTCCTGGTTTTCTTTTTCTGACTTTCAGACAAAATATTGCAAACCAGGATCTTCGGTATACGCGACGTTGTTTCTAAGCACAGGAGCAGTGGGAGCTTTTCGAGTTCCGTGTGAGGTGTGTGGAGCAGTGTAACCAGGGAGCCCTGGTTTTCCTTATTTCTTCCAGCGGTGGAGGCGTAGTGGGCCGTGTTTGGTACATTTAGATATGCACAGTGCTACCGTTCATCGCAGATCTGTGCCTGTACCGGACGTGTCTTGCTCTTCTTCCCGTCCAGTCCCCCTTCGACCCCAGTCCCCTCCTTATTCACGAAAGCTTTGTTTTTTTCTTGCGCCTTCTCTCCCCTTTCCACGTCCCTTGTTCCCCTTTTCATTTGAACATTTTCTTCCCACTTCACAGTATCTGTTATATATCTTGGTCCTCATTTCCACTTCCAGTTTCTCACACCAGAGAAACAATGAGGTTTTTGTTGTTTCGTCGCGTCCCCGTCTCCATCCGCACCCCACTCCCGTACCTGGGATCGAACTCAGGACCTTGCACTTGCACAGCAGGCATGGCACCACTGAGCTACATCCCCGGCCTGCAATGAGGTTTTTAACATGTGTGTTCAGTTTATTTCACTTAAGAGTATAGTCTCACGGTCCATCCTTAGCTAGAAATGTCTAAACCCATTCTTCTTTATGGCACAGTAGTACTCCACTGCATTAAAAAGTCTCCTGCCCCTTTTCAAACCAGGAATCAAACTCAGGACCCTGTGCTTGCCAGGCAGGTGTGGCTGCTGAGCCACAACCCAGCCCGCGTTTTTATCCATTCATCAGTTGATGGGCATTTGGGTTGTTTCCAAGATTTAGCTATTATAAACTGCTGCAGGGGTGGAATACGCAGTAGGATTTTTAGTTTTTGTTTTCATTTTGGTTCTGTGCTCCTGCTAGACAAATGCTTTCTCACCAGGCAGTATTCCCAGGACTTCTTGTAAGACAGGATCTTGCTGAGTTGCCTAGACTGGTGTCGAATTTGTCATCTTCCTGCCTCGGCCTCCTGAGTAGCTGGGCCTACAGGTGTACAGCATCGTGTCTGCTAGTTCTTTTTAATGAGCGTCTCTGGATAGCCGGTGTGCCAGGTCAGGTCCCAGTGCAGGGCCGATGCTGGACTTCGGTCTAAGTGGAGAAGGAAAAGCTTTATTTCCACACGCAGGTGAAGCTCGGTCCCCAGAGAGGCAGAGCCTCGGGTCAGAGGGGCGAGAACGCAGTAACGTTCCCCTTTCTTCAGTTTTCTTTCCAGCAGGGCGGCTGGGGTGCGGCGCTGGCTGCCAGGCTGGTCAGGTGAGACGTTTGGGTTTCTCCCCTCCCCTCCCTTCCAGGGCCTGGGAGCTTACGGGAGCGGCAGGTGGGTTCGCGCCTGGTTAAAGCTCAGTGATCCGTGAGGGGCTGAGCAGAAAGCAAGCTGTGTGCGCAGTGTTCAGAGTCGGGAGAGGGCAGAGAGAAAGAGACGAGGAGCCGTGTGGTGACAGCGGGACCGTGGGTTGGCCACGCGGTGTCACCGTTCCCGCCACAGCTCGGGTGAGCCTGTCCCACTTCCTGGGCGCCAACCCTGCCCTGGCGGCCTTGCTGTCTTCCTGTGCCACTTCCGGAGGGGGAGGCGAGCTTGGAGACGCAGAATGAAGGCCTCGCTGGGCATGGTGGCACAGAAAGGACGCAGCTTCCCTGCCACCCCCCTGCCCGGAGAAAATGCTCCACCTCAGGTGTGAGCAGGTGCTGGCACCGAGCCCACTGCACCCTCAGCTGTGTCCCCGGCCCTTTCTCTCATCCCGGAGTTGGGTCTCAAGGTCATTGTGTAGCCAGGCTGGCCTTGCACTCTGGATCCTCCTGCTTCAGCCTCCCAGAGAGCTGAGGTCATAGGAGCATGTATACCCTACACACACTAAAAAGGAATGTTCTGGGCATGGGGGCACATGGCCTGTCATCTAGCATATGGGAGGCTGAAGCAGGAGGGTCCAGAGTTCGAGGCCAGTCTGTGCTACATACAGTTAAAGGCTGACCTGGCTCCATCTCGAGTCTGTTTCAATAAATATGTTAATAAACCAGTTTAAACTGAATCACAGTCACTAAGTCAAATCCAAAATCTCCCACTCACCCCAAGCTAAACCATTGTTTCAGGCTGGCCTTGAATTCAAGGTGATCCTCCTGCCTCAGCCTCCTGAGTGCTGAGATTACCGGTGTGTGCCACCCTGTCCACTGAGTCTCAGCTTTTTAGTGATTGTCTAGCTACTGTACTTGCTCAGATAATATCCACCCATTGCAGACTGGATTCTGAAAGCACCAGCAGTCTTCTGTAACCAAAGGCGGCCATGAGGCAGGTCTGCACTCACAACTCATCTTGCCATGATTTCTCATTTCAGAAAATGCGATGTTCTGAATCGTGGGTTTTCAGGTTACAACACCCGCTGGGCCAAAATCATCCTTCCAAGACTGATGGGGAGCGGAGACAGCCCTGCAGCAGTGACCGTTTTCTTTGGTGCCAATGACAGCTCCCTGAGAGGTGAGGGTGGTGAGAGCTCATCGTGGTCCCCAGCCCCGGCTCATGGTGGCTTCTTGGCAGCCCGCGTCTCTCCCTCGCGCCCTGCCAGGTGCGGGCCTGCATCTGCTCTCTCCTGGGTGTGAGGTAATGTCCCCATTTCCTCTTCACACACTGGGTCCCTGGGGTCACATACTTGCCAGGGCATTGGTCCAGCGTGCCGGGTGTCTGAAGAGCAGGCCTCCCCTGCTTTTTTTTTTAGTCTTGGGGATGGAAGCCAGGGCCTTGGCGCCAAGTTGTGTCCTGGCCCCTTTTTATTTGGAGACAGAGTCTTGCTAAGTCACCCAGACTAGGCCTGGACTCTGACCCTCCTGCCTTGGCTTCCCCTCCTGGACCCGCTCCTTCTGAGTCTTCTGTGTGGTGATGGAAATGATAAAAATCAGCCGTGGGTGGCTTTGGGAAGCCAGGCAGCTTTCAGAATGTTCTTTGCCCCACCCGTGCCCCTTCAGGGGCAGCAGCGGTGGCTGGACAAGGAATCGCATACCCAGCACAAAAATGGCGGGCAGTACAGCTGTTGGAGACCAACGAGTCACTTGGAAAAAATTGACATTTTGTACCCAAACCATAAGAAAACAAAAAAAGCAACTTAGGTGAATTTTTATCTAATATAAGGCAAAAACAGATACATTGTAAACTAAAAGCAGTGGAGGAAGTCGCAGAGGAAAAAGCCTATGTTGGAGCTGGAGTAGTTCTGTGGTTAGGTTCAAGCCCTTGCACCACAAGAAAACAAACGTCAGGAACTTGTGAAAAAGCTGGGTGCTGTAGAAGCACACCTGTGATCCTAGCACCCAGGAGGCTGATGCAGGAGATCACCCCAAGTTCAAGGCCAGCCCAGGCTACCTAGAGACCCTGTCTTAAAAACCAAAAAAGAAAATGACTCATTAAGGAAAACACTTGGAAAATATAGATGGGAAAGGGTTATCGCTTTTGTGTAGTGATCAGTATGAAAAACGGGCAAGACAGTGACTATCAAGGAAAGCACTGAACAGCTGATAAGATCTGAAAATGTAGGAACTTCAACTGCACCCGGAATTTTGATTTTTGAATCGGGAAAGCAGCCTTAGGTGGTGCCCAGCCAGCCAGGTTGTGGTGAAGGAAGGAGCCTTCCGTCACTTGGGGCGGAATGAGGGTCCCCAGGAAGCCACCAGCCTCTGGGCCAGGGACGTCCCCTTGGGGACAGCTCTGCACGGGGTCCGAGCAGGAGGCCGCAGGTGGGGATGAAGTTCTCGTGATGCTGTGGGCAGGCAGAAGCAGGACACGAAGGCCCATAGGGAGTGGTGTTCTGGGGGCACAGGTGTGGGTGAGCAGTTTCTCCTGCACGCTTGCAGGTTGGCAGAGGGTGGGGACAGCCTGGCTGCACCGCCTGCCCACCCAGAGGCAGGAAGGCAGGCAGGAGAGCGAGTGACCTGCTGTTTCCTGGCTCATTTTCACAGCCACCCGACAGGGAGATCCTGTCAGTGTCCATTTTGTCTTCGTTTCATTTTGGGGCGCTTCTGAGACCATCTCACTCCAGTTCAGGATGGTCTGTAACTCGCTAGGAGGACGAAGCCTAGCTGTCCTGGAACTTTCAGCGATCCTCCTGCCTCACTTTAGTATTTTTGAGACAGCTTTGGTAAAACGGTCAAACTTGCAGCCGTCCTGCTCGGCCTCTTTCCCCGCCTCACCATGAGATAGGCGCAGACAGCTTGGGCTGGGCCGTGGGAGCTGTGACTTGTTTAGGGAACACGAGCTATGTCGGCGGCCCGCAGCGCGTCTGGCCTGCCGCACGCTCACTGTCCCCACAGAGGAGAACCCCAGGCAGCACGTCCCGCTGGAGGAGTACGCAGCCAACCTGAGCTGCATGGTGCGGTACCTGGGCTCTGTGGGCGTCGCTGAGAGCCGCGTCATTCTGGTCACGCCGCCCCCGCTGTGCGAGGCCGCCTGGGAGGAGTGGTGCACGGCGCAGGGTGAGGATGCGCAGCGGGCGTGGGGAGCCGGGATGGGAGCCGTGGCCCTGCTGCTTTGCCTGCGGTCAGCAGGAGTGGAGACCCCTCCCTTACGTCTTCCCGAGGCCATGAGTTCAAGGCCAGCTTAAGCTGCAGTGAGACCCGGTCTCAGAAACAAAGGGATTCCCTCTGGCTTTGGCAAGGCTGGAGCCCTTGGCCTGGCATCTGCTGACCTGTGTAGCTGCCACTCTCCAAGACGCCAGTGACTCCCCTCAAAACTGCAGGAGTTGGCACCCGGGGGGAGTCATGTTCGGCCGATTTCCACCCTCGTCTCCTCTCCCCTGCGAGGCATCTCGCTCTGATGCCAGCCCCGTGTGGAAGTGGACTCCGGGCTCTGCTCAAGGAGTTGCTCGCTGTGGGTGGGTGTGGTTGTCCTGTGAGCCAGCCATCTCCGTCCCACAGCGGAGCGTGACAGCTCTGGGGATCTGGGGACAGGCAGTCTCCACCGACACCCTGGGCCACTTTCCTGCTCCCACACCCAGCACTGACACCAGCGCTGCCATCCGTTGTGCCTACAGGTCACAGACTGAACCGCCGGAATTCAGTGGCCGGAGAATATGCCAGGGCGTGCGTACAAGTGGCCCATGACTACGGGACCGATGTCCTTGACCTGTGGACCCTGATGCAGAAGGACCAGGTAGGGGACTCGCCTGTCCAGGACAAGCAGCGCAGGGCTCCTGGGGACCAGTGTCCTCCCACTGCAGGGAAGTGGCCTTTCTACCTCAGGACGTTGAGTTCAGCCACCTGCAACCCTGCACGGCCGCAGTGTTCAGGCCGGGCCCTGCAGGTCCTGTCCAGCCGCGACCCAGTGACAGGACAGATGGCAGAGAGTGGGGTGGGGCAGCGGGGCAGTGGGTCTTCCACCTCTGGCCACCGTCCTGTGATGCAGACTAAGCAGGATGGACGCGGCCAGGAGGCACAGACCATTTGAGTTGCTCGCCTCCCCACACCCCCGGGGGTTCCCCAGGTGAGCTGGACTGAGGCTGCTGTTTGCTGCCTGGACAGTGCGATCACCCTGGAACCTGTGGGCCACATCCTAGCAACCTACTCTGGAGCCTCGGGCTGGGGAGCCTTCTGTGGCAGGCCACACAGGAACATTAGCATTTAGGAAGATCACCTACCCCCCCGGGCATGGTGGCACTTGCCTGTAATTCCAGCACTGGGGGAGGCTGAGGCAGGAGGCTCACCAGCCTGGGCAACTTAGTGACTTAGCAGGACGGCCCTGGGCTCCTGACCGGCTGCCCTCCACCCTCCTAGGACTTCTCCACCTACCTATCTGATGGACTGCACCTGTCACCAAAGGGGAATGACTTCGTGTTCTCACACCTCTGGCCCCTGGTGGAGAAGAAGGTGTCGGCTCTGCCCCTGCTGCTCCCCAACTGGAAGGACGTGGCCGAGGCCAACCCTGAGCTGAGCCAGCTGGGGGAGGGAGGCCATTCGTCTACATCCTGAGCCGCAGGGTGCCAGGCTGAGGGCACAGCCTCAAGCTCAGTGGCG
The DNA here is from genome assembly GCF_012274545.1 of Fukomys damarensis. Taxonomy (NCBI): domain Eukaryota; kingdom Metazoa; phylum Chordata; class Mammalia; order Rodentia; family Bathyergidae; genus Fukomys; species Fukomys damarensis. The sequence goes on along the minus strand of NW_022900937.1, from coordinate 32,516,758 downwards.
CTTGTGGCCCTGGGTCACAGACACTTAACAGTGCGTCACTCAATAAACGCGCAGGGCTGCTCAGGGAAACCTCTGCTCCATCCGTTGTCATGATAATCACGTTTATTGACTGATCTGGGTATCACCAGTGCCATGGCTCCAAACACCCTGAGCAGCTTGTTCATCCTGGACATGGCACAAAAGGTACAGACAGTGGCATTTTTTAAAAAGTCACAATTTTATAAAAAATGGTTTTCCTCTATTCTGCTGAGAACTGTCACGCATACACAAGCCCAACTCACCTTGTGTCAGATTCTGAAAGTGTAACTGAAATACAAGAGTAGTGTGACTAGGCAGGAGTGAGCAAATGCCCAGGTACAAGTTCAAGTACAGTATAACATCTGCGGGACATAGCGCTGGGAAGAAAGGCACAGGCAGCACAGGTCTGAGCCCTCCACGTCCTGCCCGCATGGGCGGGCAGCACCCTGAGAGCCTGGACAGCGTCCGTAGGTGGGTCTCGCAGGTCACCCTCTGCCCCAAAGAGCTAACCTCTGCACTAGCAGGTAGGAGTGTGTGGCTGGGGTGATCTCCTAAGACCGAGGCTCAAAACTTGTAAAAGGGCCAGGCCAGGGCGAAGTGCGGAGGCCCAGGCTGCCAGCACCAGAGATGCACAGTGAGCTGGGGTCTGCATGCAGCTGGCCCTAACCACAGTCCTCCTAATCCCAGTACAGCTGGCTTCAGTCAGGTAGGGACACTGAGCCAAGTTCGTTTCACGTAAGATTGTCCCTGCTGTGAAAAGCTTTGGGGAATACCAGGAACAAAGTGACAGCATGGAGGTAATGAGTAACCAGGTCTGTCTCTTTTCCTTTCCTTGAAGGCAAAAAAAAGTTCCAGTTGTCCTCCCAAATGACTACACACGCTCCTCAGTCGGGCGTGCGGAAGAGCGCCTGGCGCTCCCTCCTCAGTGCGTTACCTCTGGGACAGGCAGGTGTGCAGAAGCACGCGTCCTGCTCGGCGCCACAGCTCGCTCACGCTGAGAACCCGACTGCCCGCACAGGCCACAGCCCTCACCTCTGCAGAGTGACCAGGGTGACCGCGGGGGGCACTAGCACTCCGTCTCCTTGCTGTCCACACGGCTCTGCCGCTGCAGCCTGAAGGATGCAGCCTTCTCACTCCGGGTGACCGGGTGGTCGGTGAGGTCCTCGAAGGACTTCGCGGCTGCACTGCTGGTGGGGAAGGGGTCCTTGTCGAGGCCGTCCTCGTCCGTGTGCGAGTCAGTGCTGGGGTCCTCCTGGATGGTGTCCATCCTCTGGTGCTCCGGCTTCGGGGCCACGGCCACGGGCGGCATGGCAGGGCCTGGGGGCAGCGGCTG
>NW_022900937.1:32488221-32515264 GCF_012274545.1 Fukomys damarensis | reverse complement strand
CCTGGGGGCAGCGGCTGCAGGCAGCCCGGGGTCTGCGGCGCGGCGAAGGGCTTTATGACACGCACGGACGCCGAGTCCATGCTGCTCAGCATCTCCACATTCTGCATTGGTAACGGGAGGGAGGATGCAGCGGTGACCCTCGCACACCAGCCCTGTGCTGAGCAAGTGCTGTGTGCGCCCCGTCCAACCCAGGGAGCGGCTCCGGGCCCAGCAAAGGTGAAATGGCAACTTGGGGCTGAATCTGTCACCCTCAAGGGACAGGGACAGCATAGGAGCCCACAGCCCAGCCCAGCCCACCCTGCCGATGAGACCTCCCTGCTGCAGGGCAATGAGAGCCCGGGGCGGGCTGCAGGGACTCGGCTTTCCCAAGTGTACTCACGCTGGGGTGGAACAGGGACAGAGACTCATATTGCTTATCCAGCTTCTTATCCTGCAAGAAGGGACAGCGTGTCAGCTCACCCCGCAGGCGCCCTGGCAGTGAGTGCGAGCTCTGCACAGGAGGCTCTGGGTTTGACCCTCTGCGCCAGAGTTGAGCGCAGCACCCGTGAGTCGCTGCAGTCAGTCTGGCAGAGGCAGGTGGAGCCAAGGACATTGAGGGCTGTCCCTGGGCGGCCGTGCCAAGGTGAGCACCCAAGACGCCGCCATGGCAGGTTAGGGCTGCGTGGCTTCTTGCCCTGGCCTCCAGGGTCCCCCGCACAAACTTGTCACACACAGCCTGGGCTGCTACAGGAGCAGCCTCAATTCCTGCGGGTTTCTTCCTATGGCGGAGGGAAAGGCAGAAGCAAGAGTGGGGCCTGGGCTTCCGGCCTGGCCGCCACTGCCCTCCAGGTGTACTGTGGACAGATGCTAGGCTCTCCCAACGCTTCAGCCAGTCCCTGCACGAGGGGCCCCTCCTGCACCCCTAGGACAAGCTGGGGGCTGGAGGCCCTGGCTGCAGGAGTGCCCTGGAAGAGCTAGAACTGAGGGATGCCAGAAGCCAAGTCTGGTCTCCCCTACAGCATGAACCCCATCCCCACAGACAGGGCTCAGTGTATGTATGTGCTGTAGGGTTTGTCATGAAATGGGGGAGCTCAAATTGACAAAATACCTGGTGTGCCTTAGACAAAGCCCAGTTCCACTTAGAGCCGCTAACTTGCCTGGCAAGAACAGGAAGAGGACGGGCACAGCCCGTATAGTAATGCTGCGATCTGGGGAGAATGTGGGGAGCAGCCTGTGTAAGAAGCCACTCGGACCCAATGAAAGGGTCTCCTGCACTTACAAGCACTCTAGGCCTCACGCACTAGAGTAAAAGACCTCCAGCCAAGCTGCCAGGGCTAACACCAAGTGATGTCACTGGCAGGAGCGGAGCAGCTTTCCCATTTCCAAAGATCACAAGGTGGGGTGCGCTTGCAGTTGTGATCAAAGGTCTGGATGCTCAGAATGGGGGACTTACCACACAATGGACAAGAATGCTGAAGGGAATCCAGAACAGCAAGGAGAAAACCAGGACGGACCCCACGATGTTGTCTGCTAAAAACTTCCCTGTGGACAATGCCAAGCAGTGAGCATCCCAACCGAGCTCCTGAAGCTTCCGGCGGGACGCGCTGCATGGCCTCCTGCTTGGCCTGCTCATCTTCCCACTCCTGTGCCTTCAGAGAAGGGCCCGAGAGTCACTGGCAGCCGCAGCTACACCAGACCACAATGGTTCTGTTACCCAGGCAGTGCTCGGTGTGACAGCTCTGTAGCTGACATACTGTAACTCCTCACCGACAAAACTCATATGGCTGAATGTGTAGATTCACAAAGCTATAGAGAACCACGCTTATTCTGTTTCCCTCTGAAAATCTCTGCATCCAAGCTCCAGAGCCAGATCTGGTGCGCACTTCCAGCCCAGCCAGCGCAGCTGCTGTGGGATGTGTGCACTGACCTGTCCGCACCTCATGCAGCACGGAGGCTCGGGTCCAGTGACTGAGTGTGGCATCACCTACCAAACGTGTTGATGCTCAGCTGGTCAATGAAGTCCCAGAACCGCTCGATCACATCCTGTACTCGTTTCTCACATTTGCCCTTGAGAAAAGAGCAGAAGGGAAGAAAATGCATTTAGAAACAGTGCAACTATGAAAATCATGGGCATTGGGCTGGGGATTTGGCTTAGTGGTGCCGCCTGCCTTGCAAGCGTTCAATCCCATGGAAGTGTCACTGAAACCCAAGTGGCCCATCTTCTCCATGGGTCAGCGATCTCAATCTCAGTGTAGCGAGCCCAGGAAGCGGACTGCCTGGCCTGGATGCTTTCCAGTTAGCCATCCGTGAGTGGACTTCCATCAGAGATGGCCTCAGGGTTCCTCGGGTCATCACCCACCCTGGGTGATCAGGGAAGGACATGGCCCAGTGCCTGAGCAGCCTAAGCCTCACTCGTGCCCCACGGGTGGAGGACCTGGAGGTGGGACTTAGGCGAGGCCAGAACCTGCTCCTGAGGTACAGCCAGAACAGCTCTGAGACAACAGGACCCACCAATGGGCATAGCCTCTGGGTCTGCCCAGGCCCTGAGCTCCAGTGACCTGAGCCCTGGCCACCTGCACAATCTGGCTGTTCTGGAAGCCACCGCCCCTGTGGCAGTACTCACGTTCATGTCACAGAAGCCTACTGTACACGGCTTCCCTTTCCTCAGAAATAAGTTCTTCTGCTCAGCATCAACGTAGGGTGCACAACGGCCAGACAAGTCCCTGCAGCACACCTTGCACGAGTTGTCAGTTTCTGAAAGGGCCGGGGACAGGCGCAGACTGACGCTCGAGTCCTGCCAGCCGCCGTCCGCTCCAGTCCAGCTCCCTGAACTCACTGCAGGAGACGCTGGGCTTGGTGAGAGACGCCACACCAAGGGGCTGCTGGAGCTCACGCTCCTCGGCCCATGCAGAAAGTCTGTCTCACCCCCCTGCTTGTACCCCCCCAATGCTCCTTCCCCACAAACTGGCACCCCGTACCTCCCACACCGTCCCAACCAGCCAGGGTGGCAAAAGGCCAGAGACCAAGGCAACAGGGAGCTGAGAGCCCATGTCCGTCCCCAGGAGAAGAATCGGCTCCAGCAGAGCAGCAGCAGGTCCCAGGCGGGCTGCACACTTTGGGAACCAGAAGGAAGCACAGTGTGACAGGCAGTGCTGTCCTCTGAGCCGCCCTCCTAGACTGCCACTGCCTCCACCGCAAGTCCGCAGATGGAGACCAGAACGCACACCTCTCTCCGGCCCCAGGGCCCTTGTAGCCAGCTGGGACCTGCGCCTTGTCTGAGCCCTGTGCCCTCCTGCCCAGCTCAGCAGGCAGCTGCCCGGCGCACCGCCCTTGCCCGGGGCTCACCATTGCAGGCGCAGGACTCCAGCTGCTGTTCGCGCTCACAGAAGGGGATGCACTTCCCATCCTTGCACTTGCCCAGGTCCAGGCAGACCGTGTCATCCTCTGCGTTCCCAGGTGGGGGGCACTCGCTGCTGTTCCCTGTAGGCAGAGCCAGTCAGCGGCCAGCCAGGGTGCCCGGCTCCAGTGCTGCCCCTCCAGGGTCTGCGAGCTCCAGGCACAGCAAGGGGAGGCAGGGCTCTTGCACAGGAAGAGTGGAGCAGAGCACGGCCTTGTTCGCAGACATTTGCACTGAGCAGTCAGGAGCAGGAGCCCGTACCTGTGCAGTAGGACACGCCCTTGCAGGTAGCATTGATGGCCTCCTGGCACCGCTTCTGGGCCGTCTCGAACTGGCAGTTCTTACAGCACGGACTGTTCCTGTCACTGCGGGGAAGCAGGCAGGGATGGTTCACCTTAAACGACAGCCTCAGCCACACACTACTGGCACATCAGAGACCTGGTACGCACAGGGAGACCACGCTGAGCCGCCACTGCCACAGAGCCAGACAGCATCCCTTCCTATCCGGGAAGCAGCGATGCCCAGGCCGCACTAGACAGCGCTCATCTTCACAGCGTCACGGCATCCTTGGTTGGCCTTATTTAAAAGGGGGAAATAGCCTGATGTGGTGGTGAACACCTGTAATTCCAGCAGTCAGGAGGCTGAGGCAGGAGAATCAACATGAGTTCAGGCCAGCCTGGATTACAAAGGAAGACCCTGTCTCAATGATGAATGAATGAATGAAAGAAACAGATTCACTTCAAAGCCGTTAAATAAGACACACAAGTTTAAATATCACATTGTGAAGGACAGACAAGGAGCAAAATGGAGGACAGATACTGGGAAGGAAGAACATGTTCAACAAGAAGGGAACAAGGGTGGAAGGGGACGGCAAAAGGGACTTAACAACGGAAGGAACAAAATGGAAGCAAAGCCTTTGAAAAGGGGGAAGGGAAGAAGAGCTGAGGGGAGGCAAAGGGGAAAAGTAGAATACATTATTATGTAGAGGTCCGAATTCCCTACGGCGAAGGTGAGCGCTATTGCTCCCGCGTTGTGCTCACATGGGAAAGATGGTTGTGGTCACATCTGTTGACCAATGCCAAGAAAACAAAATTTTGCCAAATGCCTGTTTGCAAACAAGTGTTTGTGAACCAAGGCACCACTGTATGGCAAATACATACTATAAAAAAGTTCTTTTAAGAAAACCAAAAAGTAAAAGGGCAATGACTAAAAGGATGTCCAGGGCTGCTCTGCACCTCGCAGCTTCCAGGATCTCCTCCACTACCACTGAAGCCCCTCCTGAGCTGCGTACCGTGCTGGGGAGGCGGGAGCGCAGGCGCCTTCCGGCCTGTGAGCCCTTGGGGTAGTCACCAGCGCCATTCTACACACAACTCTGAGGGAGGTGCAGGGTACCATTTTGACTGCGCTTATGAAAGAAGGCAGCCAGCAGCAGCCTTTTAAAGTCTCTGTCTTCTCTCATCTGTCTCCTTTAAGAAGGATGTGTCAGGAAGGCGCGAGCGAGGTCAGGGTGTTTCTGGGGTGATCTGGGGACTGAATCCGAGGCTGGGCGCGCAGGCTGAGCAAGCACCCAGCCAAGACACTCACCGCTGGGCTCCACCCCAAGCCCAGAGGCTGTTTCTCTATAATGCAAACTGCTTTCCAGACAGCACTGCGCCTGGCTCATTTCCAAACCCCGCACTCCTGGCCTTCCCCTGCAGACACCTGTGATGCTGACACTGGCCCCACCCACTCCCAGGCCACGCTCACCTGCACTGCACACCCGGCCTCAGCGTGCAGTCGCTGTGGCAGCAGGTGTCGTTGTTGAGGTACATGATACCGGGGTCGCACTCTTCCCCCTCGTCTACCCTGGAGTTGCCGCACACCTTGTTGCTGCGCTCCTGGAAGCACTCCTGGGCCTTGCTCTCGATGGTCTTATAGATAGACTGCTTACTGCAGTTGGAAAACATCTGGAGAGAAAAAAGGCCACGAAGGCTCAGAAGAACGGAATAAAGATTCACTCCCATGTATTCTTTTTTATTGGTTTTGTTTTGTTTTGTTGGTACCAAAGATTGAACTCAGGTCCTCACATTTGTAAGGCAGGCGGCAGCACCACTGAGCTAAATCTCTGGCCCCACTCCCATGTATTCTTGTGCCTCTAAGGTCCACTTTCTTTTTCTTTTTGGTACTAGGCATCAAACTCGGGTCCTTACCCTTGCAAGGCAGGCAGTAGCACTACTGAGCTAAATCTCCAGCCCCTCTAAGGTCCATAATGTAAAAGCCACCACTGGAGCCACCTAGAGCTGTGTCAGGGCGGCCAAGTCACCGACAAAGATCATCAATATGGAATCGAGTGCCTCGCTCTCAGACCTCCAACTCTGCAGCAAGACCAGTGATCAAAGTACTGGGATTACCCTCCCCATTCCACCCCAACAGGCGGTCCAGCAGGACAGAAAGCCCCAGGCTGCTGCCTGCCCCTGTGGGACAATGCAGGAATGCAAGTGGCTGCTTCTGGTTTTCCCATGTGTGGGGCCTGCGCCTCAAACCCCTACATCCAGCTTGCTTTATTTTGAGACAGGCTCTCACGGAGCTGCTAAGTCTCACAGCGTTGACTCGAAGTTGCAATCCTCCTGTCTTAGCCTCCCAGAGTGCTGGGAGTACAGGCAGGTGCACATGCCCTGCTCGCTGGCTCATGTGACTCACTTTAAAGTACTGAGCTTCATGAGAGGCATGATGTGACTGCCCACTTCAATTCCATGCTGCTACCCAACATTCTCATAGGTCTACAGTAGTACAAGTCCCCCCAAGTTTTGACAGTGACTCACAATCCCAGTTTCCCAATGCAAAGGTCAGAACCGCCTTTCAACCTTCTCAGCAGCTCTCATCTGCGCCCCCTTGGGGCAGGATCTCCGCAGCTCTGTGGGAGCTCGGTGTCGCCTTCCTAGGCTGCTGCAGCATGGAGAGAGGAGGGCGCAGTCTCCGAGAATATTAGCTGCTCCCAGGCACCCAGGAACTCCTTTTCACAAAGGCCCTCACGCTACACACAAAAGCTCACTGGCCTTAGCCAAAAGCTCTTTCGGGCTGCTCTCCAGTAAAGACACTGGTGGCATTTACTCATGGCCTCTGCAGATCCAGCGGCCCTGGGTCAGGAGCTCAGTGATTCCAAGTGAGGGGCTGTCAGTCAGCAGACAGGAGCGATTCTTCACACAGCCCCCACTTTTGCCTGCATCCTTCCCACACAACTTCCGTTCCTTCAGCAACTTACTAGAAGGTGACAAACCCTCAGCACCCTGTGTTCATTAATGTCACCTGTTCAGTTCCAACCCCCCAACTGCTGGCTGTCTCTTCACTAGTCCACCTGGTGGAAAAACTGTTCTTTGCTGCCGGTAAATAGTCCAGCATCTCTACAAAAAACTAGCTCTGCCCCGTCTACTGATCAGCAAGGTCGTGCAAGGCCATAGGGGCCAGTGGAGCCCACTGGGGATTTCTGCAGTGGAAGGGGCAGCGAAGCACAGTACCCCATGTGCACAACGAAAGGACCGCCCCCATCCTCGTGACAGAGCAGCAGGGGACCTGTCAGCACAGGCCACGTCCGACACAGCAGCCGCCAGCCAATGTAGCTATTGATTTGCTCGTAGTCACACGTATGTGCTACGGTGTTACAGCGATGTCCCCACACACAGGAGTGGGCAGATCAGCATGGATACCTTGGTGCCCTCGCCAGCTACCTCAAAGAGCAGCTATGGCTGCACAGGCTTACATCCTCACCACTGTCCCTGCTTTTCCACTCATTTCTGGCAACAGAGATCACCACAAATCAGCTCTAGTGCTTTGCCATCCTCCCGGGAAGGTGAACACCTATTTCCACCTCAAAGAGAGGCATACACTGTTACATTTAAATAAAACAATTTACACTTCAGATCCTGCTCTCTGGTCAGCATTTCAACCGCACGGCCCGACGGCTGGCGGCCACCGCCCAGAGCCCTCCCCAGCAGCAGTCGGTCACACAGCACACGTCAGGCACAGACCAGGCAGCAAGAGGCAGTCTGAGAATGGCAGGAAACTGACAAGGCCAGACACCGTGGAAGAGGAGGACAAAGGGGCAGGAAGCGTCTCCTACCCACAAGGTGTCAAGCAGAGGAAAAATGAAACGTGCCATGCACTGCAAGAGAGCAAGAGGTAGTTGTCACATCGCAGCCAAACAAATGAGGTGCATCAGTCAAAGATGACAGGGGCAGTGAGCACAAAGTGGGTGAGGGCAAGGAGGCCGTGACCTGTCCACCCTCCCCCTCACAACTGGCCGTGGCCTCGCCCACAGCTGGGCTCTGTGAACACTGGACTTCATGCAGAATCTCAGCGCTAACGGTCGGAAAGCTGTTCCTCTCTGTGGGTTCTGCACCCATGAATTCAAATAACCGGGGACGAAAATGCTGGGGAAAGCGCGCCCGCGCTGTGCTGCCGTTAGGGTCCTAAAGCATGGAGGCGGCCACATGGGCTCCACGCAGACATGGCACCGCCTACACCAGAACCCAGAGATCAGCAGGGCCACTGCCGTGTGTACCCCGGAACAGCTCTACTATGCCACGGGGCCCAGGAGGCAGAACTGGGAGCAAGGCCAAGGACAGGGCCCTTCCCGCCCGATGCTTAGGGCCTGGCCAACTCCGTACGCTTTATTCCAGGAGCCGACGGAAACGTGCTATTTGTGAAGTGCTGTGCACTTAACACTGGTAGCAAATTACAAATGAGACAATGGGTAATTTTTAACAGAGCCTGAGCCCACCACAGACCAAAACTGGGAATTCCAATAAGTCATCACTGTAAGTGATTTTTTGAGGCCAAATTTAGTGAGATTAACCTTCAGGACCAGTCGAAATGAGCCGTGCGTGGTGGTGCACACCTGCCACCGCAGCACTCAGGAGGCTGGGGGACCGCCTGGACCAAGGCCAGACTGGACCAGAGTCTTGGAACCTGTGTCAAAACTGAAAAACTCGGGGTCTGAACGGTACCTCTAGCCAGGCGTGGGTGGCCACGCTACACTGTAAAATGCACAGCCAACATGGCGCTACTGCCGGTGTGGCTCCCCCAGGAAAGGACTACACCGCTAGCTCCTCTCTCCCCACAAGGCCCACGCACCCACCTTGTTGTTCTCGTGGTCACCGCTCACGGCGATGGGGTACATCACGTATTTCCCGCCCTGGTCCTCGTTTGGCGCACATTCAGGTAGGGCGTCTGGATCGTGTTCTGCTCCGAAGTTGTGCCCCAGTTCATGAGTGGTGACCAGGTCTGCTTCCTTGGGGTTCATGCAGAAAGGACATTTAACTACCAGTGACTGTGGCCAGCTGGGCCTCTCTAACCAGAGAACAAGAGTAACAACTGGGCCCTGCCTCACCTGCCGATGACAAATTAAACACGAGCAAAATTCTGTGTAATGCTACTCTAAAGTTAGGACACGGATTAATTTAAATCAATTTAGGAAAATACAGCCTACAAGATGTACTAAATACATTCATGCCGGGTGTGGTGGTGCACGCCTGTAATCCCAGCACTTGGGAGGCTGAGGCAGAGGATCAATGTGAGTTTGAGACCAGCCTGAGATACATAGTGAGTTCCAGGTCAGTCTCAACTGCACAGTGAGACCCTGTCTCAAAAAAAAAACAAACAAAAAAACAAAAAAACATTCGTAACAGTATACCACATGCCGTGCAGTGCTGATAAAGCCAATGACCAGCTACCAGGCCACCATAACCCCCATCCCAGTCACTCTCCGCCAAAGCCAAACAGTCTCTCAGCAAAATGAAAAAAATCTCAAAGGGTGAAGAAAAAAACTGAGGATCAAAAACAATGCTCTACTATCTCAGTGACCCAGTCGGTGACTGATAGTTTAGGTGGAGAATCCAGCGGTGAATGTACTTTTATCAGGTTACTGGATTTCTATTTGAATATAACACAATAATGAATTTAGCTAGAAAATCTTAAGAATACGACACTTAAAGGAATCCTGATTCTGTAAGACACAAAAAATTAGTAATTTTCAGGCCGTTTTTTACACAAGAAGATTCCCAATTCTTGGGTTTACTGGCTTCTCAAAAGCCAAGGTCTTAAAGCTTTTCCACATTTATATTAAAAATGGCATTGGAGGAAATTTAGAATTTTTAGCAAAAACACTCAAATCCCAATGGTGTAATACAGAGAAGTAATTTCTAACTGTACAATGGGAAAAAAATTCAAGAGCAGATTGTAACAGTCTGGCACTGTAAAAACAACTCAAAAATTTCAAAGCAAATTTACTTTTAACTCTGTTCCATGAGAGAAAATTCTGGAAGACCGAGGAAAACACATCATAAATGGAACCATTAAGAGGCTGTCACACCAAAAAAGGGAACTGGCTCCAGAAGGACATTTTGCAGCGTTTCCAGAGATGATCAGTGCAGCCTTGTCTCCTCATCCCACTTTATGTGGCCTGAGTCACCTGAAGTCCACAGCTACACCAGATCTCACTCTGTGTTGTACATCTGGCAAACGCGTAACATCTCTCTTTTGGGGATGCGATCTCACTGTGTTGCCCAGGCTGGCCTCTACCTCCTGGCCTCAAGCAATCCTCCTGCCTCAGCTTCCCAAGCAACTGCACCTACAGTGTCTGTCACTGCGCCCAGCTCACACAAGCTCTGTGTGTGTGATGAGAGAGCTCGCTGAGCCCCACCTTGGGCTGTTAATCTAGACTGTGTCCTTTCAAGGCTGCCCCAGAGGCCACACCTGTACCAGGCACCCCCTGGTCCTGTCGGGGAACCTCCTCAGGTCAGCCGGGCTGCTGCCCACCATGACCAACAGGAGCTGACACTTCCCCCCACCTCCGTTTTCCACGCAGCAGCCCTGCACCCTGGCAAGCAGTCTGTGCCCCTCTTGGTGCAGATCAGTGAGTGGTATCTCAAGGTGAGCATGAGGAATGGGTCAACCAAAGGCTGCTTGGTGCCAAAGTGGCCAAGAGCCGAGCTGTAACCCCAAGAGCAAGAAAGCGGCAGAGAGGTACTGGGAGCTGCCACCTGCAGCGCAGGAAGAGCTCCCAAGCGAGGCCTCGGCAGCTGAGGCTCTGAGTAGCACAAAGAGCTGAGAGCCACTGCGGTCAGGGCTCCACTATGACGGTGTGAAGAGCTTCCCTTGCCTGGCAGAGACTGAGCAAGAGGAAACCTGGGTGCAGGAATGAAGCATAACCACCGCAGGCCCAGACCAGTGCCAGAAGGAGCTGAGGATCGCGCACCCCGGGAGGTGGTGGTGAGGACACAAACGTCCTCATGTCTCCAGAGAAAGCCAAGGGGTGCTTTACTTCTTCCTCAAACTTTTTTTTTTTTTTGGTACTGGGGATTGAACTCGGGACCTTGCACTTGCAAGGCAGGTGGCAGAACCACTGAGCTAAATCACCGGCCCTCTTCCTCAAACTTTTAATTCTCATATTTCTCAAAGAAAACATGCATTTCAACAGAAATCATAAACATTAATATTAATTTTTAAGATACCAATATAAATAAGTAGGTTCTAATACAATATAAATAAATATAAAAAATATAAATAACTGAGGTTCTAATACAATAAACTCCAATCTACCCTTTAAGAAGACCAGAGGACATACCTTTGTGAGGATGGTTTTACCATAATTTTTTGTGCTGGTCAAACCACTATTCAAATAGATATTTTTCTTCCCAACAGGACTATAATAAGCTAAAGGCAAACAAAACACAAAAGCAAAAATTGCTTATTAAACACAGCGTCATAGTTCAATCAGCTCAGCGCTCTGGCATCCTGTTCACACAAACACAGGCAAGCTTACCCTTGGGACAGACGCCTCCGTGACTGTTCGCTCTAGGAGAGCCCACGTAGGCCAATCCGAGCGTCCCCATGTCAAAATCCTGGTACGTGAAAAGGTGAGCCAGGCAGACTTTTGATGCTTCCTCGGCTATATCAAAGCTGAATTGCTATAAAAAACAAAGTGTTCTATAGATTAGATTAGCAGTTCTATCAGACTGACAGACAGCTCAACAGTGGGCAGCACGCACACCAGACAGACCTCCCCCAGGTGTGGCAAGGGTGCTGCTATTGCTCTAGAGGTGTTTATTTACTCATTTATTTGGGATGAGGAAGGTTTTTATTTAAAACATACCATAAAAGAGTTCTACATATAAACTTACAGACTCCCAAGTTAAAAAAATCTTGATTTTAGGCTTGGCTGTGTGGTGCATTCTGGGAGGCTGAGACAGAAAGATTCCAAGTTCAAGCCCAGCCTGGACACGTTAGTGACCTAGTGAAAACTCGTCTCAAAAAATTTAACAAAGAACAGAGATGGAAGAATGGATATGAGAAAAATATATTATACACATTAAAAACTATCAGCAGGATTGTGAAACTATGAGGGTAAAAACAATTAAAATTTTAAGTGGGTATGCAGAAGTCTGCCCAAATGAAGCACACTAACCAGCATAACCAACAGAAGAGTTGGGGTGGGGCCAAGGATGTAGCTCAGTGTAAGGTTCTGAGTTCAATCCCCAGCACCAAGACAGACAAACAAAAACTCTTCATTTCTGAAAACATTTAAAATGAAAGGTCAGTCAGACATGGTGACACATGCCTGTAATCCTAGCACTTGGAAGGCTGAGGCAGGAGGATCCCCACAAGTCTGACGCCAGCTTGGGATACACGGTGAGTTTAAGGCCAGCCTGAACTACATAGTGAGACCTTATCTCAAAAACAGAAAAGGAGGGGGAGAGGGGGAAGGAGGGAAGGAAGGTATAGGTAGGTCGGTCAGTCCAGAGCCATCTGCAGGGTGAAGAAGGCTACCCTGGGTCATTGGCAGCTCTGTGGGAACGAGGCGTGGCACCTATGGACACAGCCTACTCCCTCCAGGTCCTGCCAGATGCAGGCCATGTGAGGCGTCGAGAGAAGAGGGTGCAGGGGCTCAGCTGCTCAGGTCTCCTCCAGTGCTAGTGTGTGACTGCCAGGGCCGCGTCACTGCAGCTTGCCGAATGAGTTGGGCTACAGCCACCCAACAATTCAGAGTGAAGTCCTAACACCCTACAGCTCCAAAGCCAACCATATTTGGAGAGTCTTTACCAAGGGGATTCAGTTAAAATGAGGTCACAGGCTGAAATGCTATAAAAAACAAAGTGTTCTAGATTAGATTAGATTAGCAGTTCTATCAGACTGAGACAGCTCAACAGTGGGCACAGCTCACAGGGGTAGGTCCTAATCCCCAGGTCCTTACAAAGAGATGACACAGACCAGACACACACTGAGGGAAGGACACAAGGAAGTGACATCTACACGCCTGGGAGAGAGGCCTCGGAAGAAACACTTCCAGTGACACCTTGATCCCGGACTTCCAGGCTTCGGATGGGCAGGAGCTGGCAGGTCAGATGGGACACTGCACACATGGCTTAGTCTGGACAGACTGGACACAGCCTTTAACTCCGGGCCAGCTTGGACCAGGACCCTGAATGAGCCACAGTGTCACTGTGTTCGTGTCACCGTGCGTTACTGTAAAGCAGCATCTCTGTGGATCGGGGCAGCGAGGCCACCTCTGGCAGGCGACATGGCCCATGTTTCGGCTCTGCATAGGCGGTGCCACCAGCTCAGGTTGCTGAAGCGTGTGTGGGCAGGCTGTGCACATGCATGGGACGGGTGGAACAGGATCTGGCGGTCTGCAAGTTCTCTACAGGAATTTTCATTCCAGTAACCAGTTTGGGTAAACTGCTGAGTGTGACATGACTGCCTTGCCTAAGGGTGCTGCCCTGGGTGCCCGCTGTCCTGGGTTGTGATCGAGGTGGCTTTGTGTACTTCCTGGGCAGTGGTGCTGTGGATCTTCCAGTGTCCTGCTCGGTGGATTCACTTTTTATAGCTGTTGTAACAAGTTACCACACATTGGCAGCTCGGGGGAATGTTTCCATGGGTTGGTCCGGGTGTCGGTGGGTCATCTGGGTTCTCTGCTAGGATCTCCTCAGGCCAGACTAAGCTTTCCAAGCTCACCTGGAGTTAAAGGCTGTGTCAGACTTGTATGCCTTGTCCGTGTAATGCTCTGGCTGCCGTGTCCATCTTTTTCAGCCACTGAGGTGTGCCCCCGACAGGGTACAGGTCCCTGCAGAGGGGACTTCTGGTTCCCCACCATCTTCTCCAACCCAAGAGGCCAGGGCAGCATGGCCAGCATCAGACCTACCTCCAGCAGCATCTTCACATCCCACGCATCCTTCTCCTCGTGCGGGTAACTCTTCGCCATGTTGTAATGCCTTTCGCCAGGTCTCACCTCTTGTGGAGACTTGAGAATGCGAATCTATACTTAAAAAGATAACACACTTAGAACGTTTCCGAGGGGCTGTAAGACTGAGCAATACTTCTCTGTTCAAACAAAGACCATTTACCATTCTAGAAAAAGTGTTGTAAAACCAGACTATAGAATCTTCATTTTTAACGTTTAGTGCTTAAAACAAACTGAAATGTATATGGTATGAAAAACATATGTCGATGAATTAGTTATATATGTACCAAGTTTTCATATCTTCTACATTTGGAAAAAGTGAGAACTTGAGTTGCATGAGCCTTAAATATTTATTACAATTACAGCCAATAATTTAGAAATACTAACTTGTTCATCACTTGGCTCCCACAGGGAGAATTATAAAGGAGAGGGGCTTCTCCTTGTACCTACATTTTAGGTAATTTCATAGGAAACCTTCTCAGACAAAAAGGAACAGGCTTTCCAGACAGCTAGTCAGACAGATAGAAGACAGACTTGGCTCAGTGGGCTCTGCCCTGCTCCTGACTCAGCTGCCTAAAGGGGGGTCGGACAGTTTGGAGATGACTGACCACACATCAGATCACATCCTCCAATCCATCTCTTATGCGTTAAAGAAGGTGATGTGTTTCTTCCCCACATTATTCCTATGTTCTTCAATTGGCTTGGCTCTAAGCTCCTAAGGCAAAAGGGACACTTATGTACTGGCCCCCAAACCTTTGAACATGATTTGAGGTGTTTCAAACACAGGCCATTTTTATGTATGTACCATCATGGAAACATCTCCAACATACTGCAAAATGAAAACTGTACAGAGTGCAGCAACTGCCTCTGTGTCAGACACACACACACACACACACACACACACACACACCCTCTGGGAAGACACACAGGACTAGTGATGGAGACGTCCCTGGAAAAGGACTGGTTTGACAACAGACAGAAGTTGTACACTTACTTTTCACTGGTTTTTGTACTGTGTATATGTGACCTATTCAAATAGTAACTTAAAGAAAATACAAAACAGAAAAAGAACGGAAAAGGGAAAAATTCTTAGTCTTACATAAGTACTATTAAAGTTTAACATTTAATTAGTAAGGTACATGATTTCAAAAGTTTTTTTGGTTTTGGTTTTTGAGTCAGGGTCTAGCTATGCAGTTCAGGCTGGACTAAAACTCTCAGCCCCAAGTGCTGGGACTATAGGTGTGCACCACCATGCCTGACTAAAAAAATAAATTTTATTTAATGCCTAAAGTCTATGCTACACAACCTGTAAGAATATGATTTAATACAAAAAGCCTAGAAAATAAGATATAATTCATGTAATAAAGGTTGACATATCAAAACGTCTGTCTGTCCAAAGCAATTGTCAATTTTAGAACAGTATCTTTAGTTAAACTTAATTTCAAACAATTTTTACTATGAGGTTCAACTAAGGTAATATTACTATAACATTACTGGTCATAACATTAATAGCTTACAAGGAATCAGAAGGAGATATTTAGAAAAACATCTAGTGATGGTGCCTTATACAGTATTTTTGAGTAATGATTCAACAACGTGTTAGGATTTTTCGGGGTATGGTGCTAGGGATCAAATGCAGGGCCTTGTGAACACTAGGCAAACACTTTACCACTCAGCCACATCCCCAGCCTCAAAGGATTTTAATCTGAGAGAAGAAAAACACTACCAGTGACAAGCAGGCCATAAAGCAGCCTTACAGGGCTCTTTCCCTATATCAAGCTTCAGATCAGAAATCTACAAGTAAGTACTATCAAAAACACCACCCAATTTACCAGAGAACAATCACTGGCATTTGGGAATTTTTACTTATTATCAATGTCAAAGGAAAATGTTTGGGTTTTGAATACAAATATTTTAAGTTACATAACTTCACCAAGTAACACAAGGCCACATCTATTGATAAATACCTGCTCTATCTGTATTCCATAACCTTTAAAGCCCGCATTATCCCATGAAGTGTTCCGATAGATGTCATCAACTCTGTCAATTAGCTCTATCTGTGTGTATAAAACAAAGACATTAGTATATAGATCTTTCCCGCTTATTACATGTAATGTAAAATCTGCAGGGATGAAAATTTTGTTTAAAGAGAATACCATTTCAAGTTTCCACTAATGATAAGAACTACCCTTAAGATATTAATCTTTAATCATTGGTGGTTTTATCAAAGAAATTACTCCTACTTCCCAACTTCAAGTATAACCAGAATAAAACAGTGGTACAGTTTACCCCAAATTTCAGACAGTCAACTGCAGATGGGACCAAAATATTGAGCATTGCGTTTTTTTAAACTGCCATTCCAGTCAACTAGAAAAAGAAAATTTTAAAGTCAGTCAGTTCAACTAAAAATATCAGAGGGAGCAAGCAGTCTTCACTGTCTCCTGGCACACACCTTGACAGCATCCAGGGAAAGGTACAGGGTGCTGACAGTGAACACCAGCCCCATCCCCACCTCATCCCACAGCCTGGCCCTGAGGAAGGGTGGGAGGGGCCCGGGAGCGAGCCTCACTGTACCCCTCTGTTCTCCCACTGGGAGGGTGGGTGACAGGGCCATCTCCTCACCACACAGAAAGAACAAAATGCTCGTTCCCTCTCTGCTCCTCAAACAGCATATTTTACTGTTCAAACCCCAGTTAAAAAATAAATTGAAAAAGAAGAAAAAAATAAAAACTGGGTTGAATTATTTTCCAGTGACTATGAAGGAAGTTACAGGTCTAAGAAATTGTTCTTTGTTAACAAGTAACTGTAAGAAACTGAATTTTTCCCACATTCATGGTGTCATGAACAGTGACACAAAATTTTTAAAAATCCCCTTAAAAAGCCCAGACCTAGAGAGAAGTGTTTTCAAGAAAGAACCCTTCTTGCTAGGAACAGAGATTACAACAGCTCCCACTGTGCTCATAATAAATTCTCCCCCTCCACACGGCAGGACAGGGTGGGAAGGCAGGCTGAGGGAAGGCACAAAGATGGGACTTTCCCATCCCAGGCTGCCAGTCCTCAATAGCTGCTTTCTCTTTTATTTCTCAGTAAAAACATTTTGCTCAGTGCCAAGTTCTCATGACGAATGAGGTCATAGTAAGAGAAAATGTCAATGAAAAAGGACTCCCTTGACTGAAAGATTGTAATGGTTAATGCCAGAACTCCAGCTCTGGCTGGAGCAGCTCAGTGCAAGAGTGCATGGCTGGCCAGCACCTGGGTTTGATCCCCAGAACCACCCAAAGCACCTACTGTTCACACTTGTTTATTCTTTCCCCCTGGAGTGAACGGATTATGGCCATAATCATGCATACTCCTGTGATTACCTTTTTAGCATGACATGAACAAAACTGACCTTCTGGGAGATATATTTATATGGAGAAAAGCACATAACACACCTGGTGGATAGTTTTCCTCTGAAACATAAATCCACAGTGTGATAGCACAGTTTCACTGTTACTAGGAACTGATGCTTTTGCAAAGCTCTTTTGTATAAACATTATGAATTTCCCCAGACCTAGTATAAAAATTCTATTATGTACAAAACATTAGTTTAAAAGTAAAACATGGCTTTCCTAACTCTGAGACGATGGTTTCCACAGAGTATCAGCTGTGGAACACCATGGGAGAGTCACAGCCTCCAGGACAGAGCTGGCCAGAGCCACACCCTACTTGCAGCACCCACTGCTCACCAGGTAATTGGTGGTGGTGCTCTCCTCCCCGCGGCCCATGTACTTATAAAAGCGATGATCTGCAACCACCAGTAGTTTACACGTGTTCTTCATGGGATCCGGGTCGGCTCTTCTCTTCACCCGATGGACAAACTCTGATATGAATTGGTACACACTATTACATCAAAATTCATCAAGACAAGGGGCGTTTTTTACAGGAGAACTTTACATCTAGTAGAGAGCTAAAACAAACATCAGTTGAGCTTAGTATCCTCAAGTTATCTTGAATACAGGGCATGGGGTGCACCTGTGACCCCACTCCATGGCGGGCTGACGTAGGACAATGACAACTTTGAGGCAAGAGCAAGACTCTCTCGGCCCTCTCTCAAAGCAGAAAGGGCTACAAGTGTAGCTCAGTGGTACAGGTCCTGACTAACACACAGAAAGCCCTAGCTTAAATCCTCAGTACCAGGAAAAACGTTGTAGAGTGAAAACCAAGGGGTCTGAGGAAGTAGCTCAATGGTGGAGCACTTGTCTAGCATGTGTGAGACCTTCTGTTCTATTCCCAGAACTGCAAAAAAGAACCAAATAACAGTACAGAGTAGAAATCCTGTCTGTTACTTGGCTATGAAGATGGCAGTCATTTACTTCTAGAAGTTGATAAAGAAACAGTAAAAACATCAAAGCAATGGGACATGAAAACTGGCAACCGTGGAGACGTGGAGTTGTCTCAGCGCCAGTGCCAGATGGGGACCCCTGCCTCACATAAGCAGGGGCACGAGCCCTTCTCAGGCGGAAGTGTCTTGAGGGACACTGTGCAGCAGAAGTGCACAGAGCCACACACAGCCGTGCGCAAGCGTCCAGGTGGAAAGGCAGAGCCAGGCTCCCCTATTCATGTGTCTCCGCTCCTAGTCTGGAGACCTCACCCGCAGCAGCAGAGCCATCAACACGCTCCCCTGGGGAACTGTGAACACTCACAAACGTGTCTCCACAACAAACAGAAGCTGCAAGATCACTGTGTTAACAGAGTACCTTTCGTTTGCTTTCAGTACTAGAGCTCGAACCATGGCGGCTTAAATCTGCCTGGCGAGTGACCCATCACTGAGTCACACCTCTGCCCAGGGCAGCTTTCTTACTAAATACTGAAGCTGTTGACAACTTATTTAGTTATGTACTAAAATGCGAGGAGTACTTTCTGAAGTCTTCAAGAATGAGGACAGTTGAAGCCGGCCAAGGAGACACATGCCTATAGTTTCAGCTACTGAGAAAACTGAGGCAGGAGGATCTCCGGAGCCCAGGATTTCAAGGTCTACCTGGACAACACAGTACGACACTGGCTCCCACAAAAGAAATTTAAAAATAGTAAGGACAGCAGATTACCTCTCCAAAATGGTTATTTTCTAAATGACTAAAAAGATCTGTCCCAAGACTGGGAACCTTTTTACACCCAAACAGTATAGCTCTCTTACCACTCAAATTATTATTTAAAAGTTCTAAAGATTGTTTGATGGTACTGCTTTGACATTTTGGTTTTGGGGTTTTTGGGGTTTTGTTTTTTTTTTTTTTGGTATCGGGGATTGAACTCTGGACCTTGCACTTGTGAGGCAGGCGGTGGAACCCCTGAGCTAAATCCCCGGCCTTACTTTGACATTTTTAAATACCTGCTAGTAAAGAATTCTCCCTCTGATCATTCAATTTTCCCCAGCATCTTTTTAAGTCCAATTACTGTGGCTCTCATTAGTTTATTAGTGCTTAATACAACCCTCACATTATAAAAATAATTAAGAATTTCTGGGACAAAACTATTTTCAAACCAAGTATTATAGCTACTCGATCATCCTATGTTTTTACTGGTTACCGACCACTCCCGCGGGAGTCAGCTGTAGCACGCTGGGTCTCACTGAAATGCGGCTTCGCAGCTCACCTCCCGGCGGCTCCCTGTCCATCAGCCCTTTCGGAATCAGCTCCTCATCTTCCAGTTTCACATAGCCACACACTTTGGGAGACTGCAAGCGTGAAACATTCCTGATGTCTTCCGATCTGTAAGCCAGCATTCTTCTGTCTTTAGTATCACTAACAAATCTCCAGAGTGGCTAGAACATAAAATATAGATGAAGAGATGGAAAAAATAAGAACTCTTAAACATTTAGTCTACATGATGTCTTTGATTATCCTTAGACAACACTCATTTCTCATTCAATAAAATGATGGGAAGTTTTATCCAAAATAAATTATTTCCATTGTTATCATAAGGGGTTTTCTATGCTGGTAAATTAATTCGTAGATGACACACTTGTGATTTTACCTGTACACAAAAAATGCATCACTTGGCATGAGGAAATCTTTCAGAAAATTCAGGAGAAAAAAATGCCTTTTTCTATTAATTCATTTTAAAATATTTATATAATGTCTACTGCATGCTGACACTACTTTAGCTGTTGATGACACTGCAATAAAAGTTAGACAAGGCCAAGCACAGTGCTGAACACCCATAATCTCAGCAGTTCGGGAGGCTGAGGCAGGGGATCCCAGGTCTGAGCCCAGCCCAGGCAACTTAGTAACATTCCATTTCAAAATGAAAAATAAGGAGCCGGGATTTAGCTCAGCAGCACAGTGCCTGCCTGGCAAGCGCCAGGTTCTGAGTTCGATCCCCAGTACCAAAACAAAAAAGATACAACTCAAAATGAAAAATAAGAAAAACAAAGGCTAAGGATAATACATAGCAGGTTTAAGGTCATCCTGGACTACACAGAGACCCCAAAAAATGGACTTCACACACCTACCCTACCGACGTCCTAACAGCTATGCTGCCAAGCACAGCACAGGTGCCCAAAACAGTCTCCACTGCACGCGCACTGTGTCCACTCCATCACAAAGTCGGGAAGATTAGGTAACAATGGCTAACAGAATCTCTAGGCTGGGAAGGCTTCAAAAAGTAACCCAACTCCTCAGCCACAGGAATTTTCCACACTTAGTAAAGCTCACTGGGCCTGGAGAAAGGAGAAGCCCATTTTTACCCCCTTTGGATCAAATGTTACAAAATTCACGTAAGAGCTTCCTGGTACTCCCAGGCTCGCACACAGATAGGGCTTGGGCAACTTTGTCCCACAGTGCCCTGGACAAGGTCACCTGCGCGACAAGACCCTCGGTAGGTAAAGGAGCATTAGCCCAGTTACAGGCGGAGATTTCAAACACGAGGCGGTCACCACACTAGTAGAAACTAATCCTGTTACTATCACTGCTAATAAGTTACTGGGGGAAAAAAAACACTTGATGAATAATTCAACAAAAGCCAAGAGGTTTGATTGGATCCTGGACTGGAAAACCAGACAAATAAATCTGTGAAGATTTTGTTTCATTTTTTTGGTACTGGGATCAAACTCAGGCCCTTGTGCTTGCAAGGCAGGCGGCAGAACCACTGAACTAAATCCCTGGCCCTGTGAAGGAGATTTTGAAGATGACTAAAAAATTGACTAGCATTGGTGATTAGCTAAAACTGTAGAATTATTTTCATTTTTTCAGGTGTTACTTTTATTATGGCTGTGTAGGAAAAGGGCTTCATTTTTAGGAGATGCAACTCAAATACTTAGAAGTGAAGTATCATGATACTTCTAAGTGATTTAGGAAAAAATAGCGACAAAGCAAACATGGCGGTCTGGTAACAACTGACGGATCTCCTCACCCACCCACCCCTGCACACCACACACCTCTCAGCAGCACAGCAGCTCTCACTCCTCCTCATGGCACTCCCCCAGCCATAAGGTGTACTGTTTATTTTTATTTTTCCACCCTTTCTACTCAGCTCAAACTTGCTTCACAGAGCACGTTTTTCCCTTACTCTTTTTTCTACCTTTAGTAAATGTGAAACTTTGACACCATGTAAGAAAAAAACTGCAGAATGCATCTTATGAGCTTCTTAGAGATAAAAAGTATTATCCTTGTTTTTCAAAGTCATCTATTTTCCTAGTTAAATAAAATTTTAAATGCAAAGAGAAAAGAAATGAGCTTAAGTTTCACTTTTGCCATCTTAAACTGAAAAGATTTTTTTAAGTCAGAGACAAGCCAGGAATGGTGGCACACAACTGTAATCCTAGCACCACAGGTTAAGCGGGAGGACTGCTAGTTCCAGGCCAGCCTGAACTAGAGTGAAACCCTGCCTCAAAGAAAACGAAACAAAATAACAAAATACATCCCAGCTGTGGCTAAGCTACTGGAAAACATGGCTGCAGAGATGCATTTACCTCTATGTTATACTCTGCCCCGTCTGTGTTGATCCTTATGGTAACATCATCATCTCCTATGTGGGCCAGGACCCTAGAATCAGGCTCACCTCGGGACAAAAGAAACACATTTTATCAAAAATCCATATCAAATAATAAGCCATGTAAGCTGCAATTGCTTTTTTGACACATTTTCTCAAAGAGATATATAAGAGGTCATAAAGTAAATTACTTTTATCTCCTATCTTCCCTGTTTAAAATCTCCTAAGGGACGCCTACAATCCTTGCCTGAAGACAAGAGGTGTTTAAATTTTTATCATTACAGTGGAAAGTAATTTTAACCATCAAACCAGCCTGCTAGTACAACAGGTGCGCAGACGCCCACCTCCCTCAAGAGAATGCTTTGCTCCCAAGTGTGTACAACTCAACTGCAACCACAACAGCACAGCACTCCCGGGCCTCGGCTTGTCCCACCCACCTAAGTCCTGGCGGCATGTGCCTGGCAAGCACAAGGTCCTGAGTTTGACCCCCGGTACTGGTGGGGGGAAAAAAAAGACTTGGCAATCACTTGGGACTTGGAGCCCGAAGACCTGGACCTGGGCCCAGCCCGCCCGCACACTCACCGACCATGTGGCCGCTGAAGAAGTCCTGCCACCTGACGGCATACTCGCTTTCTGCCTCGCCATCCACCACGACGACTTTGAAATTTTGTGAAAAGCGCTCAGTACTTGATGTTAGATACAATTTAAAATGCCTAAAGAGGGAATACATTCATATTTTACCCACAGCAAGTAAAACAGCCCTGATTTTGTTTGCCTCTCATAATTTTCATTTAAACGTTCTTTAAAAGCCAGAAACACTGTGCAAGTCATAACTAATGTTTTACTAGGTACTGGAGCAATGTATCCCTTGTAAAGATAGATGGACTAATCTGTTTAGCTGTAAAAACTTAGCAAACCAAAAAAACTAACACTGGGGGAAAGGGTTCAAAGAGCTGATGTATTCACCTTTCCTGGTAAGTCCGAATAATAAATCACATGCACCAAGGCAGCTGAAGCTGGTGGACATCGACTGTGGAAGACCAATACTGTTACACACCGTTAACCGAGCCAGTTATGTCATCGCTACACAACTAGAAGCTGAGCCTCAGTCAATCAACACACTCAAGGCCACACAGTTAGTAAATGGGGAAGCGGAAACTGAAGCTACTTGTTTTAAAATCCTGCACTATGTTGCCTCTAGCAGTCACGCTGCGTGTCCAACGGGAAAATTCTCATTGCTGGGCAAAATAAAATTGCTACTTTCTGTATTTAAAAGCACTCATGCTTTTTCCTCCTTCTCTAAAGAGCTTAATTTTGAAAAATAACTAATTCATAGTTACAATCAGAGAAATAAATACAGCCTCCAATGCAGACAATAAAATACACACTCTGCTTATCTCTAGGTGGCTGCCGGTCCTTTTTGTTTTCTATGCATTGTCATTTTGACACAGAAACTGGGATTGGTGAGTGAGGCTTCTTTGCTATTATTCTTTTTTATTTTTTTTGGTTTTTTGAAACAGGGTCTCACTATGTAGTTGAGACTGACCTAGAAACTCACTGGGTAGCCAGGCTGGTCTCGAATTCACAGCAATGCTCCTGCTTCAGCCTCCCGAGTGCTGGGATTACAGGCATGCGCCACCACGCCCGGCCTTCACTTATTATTTACAGAGCCCTTTCCCTGTGCCCAGGACAACAAAGGCAGGCATGTGACTCTGTCAGCTGTGGTGTTGCAAGTATGAAATGCTACTTCCTCAAGAGTATGCACAAGGCTTCAAACCACCAGGAAATCAAGCCAGGGGCTGTTCCCATGACAACAAATATTTTTAACTTCTGCGCATACAAAGTAATTTTAGTTTGCTTCTGTTTTTTTTTAATGGTCAGAAGGAAAGAAACACAATAAAATAAATCTTTGGAGCATTTTCTCCTGTTATCCAAAAATGTTTCTTCCCACACACTCTCAGTAATGACTTTTCCCCCCTTTACTTATGTCGAGAAATTTGAAGAGCATTCCTATTATAAAGGCCTTACTCTCCAGTTTTAAAGCTCTCTATGAGTTGTGGTATTTTTAATTTTTGTTCTGGAAGAGTCCCAGGAATTGCCTTGTGCATTTCTGCACTGAGAAACCGCTCCAGGACCGGGCAGTCTGGCCCGGCACACGGGGGGCCTTGATTCCATCCCAGCACTGATGGAGGATAGGTCCTGCTCTGCAGTAAAAACAAAGACCAAGCAATGGGAAGACTTACATGTATTTTTCAATTTTCCAATCTTAGCTCTGAATCTATAAAATCTCCAACAGGACATGTCAGTCAAAATTTATCTTACTTTATCCTCCCAAAATTACGTAGTCATCCACTCACTGACTTATGTAGCTTTCTGACTTTTTATGAATTTACAGTGACAACAGATTAACATTATTTTCCTATTTCTAAAGGTCCATTCTGGCAGACATACTTCTTTCATTTCCTTATCAATTCTAGCCCTCAAACAATTTGAGACATTTCACTTTTAGGAAAACGTTTAAGAACTATTTCAAAAAAAATCCCGATGACGGGCTGGGAATTTAATTCAGTGGTGCCCCCTCCTGCTTTGCAAGCTCAAGGACTCAAGTTCAATCCCCCGTATCCCTCCCCCCTCAAAAAATCTCTGGTGACATCAAAAAGTATCAAAAAAGTATTTGCAGCTTTTTCATTAGAGTATTTCTTGATTCCTACTAAAGAGGATATGTAATTTGCAAAGTAAATTTTCAAGTTTCCTTTTTTCATACAATTACTGTAACTTTTTGGCCTCTAATAGTCACACCCAAATTCTGCATGGTCTTGGCTTACATTTCACCTGCCACTGCTATTTAGAGCAGTCTTCTCAGTTATCATAGTAACAAACAGCTTCATGACGGGGAGGTCATTTCGGCTTCCCACTCTGCATTTTTAAAATTTTAGTAACACAATATGACAGAGATTTGGA
The DNA here is from genome assembly GCF_012274545.1 of Fukomys damarensis. Lineage (NCBI taxonomy): Eukaryota > Metazoa > Chordata > Mammalia > Rodentia > Bathyergidae > Fukomys > Fukomys damarensis. The sequence goes on along the minus strand of NW_022900937.1, from coordinate 32,490,746 downwards.
GTCTGAAAATCTCAGCTCCAACCCTACCTCCACCACTTACTCACTCTTTGACCTGGCCTCATTCTCTGAACCTAAATTCATCTTCGGATGAGAAAATGTCACCTATTGACTAAACGGCTTGAAGGTTGGAAGAAATAACAGATTATAAAGTTCTCATGAAGGGAGGGCAGGGACAAGGGGAAAAAATGAGAACCAAGACTTGTCATGTAGAGGTACAACATCCCAACAATGAATGTAACTGTACTGTATCCCTAAAATGTACCAATAAACTCAATTAAAGCTGGAAAAAAAAAAAAAAGCAATAGATGCTTCTCAATCTACCCATTGCTAGGGGTATGAAATCAACAGATTTTCAAAAATAAACTCCCAATTATATCAACTTGTTATAGTAAAAGAAAACTGACTTTTTCAGAATAAATTTTAGAAATACTGATCTACAAAAAAAATAAAATAAAGTTCTCATGAATTGTTAGATACATTTAAAACTGAAATTCTGGGGCCTGGGATTTAGTTCAGGGGGTTCCACCACCTGCCTTGCAAACGCAAGGTCCTGAGTTCAACCCGATACAATAAAAAAAAAAGAGAGACTGAAACTCTGTAAAATAAATTTCAAACTTTCATGTTTTCTTGCAGAGGGGAGAGAAGTGGTACGAGTCAACATTTTCTTAATGAATCAGTGTCATCTCTAACAATGAAAGAAAAGTACAAAAAGCCAAGAAGTACCTGCGCTGATAGCAAAGATCCTAGAGGCCACCTCAAGTCAAACTTGGGCGGAAACTCAGAAAGCTACACTGAATTCTTACTGAGTCCCTCTCCCTTTACTCCTGCTGATTACCACTACTCTGGGCACTGTTTCTCTCAACTCCCCAGCACTGGAGCAGAGAAAATGTACACTTTGCACTCAAATCCTGGATCAACCATTCACACCTAAATGATCTCAGGCAATCACCTAACTTCTGTGAGCTGTGTGCACACACACGCACCCTTGGAAACAGACTGACACTACCTGGGAGGCTGAAGCAAGAAGACGGAAGGTTCAAGGCCAGCCTGGACAGCTTAGTGAGATGCTGTCTGAAAATTAAATTTTTCTTTTCCTTTTTGTGGTTCTGAGGATAGAACCTAGAACCTTCATATTTGAGATGGGATCCTGCTAAACTACTCAGGCTGGGTTGCAACTTGAGATGCTCTTCCCACAACATCCTTGAGTGCTGGTTTTACAGGAGTAAACCACTGTGCCCAGCTTCAAAATACACTCTAAAAATGGGCTGCAAGTGTGGCTGTGTGGAACACTGCTTGCTTGGTGTACAGGGAGCCCTAGGTTCAATCCCCAGTACAAAAAGAGGGAGGTGGGAGGTGGTAGAATGGGTTGATAACAACAACTATACAGCTCATGGTAAGTATGAGACAAATTATACAGAGTGCCTAGTAAATTATAATTACTCTTACTACTCTGCTCAGATTCACTGATAGTTGGACAGTAATATTTTGACATAAAATTTAATAAAGAGAAGTCATTCAAGCAAGGCATGATGGCACATGCCTATAATCTCAACACTCAGGAGGCTGAAACAGGAGGATCCCCACAGAGTTCAAGGCCAGCGTGAACTACATGGTGGAACCCTGTCTCAAAAAACAAAAAACGAAGGCCAGGGATTTAGCTCAGCAGTGCCACACCTGCCTCACAATCACAAGGTCCTGAGTTCAATCCCCAGTACTGGGGGGATAAAAAAAGCAACAACACAAAAAAAGAAATACAAAACCAACCAAAAAACATTTTTTAAAAAGAAAGTCATTAAAAATAACCTAGCCAAATAAATAAATAAAATAATCTAGCAAGGTAGAGTGAAGATACACCAGATACAATTTCCTAAAAGCCTTAATAACATGATCATTAAATGCCATAAACATGAACTAAGATTAACAATATCAAAAAGAATGAAAAGAGGGCTGGGCATGGTGCACACGCCTGTAATCCCAGCACTCTGGGAAGCTGAGGCAGGAGGATCGCTGTGAGTTTGAGACCAGCCTGAGCTACATAGTGAGTTTCAGGTCAGTCTCAACTACATAGTGAGACCCTGTCTCAAAAAAAAAAAAAAAAGAATGAAAAGGGGGGATTTAGCTCAGTGGTTCCAGCGCCTGCCTTGCAAATGCAAGGGCCCGAGTTTGAACCCCAGCACCAAAAAAAATTAATTAATTAATTTAATTTAAAAAGAATGAAAAGGGGAACTAGAGGAGGGAAGAAGGGAGGCAAAGGGAAGGGGAGTTAAAAACAACTGTATTATGCTGGGCGTGGTAGCTCATGCCTGTAATCCCAGCACTCAGGAGGCAGAGACAGGAGGATTCTAAATTAGGAAGATCCTGTCTCAAAATGAAAAGCTCAAGGAAGGTAACTTAGTGGTATAGCACTTGCCTCGCATGCACAAAGCCCTGCTTTCAATCTTTAGTTATCAGGGAGGAAAAAAAAAAAGCCAGGGCTTGGGGTAAAACTCAGTTTGGGTTTTCTTGTCTAACATGCGCAAAGCGTT
>NW_022900937.1:32481018-32488201 GCF_012274545.1 Fukomys damarensis | reverse complement strand
AAAAAAAAAAAAAAAAAAATGCTGGGCATGGTGGTGTACCCCTGTATTGCCAGCACTCGGGAGGCTGAGGCAGAAGGATCACCATGTGTTCAAGGCTACCCTGGGCTACACAGGCATTCAAGGCCAATGTGAACTATATAGCAAGATCCTGTCTAAAAAAAATCCAAAAACTTTTAAAGAAGCTAGGAAAATAAAAACATAATAAAAATATTCTTTGCCTAAAATATCTCAAACATGGGCCGGGGATTTAGCTCAGTGGTTTTGCCGCTTGCCCTGCAAGCACAAGAACCTGAGTTCGATCCCCAATACCAAAAAATAAAAAAACAAAATATCTCAAACATGAAACATGGACCAATTTCCTTAATGTAACAAGCAGCACTATAATTCATACCCCCAAAAGACAATCCTGATAGAAAAATGGTCAGAGTACATGAAAATACAATTCATAGAAAAACAAAACTGAGAAGATGCTCAATTCCACACCAAATGAAAATCAAAACAACTATGAGATAGCATCATCCCCTGCTGAGTATAAGTTATAGGCAAATGAAACTGACAAGCGTCTCAAAAAACAGACTCAGATACTGCTAAAGGAAGGCTGGGTCTCATCTCTTCAGAGGAAACATGGCATTATTAGGAGGCACCTAACTTTTCAATTCTACTTCTAGGGACACAGCCTTTAAAAACATGAGACAGGCCTGAGGATGTAGCTCAGTGGTAAAGCAGTTGCCGAGCAAGCACAAGGTTCTGGATTCGATTCTAAATGCAGCAAAGAAATAAGAAACAAGCACACATGGGCAGGTATACTTTCAAACCATCCTGATGGCACTGTGTGTTACAGAAAACAGAATCACTGTGGTCACACAGCAGCCATCACAGGGCGCCAATCCAGAAGCTACGGTTCTGTGTCCTAGACAGATGAGGAAGTCTGTGCGTCCATGTGACAGATTACCGCTCCCCTAGCATTTGGGGGTGTTGGTTCCAGGACCCCTCTGCAGATAACAAAATCCAAGGATGTTCAAGTTCCTTCTGCAGAACGGCAGAGCACAGAACCGATGCACCTCCTCCTGCATACTTCAAGTCATCCACAGATTACTCACAATAGCTAGTGCAATATAAATTCTATACAAATAATTGCGTAGTTCCCAGAAAAAGCAGATGAAAACAAAACACAACACTACATTGTTTAGGACTAACAATGTACTGTACATGTTTAGTATGAATGAAATTTTAAAAATATATATTCTGGGCCAAGAGCTGTAGCTCAGTGGTAGAGCACTTGCCTAGCACATGTGAGGCCCTGGGTTCAAGCATCAGCAAAGAAACGAAATAAAACAAAACAAAAAAGTCGGGCAAGGCTTTTTAATTCTGGGGATTAAACCCAGGGCCTTCACACTGGCCTATATCCCCAGCCCAATTTACTTCTTATTTTGAGACAGAATCTTGCTAAACTGCCCAGGCTGCCTCTTCTTCCCAAGTGCTGAGATTACGGGCATGCACATCACGCCCAGCTCTGGTTTGTTTTGCTTTGTTCTTTGGGGGTGGGGGTGCAACCCAACACCTTGCCCACGATAGGTAGGCACTGTACCTCTGTGCCATATCCTGCCCCCAGGCAGTTTGGTTTTTAAACTAGGTGCACATATTAATCTCTTAATGTGATAAAGGCCTGTCTTATAAATAAAACTAATTCAGTGCACTTATAGTCTCCTAATGTTTATTTTTTGATGCTGAATAAAAGCTTCCTTTAAAAAGATTTTAAAACGAGGTATGCAATTATCATGCAGAATTAAATTTGAAAAAGTTATGAGTAATATTAAAGTTACTGTCCTAACAGACTGTCTCAGTCAATTTATGTTATGAAATAAGAGGAACTCGAAGCAGAAAGAACATTTAATTTTAGACTGAACTCAATACCAGGCTTTGGGGCCCTGAACAAAACTGTTACCCCTAAACCTCAGAGTCTTCATATATAAAATGAAGGTATTTAGTGCAGGGTTGATGGCTCTGAAGTAGCACCAAAAATGTAAGATATTAAAAGCACTCAGCTAAAATTCGTTGTTAGAGTTATATAAATACTATCATCATTAGTATGATGATACTGGGATACTCACTTTTTAGAAAATATGAGTATGAAATTTAGAATAGACAGTACTTTTTGTTTTGTTTTGTTTGGGTACTGGGGTTTGAAATCGGGACCTTGTGATTCCAAGGCAGGTGACGGAACCACTGAGTTAAATCCCAGGCCTCGGCAGTACTCCCTTAAGAATCATGGGTGACACACTGGAATTACAGATCTTTCAAAGATATAATTTCCTAAGACTTCAGTAGATACCCTTTCATCCTGCTTTTCCCAAGCCAAGCCCCCAACTGCCCCAAGATTATACTATGAATAATTCAAGTTACCTTTTCAAAGCTGAAAAAGTTAGTTGCATTTCTAAATGTGTTGAAGGCTGAAGATCCCTTCTCCTTACAGAGTGCTGCTGGATACTAGATAAAGAAAGGATGTCGTAGTCTGAGAGCAAAGAATCCAGCCTCTCTGAAATAAAGGTAAAAAGGTTATTAGCAACCACCCCTAAGAATCAGTTGTAATATCACCAACATGAGTGGACCAGGCGGTCAATGCTCCCTGACATAATGCATTACGAAATGCCCAGATGCCCAGCCTGACCCCTGAAATGGTATTAAAACATGAACCTGAATCTAAGGAAGATCTCAGTTCCAGTTCTCAGGTGGCAAAGAGAGCAGATGCTGCCAAGTTAAACAACTTGGAAAACAATCAGCCACACCTAGAATGTCAGAATTCCTGTAGAGCAGATGACCCAATTTCTTCAGGAAGTAAACGGCAGGGGAAAGAAGGGAGGGGCAGAGAGAGGAGATTCAGAATTTAGCAAGATCACAAAGTGTGAATCATTATGGCTCCTAGGTGAAGCAGCAGCTGCAGGACGAAACATGAGCCAATCAGGGAAATGTGAACGGACTTGGGGTTAGACACGAAGCATGCTGATAGCAGAGTACCCACAGTATACGATGAGGCAACTTCCAGCTAAAAGGCCATCTGCTTGCTTGTCTAGAATTCTGAAAACAAACTGGCTGACTGGACCTTTCTTGACCAACCTGGAGTCCATGGGTTCCTTACAGCACAGGTAGTAAGAAAGCACAGCAAGTGGATGAATGGCCTGGGAGACCAAATCTGGGAAAGCACACCTTTTTCACAAAAATCACATATTCCAAAAGTATCCGCATCGTCACCGCTGCCTAACAGACATGCAAGGTATCATTCTACTGAAACCAGGAAGTACACATGGTAGGACCAAACTGATCCCTAGAAAAAATCAACATGAAGCATCTCAAGAGTAGTCAACCAGGAAAAACAAAGACTCACAGTCCCGAAGGCCACAAAACATACAAGTAAGGATTTTTCTCCTACTGGGATTGAACCCAGGGCCTCACCTATTTAGGTAAGTGCTCCACCACTGAGCTACATCCCTAGGGTCAGGGATGTAGCTCAGAGGCACTGCGCCTGCCTTGCAAGCAAAAGGTCCTAAGTTCTATCCCCTGTACCTAAATAAATGAATAAATAAAATTTACTTTTAGACTATTTCTAAGTTGGCCTCAAACTCGCAATCCTCCTGCCTCAGCCTCCTAAGAAGCTAGAAGTTCAGGTGAATGCTACAACACCCCACAAAGTAAGTTCTTACTCGGTTCAGAGCAAAAGCAACTACAATGACATATACACTACACAGTATTTATAAATCTCTTTTCATCAACAGAAACTCTGCTGCTGCCTCCAAAATCAGGATTCTTATAAAACATCTGTGGTTTCAATCTCTTTACAAATGTCTAAAAGTATTTGAGCTGATGCTCTTCTTTCTCAACAAATACAGTAGAAGTAGTGGTACTCAAAATAATTCCAATGTCCTCAAAATATAGAAGCAGGGGCTTAAAATACATATTCACTGCTTCTGACATAAAATACACTAAATAAAAGTTTTAAAACACAGAATCATCCAGCCAGGGATTTAGCTCAGGGGTTCCGCCACCTGCCTCAAAAGAGCAAGGTCCTGAGTTCCATCCCCGGTACCAAAAAAAAAAAAAAAAAAAATGAAAAAAAAAAAAAAAAAAAAAAAAAAGAATGCAAAACACAGAATCATCCAGTAAGCATTACATTGTTTGTGAATAAAAAATTAAAAAGAATTTTCAAAAACAGAGATAAACCCAATGGTTTTTTCCTTGCCCTTCCCTTACATGTTCTTGATCAGTTCATTCATTCATCCCAGATATGTAAGCTGGGCACCCAGTCCAAGCACTGAATGAACACTTGAGAGCGGAACAAAGTACAGGCCTGACAGAGCACCCATCTCCGTGTGGGAGACACAGTAAGACACACAGACAGAACGGATAGCTGCTGCAGAGCGGCCCACGATGGAAGGACTGGGGATAGCTCAGTGCTCTGCTCCTGCCTCACAAGCGAAAGGTCCTGAGTTCGATCCCCAGTGCAGCAAAAGAAAAAAAAGATGGAAAGGTGGGCGTGGTGGTGCAAGCCTGTAACCCCAGCACTCAGGAGGATGAGGCAGGAGGATCACTGTGAGTTTGAGACCAGCCTGGGCTACACAGTGAGTTCCAGGTCAGTCTCAGTCTCAACTACATAGAGAGACCCTGTCTCAAAAAAAAAAAGATGGAGCACTGCCTTGCTGTTATGAGCAAACCAGAGAAAGCAAGAGGCAGGCATGCTGTTGCCTTAGGAAATAAGCTTAATTTATGTCCATTTACAGTTCTACATCAAACAAGAATAAAGTGGCAGCAAATTTTGCACTTGCCAAATACAGCCTATTTTCTGTTCACAAAATTTTCTCTGAAATGCTCAAGCTTTACTGATGTGGTAACTGTGAAACTCCTTTAAAATAGTCTCAGTTGGGCATGACACCTGTAATCTTAGTGTGCAGGAGGCTGAGGCAGGAAGACAGTTGGAATTCAAGCCCAGTATGGACTACATAGGGAGACCCTCTCTCAAAAATAAATAAATTAGCTGATTTATAGTCCATCACTGCTGTGACATTCTACTTGGTCTCCTGATTTCTGATACATCAACCAAACGTGGCCTCAGAATCCCAATGATCTTTGTTTTCTACTTTTCCTTCAGCACTTTCTGGTTATGACACTGTCTTGTCTCACAGACTATGAAAAGGAGATTTTGCTTGTTATCTGTACCTCCCAACACTCAGCCGGACCCAGACCCTCGCACCTGCCAGCACCCACATTTGCATGCAGCAAATCCTCAAAGCCCAGACAGCCCTTGAGCTTCTTGCTGCCCTTGTAGGATTGCTACATGAACTCGGTTTTTATCCAAGATCGTAATTGCTCCTCCTGCCTTGGAAACTCAGCCCGATGCTGCGGTTTCACAGCCAATGACATGGGCTGGTTCTCAGAGTGTGGACCCCACACAGCAGCCCCAGCCTGGCCTGGGAGTCCCGAGACCAACCATTCAAGCCTCCCGGGCAGTGCACATGCGCACCCAGTGTGAGAGCCATGCACAAGGCGGGAAACAGTGGCACCGTCTGCTGTTGCTGCTGTTCCACAAGCTGAGGTGGGAGGACTCTGGGAGTGTGAGGCCGGCCTGGGCAACACAGCAAGACCCTATCTCATTCAAAGAGGGAAGGCAGCCACGGACCACACCGAAGAGAAAACAGCTCAAAGTGAAGGCAAAAACCTTTATGCACACATGTATTCGTGTATCATTTTTAAGAAAGCCCAGAAACAAGTAAACTACCATTGAGAACTAGCTGATGAGTTACTGAACCTTCAAATGACAGGGAATAAAACTGGCAACTATTTAAATGCTGTAAACAGAGCTTTTAAGAACATAGGAAGCCAGCCAAGGTCATGCACACCTGTCATCCCAGCACTCTGAGAGGCCGAGGCCCGAGGATCACAGGTTCAAATGCATAATAAGAAAAATTTAAAGGGCTAGGGACGTAGCTCAGTGTGAAAGCCCTAAGTTCAATCCCTGGTACCACCCTCCCAAAAGAGGGAAAATATTTATGCTAAAATGTTAACTAAACAAAGAAGACTTAGAAAAACTATTCACATGGCACGATAAGATCATAGTTAAGACTACGTGCAAAAATAGGTCTGGAAAAAAATACGGGCAAATGGTAATGTCCTTGGCTATTCTGGGTGTGTTTTCTATAATAAGCACTTTTTAAAGGTAGCTCGCTAACACACTTTAAAATACTTTAATATGTTTCCACTGCAATTTACTCTCCTTTAATAACTACATATACCAAATTGGATGTCCTGCAGCCATCACAAGCACCCTTGTGAAATTGGCTCTCTCTGGAGCCGTGCTGCCTGCGGCACTGCTCTCCCGGAGCCACGGCCCCTCTCAGACACTCAGTCTTCCAGCAACTTCCCGGCCCCTCTCAGACACTCAGTCTTCCAGCAACTTCCCGAATCTAGCCCCTAGAATCACCGTCTCCGGCAGCCTTCAGGCCGGAATTCTCTCTCCCCAACTTATGGCAAGTTTCTCTTATCCACACCCAAATCCCTCTCACATACACAGGCCTGGCATGTGTGAGGCCTCCTCCCGACAAGCAGGAAGAAACCACCAAGCTGCTTACAGAGTTCAGCACAGCCAGTACAGACAGGGCCCTCAAGTGCTCTTTCCAGGACTGTGACACCAGGAGAAGAGACCACTGCACCGAACATAGTATACAGAGTATCATCATCTGCCAACAGGGACAGGGGCAGCGGCAGGGAGTCCTGGACCAACTCATCAGGGTCGGGCCAAGGGTGCTGTCCCCAGGAAGCAGCATTAACATCAAAAGGATGAGGGGCTGGGGATTTAGCTCAGTGGTTCTGGTGCCTGTCTCACAAGCACAAGGACCTGAGTTTGATCCCCAGTAACCCCCCCATCAAAAAACATCAAAAGGATGAGCTGGGGCTGAGGGCGGGAAAGAAGGGACAAGTTCTATGTAGACATCCAAAAGAAACAAAGAATAGGATACTCAAAAGTGAAAGCAAGGCAGTGGGGCTATCACGCAGAACAGCAGTGAGAGCCAGTGTGATGCTGCACGCCTGTAATCCTAACACTCTGTGAGGCTGAGGCAGGAGGATTCCAAGTGTGAGCACACCCTGGGAAACAGTGACTCAGCACTTGTCTCAAAATTACAAATAAAATGAGCTG
>NW_022900937.1:32476916-32480945 GCF_012274545.1 Fukomys damarensis | reverse complement strand
GGAGGGAGAGAGAGAGGAGGCAGGAGGGAGGGAGAGCAAGGGAGAGGGAAAGAAAACACAGCAAGAATATGATGAGGTGTAAAGCTGGACAGGCCAGGAAAAAGGGCTGCAAATGAAAAAAAGAAATTAAGGATTTGGATTGGATAAGGGAACAGCAGCAAGTTAGAAATTTCCTTGTAACTTCAGTGTAGATAAAGGCCAGAGGGAAAAAAGGCTACAAGGTGGGTGGGGCCTGAAGGGCTCCCTGGTCAGAAAGAGGTGGGGCAGGGGCTGCACTCAGCAAGGCGCCAGAGGTCTGTATCCTCCTTTTTCCTCTGATATAATCTGCAGTCCACAGTTATTCACACAGGATGCCTGCACACTAAGTCCCTGTGTGCCTCTGCTGTTACCTGACCTTGCACGCCACCCTTCTCTTCACACCCGAACGACTAGGTCTCTGGGATAAGCTTTCAAGGCAACTTACCTTAGTACAATGACCAGCCTAATATTTCAACTTTTAAACAGTGTGTATCCCCAGGCATGGTGGTGCCGGCCTGTAATCCCTGCTACCCAGGAAGCTGAGGCAGGAGGATTATAAATCTGAGGTCAGTGTGGGCAATTTAGCAAGATCCTATCTCAAAATAAAAAGGGCCAGCAATGCAACATAGTGGTAGCACACTCTCGGGTTCAATCCTGTGTAGTTCCAAAAAAAAGTGTGTATATGATTTGGGGGGTATACAAGCACATATACATATAGCTGTACACAAAACTGTCCCTGGTATTTGAGGGTAATTCAGTAAGATGGTGAGGGAGACCAGGGCTATGGGTGAAACTTGTCAGAGTCTATAACTTAAGAGGAGAGAAAAAATAGGAAGTGGGGAGGGAGAGAGATACACACTGCTGTGGGAGATTCTAGGGCCAAGAGATAAAGTATCTGAAAGGCCCTTCACTTCACTTCCCTGACTCCTTGAAGCTTTTTCCTGTTCCCCTTCCCTGTAAACCTTCATCGGACTTAATTCAAACTACTTTCTCACAAATACAAATGGTGAAGAATCCTAAAATCAACCACAAATGGCCTTAAAGGACACCACACTTAACGTTCTGGAAAACACTGTGAAAGCCAAGGATTCCTCCAGTTACTCACCATGGCTCTCTCTGCTTAGGTCTTCATTCTGTCCTAGAAATACCATGGATCGTTTTGACTAATACAAAGGGGGTTACATTATATCTCTCCTGCAAGAGGTAGGGTGGTTAAGTGTTTTAACTTTCAAGAAAACTGCAGCTTATAAGCAAAATTAATATGAAAAGAGGAAGCCAGATATCAAAATCCTGAATAAAAAAGAACTGATAACGGCCAGGGATTTAGCTCAGTGGTTCCTGCACCTGCCTGACAAGCACAAGTGCTGAGTTAGTTCCACAACACTCAAAAAAAAAAAAAAAAAAAGAGCTAGCCCTGGTGGTGCACACCTGTAATTCCAGCTGAGGCAGGAATTCATACCCAGCGCTGGCAATTAGCAATAGCCTGTTGCAAAGTAAAAATTTATTTTAGAAGTCAAGGGATGACAGGCTGTGGCAGAGTACACTTGAGTCAGATCAGCTCCCCAGTACCACAAAAACATGCCAGTAATAATAATGACATGAGCACTTCTATAGAGAACCCCATGCCAATAAGCCCAAGGAAAATTTCAAAATACACGCTTTAGATACAAGTGTTCACCCCTCATCTGTAACCTATATTTTTTCCTCACACCCACTACATCCTTTTATTAACAGTAACACAAAGGGAAAAGTTTTGAAATCAAAGTGAGACTTATACATTCCAGCTGCAACTTCAACAAGATACCATCATGACTTAGCTCACGTGACTGGGAACTTTCCTAAATTATGCAATTCCTAACAGTTCAGATGAAATCACTTAGGGTGACCTGCAGAGTACTCCAAAAGCCAGGCTTCTGTTAAATATATATAAATTAAAAATATGCATTTGCCTTCAGAAAAATATCATATACCTAAATATTGACATCTGCAGGGCAAGTAGGCTAATACACAATAAACTCCACTCTTTATGAACCTATGGTCAGTCTTGACCAATCTAAATAGTCAGAGGGTTAAGCTAGGTAACAAATACCATCCTGAGCCGCCAAACAAACCCACAAGCAAAGACATTCTTCAAACGCTCACAAGGCGTGTACTCATCACTATGTGAACCTGATCACTGCAACTTTCCGAGACCCAAACCCCCTGATTAAAAAAACTAGGCTTGGTCTCTAAGGCCCATGTCAATCTGTGAGTCCCAACAGGCTCTCCCTTCAGAGGTGACATCAGAGGTGACATATTTCCCCTCTTCACCCACCTAACCTTAAAGTCTGAGCTCAGCATCATCTCCCCCAGCGAGCCCTCAATACCTTCCCGGACATACCCGGTGTGACACCTCATGCTATCTCTCACATTGTTCTAGAAGTCTCTGCATGGGTCTCTATTCTATCATTCCATAAACTCTTTTTTTTTTTTCTTTGTACTAAGGATCAAACTCAGGACCCTGCACTTGCCAGGCAGGTGTGGTACCACTGAGCTAAATCCCCGATCCAAACCATAAACTCTTAAAGGTGGATATCACCTGATTTTTGAATTTCCAATGCCATGGCAGACAATATGAGTTCAAATATTTGATGACTAAATGGGTAAATCTATTCATATGTCTGGCACCAATAGTCTCCACTTTCCTAATTTGTATTTATTTATTTTTGTTTTTTTCAGACAGGGTCTTGCTGTGTAACCCAGGGTGGTCTTGAGCTCATGATCCTCCTGCCTCAGCCTCCCCAACAGTGGAATTACAGGTGTGCACCACCACACCTGGCCACTTTCTTAATTTTTAAAACCACTGTCAAAAAAACTTTACAGCCTGTGAACGTTGTTAAGAATCAATGTAGACATGCTCACTTCCGCAGCACATGCACTAAAAGAATCACTCTAGGAGGAGGGGGTGAAGGAAGGGCAAGGGGAGGGGGAAACAATGAGAACCAAGACCTGTCATGTAAAGGTACCAGATCCCAATGATGAGTGTAACTGTACTGCATACCTAAAATGTACCAGTAAACTCAATGAGAAAAAAAAAAAAGAATCAATCTAGCAGGTAATGGTTTTTTCCCGTTACCTTTTGTTTCCCTAGAATTCATGCTGTTTTCACCTGTGAATGACAATGATAAAAAAAGTTATAGCAAAGTGATGAAAACATATAGTACCTCAAAGCACAAGCTTATGCTTTTTATTAACATTTATCCTTAAAATGAAGCAGGTCCTTATCCTACCCATCATCCTCACCCTTACTCCCAAATCTGCCTTCAATTTGTAACTATTCATCACATCTCAGCACTTTCTAACTGCCTTCCTTTAGTCACTTGTAAACCGTTTCAAAATGAGATAAGAAGGCAGTTAGTTGGGTGCGAACACTCAACACCTTTAATATCCCGGTCAGTCAATTACTCTTTTCTATCCATTAAAGTAGGAAAACAATCTGCCAGATAATTAATCCCAAAACGTTAAGCAGCCATAAAGAAAACCTATAGGGTCTCAATCTGCATAATACATGGACCTGTGTGGAGGGACTTGGGGACCAGGACAACCAGGAAAAATGACAAGACTCAACTTCCACACATACTGTTTCACATTTTATTACTGATTAACCTAGAAATCTTACCAACTTCTAAAAGACAAAGGACACTAAGACACACTGTTAAGCTCCATAAACTTCCACCAAACTTCACATTTCACGCATGCTCACTGTTAACGTCCAATCTCTAGAAAAGTCTAACAAGAACCCTGTGTTTTCGAGTTCAAGCTGTTCACCCTTAGTAATTTCTTTGTTTAAAACTGCAAGAAAGTTTTCACAGGGGCAGCCTCATCCTGGCAGGTTTTTACCATTCCCCAATCAACTGCTTCCCCTGTTGGTGCACACCTGCCATCCCAGTATTTTAGGAGGCTGAGGCAGCAAGTTCACAAGTTCAAGTCCTGCCTAGAAAACAGCAAGACTCTGTCTCAAAAAAAACCAAA
>NW_022900937.1:32476595-32476905 GCF_012274545.1 Fukomys damarensis | reverse complement strand
AAAAAAAAAAAAAAAAAAAACAAAAAAAAAAAACAAAGGGGCACCTCTGGGTACAATCATCGGTACTACTAAATAAATAAATAAATAATCTACAATTTAAATAAGAAAATGCTTAGGATGATCACAAAACCCAACTCCAAGATTCCAAGTCCAGGCAGAAAACGCCAATGAAGTCACTGCAGCCACCGCCTCCCAGCCTAAGTTCCTCCAGGTAGGAATTCTAGCTCGCTCCAGGGAACCAGGAAGAAGTCTGAAGCCTCGAGCCCGAGGAACACACGGCAGGGGCCTCGGCCACCTCGGCCAACCCCGC
>NW_022900937.1:32475311-32476471 GCF_012274545.1 Fukomys damarensis | reverse complement strand
ACCCGAGGCGTCCGGGGGTCGCGGCGCCAGCACGAGAGGAACTAAGCTGGCCAGGAAGAGGAGACGCTGCCTCATGTTCCTGGCACGGCCACCGGTCTACTTCTCTCGGCAGCCCTTCGCGCACGGGGTTTCGGAAAACTGCTCACATGGAGGGAAGGAAGGGGAACCGCCCAACCTGTGTCTCGCGGTGCGTCTCGCTGAGGTTGGGCTGCCGCCTGCCTAGCCACACCTAGCGACGTCCTGATTCGACCCAGCCCGACCTCTCCTCTGTCCCCGGGTGACCGCGGAGGGAGGAGGCGGGAGCTCTCGAACCGCCTTCATCTAAATAGCCACATGGATTAGGAGCCCTGTTCACCTTTTCGCAGGAACTGGAAGGTGCGCTCTGCGTCTGGCCGCCGCGTCCGTGGAGGACCAGGACCCTGGCTCGGTGTCGCAGGCCCTGCCCCGTTTGCTCGGGTGCGGTCGGTGCGGGCTGCGAGTCCAGCCTCGGCGCCCTAGGAACGCGGTCCGCACCTCCACGCCTGCCTAGTGTGCTTGGCCTCGGGTGCAGATCAGATGCTCAGCTGGGCAACAGACCTCAGGCTCAAAATTTTCACAAAAAACGATTGGGGGGCTGGAGGCGTGGTGGTGCACACCTATAACCCCAGCCGTGTGGGAGGCTGAGGCAGGAGGATTTCTAGTTGGAGCCCAGACTGGGCAACTCGGCGACTGTAGTTAAGACCCTGATCCTAAAAAGGGGTGCTGGGTGGGTGACGGAGTGAATAGGTGCTCCGTGAATACACATTTGCTCCTTTGTTTCACTGTGGGCAAATGGTCCGCAGCTGACACCGTGCCAGTGAGGACAGGAGCTGGACTCAGCCCACTTAAGATTTCAATCCTCTACTTGGTCTGTTTAGCTTGGACTTGACATTTCTTAAGACATTACTTTGCACAATTTTAGCTCTGTGTAGTTCAGTATTTATGGTACTGAATAAAACATTTTAACAAGGTTGGTTGCAAATTGTTATTTTAGCTCAGCTAAAGTTTATACTAGTAAGACCCAACACATTTTCCACTTAAAAGTGGGACAGCCAGTATTATGAAATGGTTAAATTGTTAGCAATAAAATAATAGTCCTGGTCAAGCTTCAAGCCTTGTTCCAAAAAAAAAAAAAAAAAAAA
>NW_022900937.1:32439338-32475261 GCF_012274545.1 Fukomys damarensis | reverse complement strand
TTTTCAAAAAAAAAAAAAAAAAAAAAAAAAAAAACCTACTGGTTTAAATTTGTTTATTGTAGTATGCCCCACTATAATCTTAGCATTATTTTCAAGATAATTGGTACAATTTTCGCTTCAGTCAGTTGAACCTAGCCTACTTATGAGGAGCCTTCATTAAATGTGCACACTGATGACCTACGCAGGAAGTTCCCCTCTGCAAATTGTGACAGCTGTCTAGTTTTGTTTTCCTTTTTTTGGTATACAATAGAAATTTTTCTATTCTCTGGGTATCAATGCACCATACACTCCAGCTGATTATTTTTTGAAACAGTCTTGCTATAATTTAGACTAACCTTGAGTTCACTATGTAGCCTTGGATAGCCTCAAACTCATGGCAGTCCTGCCTCAGCCTCCTGAATGCTAGGATTACACCACCACACCCAATTTAGATAATTCTCTTTTTAAAAATTCACTTTGTCATAACTAGAAGCCCTAGGATTTAGGGGCAGTCCATATTTCAAATCTTTCCCATTCACAAATGAGGACCTAAATTATGACTTCGATTTTCTTTCATCCACTGGCCATACTATTAAAATAAGGTAGTACCAAGACAGACGTGGTGCCACACGCCTGTAATCCCAGCACTCGGGAGGCTGAGGCAGGAGGATTGCCGAGAGTTCGAGGCCAGCCTGGCTACATTGTGAGCTTAGGGCCAGCATGAACTACAGAGAGACCCTGCCTCAAAAACAAATGATAAAGGGGCACCACATGGGGGAGATAGAGAGCCTGAAGACAAACTAGTGTAAAACTGGCAGTCTAAACAGCAGTCTTCAAACTTTTATTTTTCTTACTCCAAAAATTCCTCAAAAAATTTGTAAACCACGTACCCTATAGTTGCCTTTTTTATTTTTTGAGACAACATCTGACTACATTTCCCTGGCTGGGCTGGAACATTCAATCATCCTGCCTCAGTCTCCCAGAGTGGTAGGATTACAGGATTGTGTCACTTCCGCACCCGGTTTAGGTAATGCTTTCACATTTTTCCACAGAATATGGACACTTCAGAGATTTCGTAGCCTCTGTAGCAAGATGACCTCCAGTGACCCCACTTCCTGATACTCTTGTACAGCTGTCCTCTCACATCCTGGGCCACGCTGATCTATGTGACTAATCACAACACATACAGCACAAGCCATCACACAACAGTTCGTAGCTGAAGTTACCAAAGACCATGTCCTTCATCACAGGTGCGCTCTGGCTCATTTTCTCTCAGGTGACACAGTCTAAGGCAAGCCAGACTTGCTGAGGGATGAAAAGGAAGAAAGACCAGCCAGCACACCCACCAAAGACTGAAATGAGGGATTCTCTGCCCCTGGCAAGCTCTGTGATCAACATCAACAGACCCCTGCAGCCTACAGAAATTACGAGATAAGAAATACTTGCTTTACACTCCTAAGTTAGGGGTAACTTGTTGTGCAGCCATTAGCCTATTTAGAAAACACGGAGCCAGGTGTGGTCAGGGTGGAAATCTCAGCACGCTGGGAGGCTGAGGCAGGAGATCAAATGTTCAAGGTCAGCGTGGACAATTTAGCAAAGCCCTGTCTCGAAAAGATAAAAAGGAATGGGGATTAGCTCAGTGGCACTGCACTTGCTTATTATGCATTGGGATTCGGTCCTCAATACTACAAAGAAAAAAGTTATCTAGATCTTGGGTTCATCTCAAAGTGATTTTTTGAAATTTAAAATTTAGTAGATTAGTGAAAGCTTACTTGAAATTTAACTGATCTCGTTTTATGAAATTAAACATAGATATTACAAGTTGATATGAGTTAAAAAGCCAGGCATGGCGGTACATGCCTCTCATCACAGCACTCTGGGAGGCTGAGGCAGGAGGATCACAAATTCAAGCCCAGCTATGGTAAAATGGTTCTTTGGTTTGAAGTCTCGCTGGCCTCGAACTCAAGGCAGCCTCCATGTGCTGGGATTACAGGCATCACACCCGGCACTCTTTTTCAGTTTTTTAGTCATTTTTTTCCCCTCCAGTCCTGGGGAGTGAACCCAGGGCTTCACGCATTAGGCTCCACCACTGAGCTGTGTCAATATCAAGCTACTTTGTTGTCTTATACCAACTCCACCTGTCATAGGCAGACTCAGAGAAAGCCTAATCACTGTTTATAAATTGCTCATTATTTCTACGGTGGTTTGTCTTTTTGCTGATGAAAATATCCAAGCTCTGCAAGTCAATCTGTAAATCTCCGTCAGATGAGACACACCGTCTGTGCAAATCATGTGCCAAGAACTTTTAGTTCAGAAATGTTAACCTATTTAACATCCTTTTAGAGAGCAAAAAAATGAAAACTATACATGGGACAAGGCAGAGCTATTCAAGGATCTTTTCTAAGAAACAGATGGTTCCTTAGGGAAATCTTTAATTGGCAAGAAAATAACCAGGTCTACTTGAAACGAAATAGTTCCCCCAAAGTTTAAAAAAACGGAATAGGAAATCAGCCATTTCATAAAGAAATGAATCATGCTATTATTTCAGGGAGATAATTGTCTAACTTGTTAGTAACCGTTTCTACAGCCCACATACACATTTTTCTGCATCGGTATCAGGCATCCCAGCCCTTGTTGCAGAATTAGTTGCAGCAAGAACCCAGACACTGTGCAGAACAAGAATGCGTCCTGCCCTCTGTGCCACGTAAGCTCTGTCCCTTCTTCAGTCCCTGTCTCTGTCCCCTGAGATCTGAGTAACTGGACCACATGAACAACTGAACACCGCAGATTGGATGGACAGCACAAATGGAAACTAGTGCGGGTTTGAAATGACCTTGGGCCAGGCGTGGTGGCGCATGCCTGTAATCCCAGCACTCAGGAGGCTAAGGCAGGAGGATCGCTGTGAGTTCAAAACCAGCCTGGGCTACATAGTGAGTTCTAGGTCAGTCTCAACTACATCGTAAGACCCTGTCTCGAAAAAATGAAAGAAATGACCTTGGGCCAGGCGTGGTGGCGCATGCCTGTAATCCCAGCACTCAGGAGGCTAAGGCAGGAGGATCGCTGTGAGTTCAAAACCAGCCTGGGCTACATAGTGAGTTCTAGGTCAGTCTCAACTACATAGTAAGACCCTGTCTCAAAAAAATGAAAGAAATGACCTTGGGCCTGTGGCAGTGCGACTCATCATGCTGGGATGGACAGGAGAGACTCATCAATTAACCTCCAGCTCCACGACAGCCAGGGCCTTCACTGAAAACCCTTTCTACCTCAGAAAAACCCCACTCAGTTGCTCGGGATTCAAAATCTGGTCACTGTACCAGCTTTTGACAAACAACAGAGACCCACATCAAGTCTTTGCTCTCGAAGGACTTAAATTCTAGATGAAAGGTAGAGAGTCAAGTGTGGTGGTATACACCTGTAACACCAGCTACTCAGGAGTCTGAGGCAGGAGGATTACAAATTGGAGGGCAGTTTGCAGCTTGGCCTATATAGCAAGACACTGCCTCAAAAACAAAACAAAAACAGGCACGGTGGCAATACTCCTGTAATCTCAGTACTTTGAGAGGCTGAGGCAGGAGACTGACATTCTGAGCCCAGCCTGGGCAACTCAGCAATTTAGATAAAAATAAAAAGGTCTGGAATTGTAGCTCAGTAGGAGGCCCTGGGTTCAATCCCCTGGATAGCAGTAAAAAAAGAGGTAAGGGGGACCAGTCTTATTGAATTTGGGGTCCACCCTAATCCAGTGTGACCTCATCTTGGCTTGAAATCTATAAAGACTATTTTCAATTAAGGTCACACTCACAAGTACCCGGGGTTAGGAGTTAACTGCATCTTTTTTAGGAGACACATTTCCACCAACTACAAGCATTAAATTGTGATTTGATTAAAACAGGGAACTGTGAGCTGTCTGGTAACTGAGTTCACTTAGTGATGTAGAAGTGGGCATGTGGAGCTAGGTACCCGGAGAGCAGCTTCCTTGTTACTCTGTAATTTGTTCTCAGCACTACATTCTTTTTTTTTTTTTGAGGATCCCATTATGGTTTAGAACTGAGCCTGGACTTTGAGGCCAAACAATCTGGGCCTGAACACTTTACAAATAGCTTCACCTCTTCTGGCATCATGTTTGCAAAAGGAAACCAAGCCAGCGTGGTGACACACACCTGTAATCCCAGCCCTTAGGAGGCTGAGGCAGGAGGATTGCTGCAAGTTTGAGGCCAGCCTGGGCTACAACAACAAATAGGGAATTAGAACTAGGGGTAACTGGTCAGGTTGAGATAGAGGGAATTAACTGTAGCATTTTCAAGAAATCTGTTGGGATGACAGAATGATGGCAGAAAAAACACAAAAGCTACATGATGCAAATATGCAGTCCTGACATACAATGGTGGTAGGTGGACAGCAGAGAACAGCTTTACATGTTTTTCTTCTCCCTCCTTCCAGATGCTGCTACTGAATCTCTCGCAATTTAATCATTGCTTCCTCCTGCGCCCATTTTCTCTAGGAAGCCTGAGCCCAGGTCACAGTGGGCAGGGAACCTGTGCACTGTTCCTAACACTGTGCTGGCTCCCAGCTTGGCAGAAAACCTGGGCCAGCTAGTCAGGAAAAAAATCTGTGTGCACCCAGGGCTGAATGCCCTTATGGAGCCTTATTTCACCAGTCTGTTCTGGGAGTATAGAACGTCCAGTCAGCAGTCTTGAATGTGGGCATGCTGGTGTGCACCCATAGTCCCAGGTCCTGGGGGTGGCTTGAGCCCACAGTTTGAAGCCAGCCTGCACAAGTCTTAGAAAAAATCAAAATGAAAAGAAGCTGAGTGTAGTGGTGCACACCTGTAATTGCAGCTACTGAAGAGGCTGAGGCAGGAGGATCCCAAGTTTGAGACAAGCTGGGGTGATTTGGCAAGAACCTGTCTCAAAAACTAGAGGGCTAGGGATGCAGCTCAGTGGTGGGGCATTCCTGTTGCCTTAGATCAACAATGTAAGAACTGGAGGGACTGGTAGGAGGAATTCTCTAACTTGCAGCGGAAATACTGGGCCCTCCTTTGACTCACATGACTTTTAAAGCCATTAGTCAGCTCACATGATGCCCCAACAAGAAGTTTCTAGGCCTCTGGCCCACTGCTGGGTTACATCCCTAGCTTCCCCTCTCAAACTCAGGGAGTTACTACTCCTGCAGATCTCTGACCTCAGATCCTAGCCTCCTTTCCAAAGAACCCAAAGACTGAGCCTTTTATACTGGGCATGGTGCTGAACCCTGCAATCACAGCCCTCTGGGAGGCTGAGGTGGGAAGACTGCAAGTTCAAGCCCAGCCTGGGCAACTCAGTAAGAGGACCTCAAAATGAAAAGGACTGAGGTTGTTCCTCAGTGCAAAGGCCCAGGGGCGGGAGTTCAACCCCCACTGACACACACAAACATTAATGTCTTTTAACTCAGATCTTTTAAAATCCTTGGCATCTTCAGGTCACAAGCTCTTCCTGGTCAGGACTGGAACAACATTTTTACTTTTAGCACAGAGCAGTTAATGTTACGGTGACAAAGAAGGGCCAAGACAGAGTTGGCACATGCACTCCTGCAGGAAATGTAATTTCCAGTGAGAAGAGGCCTCTCATGAGCTTCAGGTGGGGACAGACCCAGGAATACACAGGCCGACTGGGTCCTACTCTTGCCACCCAGTGGAAACCCCAACAGGGTGATTATAAAGTCTCTAGGTGACTCTGTAAAGCAGGGCCTTGAGATCCTGTCCTGTGTGAGGGGAGAGGGTGAACATGTCATGGGACACTGACCTTGACGTGTCTCCAGTTACTTGCCAATAGTTAGCTCCTGATCTGAGAAACAGATGTTTCTCCCCGGCCCTTCATCTCTGGGTCCTGAGTTTTCACTCATTCAACAGAATGACTTTTCCCCGCTGTATTCCACCAGAGAATGCTAATTAGAGGCAAAATCATAACTTAATCGTTTTTCTTTTAATTTTGCATTCCCAAGTTACAGTCATTTGCTCCTTGTGTCTTTGTCCTTGAGAATCTAGGGCAATAGGTTTGCAGTGTGGCCGATGAGCTTATCTCGAGACCAGCTTTGCTTTATTAGAACTTGCCGGCTCCCAAATTAGGGCTGTCCTGCTACTCCTTTCCCGAGCAGCCCACTTTATACTTTCACAGCCTCGCCTCTACACTTGAGAAAAACCATTTTCTTTCCTGATGGGACTAGGAAATGATCCCAGCCCTTTTTCTGAGACAAGGTCTCAGTCCCTATGTTTCCCAGGGTAGGCTCCCACTTACAACCCTCCTGCCCTCGCCTCCCACGGCACTGGGATGACAGGCAGGTGCCACCACACCCAGCTGGCTGCGCACCTTTTAGCTGAAGCAGAGCCACAGAGGCCACAGCTGCAGCAGCAGTGAAGCTGCCAGGCACTGGGGTGTGGGCACCGAGGGCAGAACTCTGGCTTCTAAGCCACCCTCCAGGCCACACACCTCGTTAGGCAGATGTGGGAACAGTGAGTCTAGTTCTAGACTGGAATCATCCCACGCATTTATTTTCCCAGCTCCAAAGCTGGCCATCTTAGTCTTCAAAACTCCTTCCAGGGATCCTCCGAGGTTCTTAGCAGCTTCACCAAATATCGAAGACAGCTGCTCCAACACAGTCCTCCTCCAGACACTGGTGGGTGTCCCAGCAGCCCAGAAAGCCTGGCAAGCCTGCAGCAAACTGGAACAGAGCAGGCTGGCCTCCTGCAGGGCCCAGGTGGTTCAGTGAGACAGTGAGGAGTTCACGCGGCCAGGGAGTGGCCACCTCCAGCGCACACATCCACAGGCCAGGTTAACTGAGCTGCTCAAGAGGCCTCACCCCTCCATCTGCTCACAGGAGACAGAAAACCAGGCCTACAAGTCTTGCCTTACACCTTCCTAGTTTCCAACCTTCGTATCAGTCACAGAAGGCTGTAATGCTGTCCCAGAAGGGAAAAGTGTATGAGTTTAGTTTTGTTTTCTGCTTCCCACAGAAGCATACTGCTACTACTAAAAACTGGTAACCCGTCTAGTGGCCGAGCCAACAGTGCACACACTATCTTTGGCAGCACAAATCATAAACAAGTGCAGGGCAAATGCCTGAGTGTGCACCAAGCCAGCTCAGCGCAGCCCAGGTCACAAAGAAACAAGTCCACAGCACACAATCACACTGTCTGGGAGCGAGGGGGTTGCAATCTTTAGCTTGCGGGGGATTTAGCTCAGCAGTGCCGCAGCCTGTCTTGCAAGCGCAAGGCCCCAAGTTCGATCCTGGCACCAAAAAAATTTTTTTTAAAACAGATCAAATCTTTAGCTCAAATTACAGTCAACAACTCTGGGAAACGTGAGGAAGAACAACACTCCGAGAGGTGGTGGTGCGGTGTGGTCTGGACAAAAGCACTGAGGTAGACCCCAAGTAGTAAGGCCCACATTTCATTTTTGTTCCAGCGCTGAACACCGAACCTCTGGCCTTCGCATGGAGAAACAGCCCCAGTCCTTTTTATTTTTTGAGACACAGTCTCCTAAATCACTGAGTTGTCCGGGACGGGCTCAAACTTTCGATGTTCCGCCTCAGCCTCCTGAGTGCTGAAAGTACAGGTGTGTGCCACTGCGCCTGACTCCACGTAATGTCCTGTGTCCCGTGAAGAGCCGTACAAGTGCGCCTCTTTGCCAGCTGAACAAATCCTAACTGCAGCGACACCACTGGGCTAAGCGCTTCCCTGGCAGTCTCAGGCCATGGCTGTGAAAGCTGCTGAAATGGGAGCCTGAAGGACAAAGACAGGGTTCGTCTCCATGTAATTTTCAGTGATGGTTGTAAAAGTACCACCCCGAAAAGGGAGTCTCCCTTTTTTAATACAGGGAGTAAAGGGGTACTCATTGCTTAAGCACATTCTAAAGGAGGAAATGCTACCGTATTACAAGACCATGCTGGAAAGGACCAACACCCCACCGCCAACAGCCTCTGCATCATTCACAGCAGCAAAGCTACGACCAGCGCACGCGCCTAGGAGGGTGGACTTCAAAGAAACCTCGATGACAATCTGGAAACTGCTTCCAAGCTCATCTGCAATCAACTGTACATCACAACCCACAGTCTGGATACACAGACTGCAACTAGTGTCACAGGGTGTTACCCTTGTAACACAGTATTTACCCGCGTCAATAAAAAGCTGGTTGTGACTTGTTCGGTACCAACTGGTCATGACCTAGAGCTGCAAGAAGCATGCTGATCAACTGGGGATGGCGGTGCATACCTGCAAGCCCAGGCCAGGAAATTTAGTGAGACCCTTTCTGAAACAAATAGAAGATGGGCTGGTGTAGTCCGTGGTAGAACACCCCTGAGTTCAATCCTAAGCAGTACAAACAAGCAAAAGAAGAAAGCTCAAACGTGGCTTTAAATCTTCCCCTCACTCGTAAACTTCCTGCTTTTAAAGATGCAGTGGACCCCTCGTGAGAAGACATTTAATTTAAATGGACTAAATGCTGAGAACAAGCTTAAGGCTACTTTGGCAACTCAGAAATCATTACTTTATTCACTGTTTTATGTAGCTCAGGCTGCCCTCGAACTCATGGCAATCCTCCTGCCTCTGCCTCCTGAGTGCTGGGATTATTTTTAAGACATGATACTATTTTCCCGATTCAGTGTTCTTCCTATCTTTGCTGAAAAAAATGTGTTTTTCTTTAACGGTACTGGGGACTGAATATGGGCGAATGAGCTACATTCCACTTCTCCCTTTTTAAATTTGATTTAATTTTGACATAAGGTCTCAAAAAGTTGCACAGCCAGCCTTGAACAACGATCTTCATGCTACAGTCTCCTGAGTAGCTGGGATTATGGGCATGCACTACTACTTGTGCTTGGCTTCACTGAACTTTTTTCTCCTTTGCTGACGTTTTTATTCAAAAGATCCATTAACGTTATTGAAATGGGCACTACCTAAAGCACTACTGATACCTGCCTTTTCATCTTCCCTCAAAGAGCCTTGTTTGGGGCCGGGGATTTGGCTCAGTAGTTCCACCACCTGCCTCCCAAGCACAAGGTTTAATCCCCGGTACAAAAAAAAAAAAGAGACTTGTTTTACATTCACGTTTTAGGAAAAGAAAAGCTACACAGCTATTCCTTAAGATTAGCTTCTCATCCCTGTCTAAAAAAAAAAAAAAAAAAAAACTAATTATTTTTAAAAGGGCTGGCTGGGAATGTAGTTCAGTAAGAAGGCTCAACCCTTAGTTCAACCCTTAGTATTTTAAAAGAAAGACCAATAAACATACAGCTGGGCATGGTGGCGCACACTTGTAATCCCAGCCCTCAAGAGACTGAGGTAGGCCGGGCATGACGGCTCACACCTGTAATCCCAGCACTCGGGAGGCTGAGGCAGGGAGGACTGCTGTGAGACCAGCCTGGGCTACACAGTGAGTTCCAGAGCAGTCTCAACTACATAGTGAGACACTGTCTCAAAAAAAAAAAAAAAAAAGATTATCTTCTTACTTAATCATCAGTTTTCAAGTCAATACTTAGGACAGATAAGCAAAACAGATGGGCAATATGATTAAAACATTACTGAAAGTCACTAGTGATACAACTGAACGTTTCTAGAGAAAACGATCTGAAAACTAAACACCGTCTGAGGATCACCAAAGCACAATTCTACCACCAGCCAAGGCTTTTCTCAAATGTCCACTACATTCCCCTGAACGCTCAGCCACATTTACCTCTGCAGAAGAGATAGCCCGAGAGACTGATCTCTGGCACACAGTCTAAGAAACACGGTGGGGTGTGGGGTGTGGGATGTTATGCATGCCCAGGCACCCCAGACAAGCACACCACAGTACAGGAGGACGGGCACCACTGTACGCACTGCACACACCATGAAAGGAAGTGTCCACAAACTTCAAGAAGCAGGAGATCCGCCTGTCCTTAAAACATGGGTATGCAATTGTTAAAAAGCCACAGGAAGTGGTTTTATAAAACGTAACTTTATTTTCTGTTACTCTGCTGTTACACAGGGCATAACATTTTCACAAGGCTTTTTTGGGACTACAGTCAATGATTAGCAACACAGTAGTGGTCCAACTCTCTAAGGAACAATCACTAGACAAACTGGACACCCTCTCACATGTGCACAAATCTGCATGGAAAAGTACTAAAGTTTTAGACTTGGACTCATGAACTTTAATTTATTTCCCCTTTCTAGTGTATTAAGAAATGACATGCACTTTAATTTGTCAAAAGCAATGCTTGGATCCTGGCAGCAACATGCTACTTCTATTACATAGTTAAGTGAATACCAGAACTACAAAGGCAGGAGGTGTAAGTGAATTTTTATTGGGAAGGGAAGTTGTCAACTTAAACAGCAGCAAATGAAGGTAAGGAAACTCCTGTTGTCACAGACAGACATGACCTCCACCAAAGGGGATACGGGAGGCTTCTCAATTGTGACCTGCCTCCCGGCCCAGCGACACCATGTGCTCTCCCATTCAGGCTAATACTTCTGGATTCCTACTAAAAAGGAACACAGCAGCAGGGTGGAAATGTTGCTTACTGAATGGAAACCCCAAAGAAGAGAAAAGGAGGGAATGTAGAAATTAAGAAGTTATGTAGAACACTCTTTAAATTGTAATTAACTACATTGTCATCATATCGTCGCAGTAATACAAAACACAGTCACTGCAGAACTGGTTCAGATTACTTAAATACCAAATACATTTTTAGCCCTCTACATAAGTGTTGGAAGTTACTTATGTTTATATGAGATGAAGCTATTAATACTTTTCTACAGCAGTAACTGCACATCAGGAAGGCCAAGACAAACACAAACCAAGGAGTGGAGTTTTCCCAAAGCTGCAGTGTGAAAAGACTAGAAACAGCCGCTTCCATACACATGAAAGGGTTCTTTGCTGAGGAAATCCAAGTGGAGTAGGAATGGAGATGTGTAAAAAGGTTTCTCGATGGGAGGAAGGATGATACCCTGTGTGCACTTAGTTTTCGGCCCCTTCTGCTGCATCACACTCTTCTCCCGCGCTGTCTGATGTCCATAACTGGAAAAGAAGAGTTCCGTTAAGTTACCGCGTCTCGATTAGACCACCACAGCAAGTCTTACTAGTTGGTTTCAAAACGCAATTCTGAGAGCAATAAACTCCTGAGTAGAGGCTGGCTAAGAAAGAAAGCTCTGTCTCACAAGTCCAAAAACTACCCACACCCATTTACATTTTTACAGGTTTGTAAATACTGTCGCTTCAGAATCAACAAAGCCAGTGCCCCTAAAATTTAATGTTCTCTTCATTCCCAGAAGCTCACCATTCTTCTTAAAGCACTCCTGAAATATAATTTATGAAACCAATAAGACAAAAATTGTTCGCAGGAAGGGTACGATCACAGTTGAGGTGTTTCCAAGTGTATGAAGGGCTAACACCTAGGAAACTCAGCCAACTTATTTTGTGCCCTTCTTTTTGGTTTTTTGAGACAGGGTCTCACTACGTAGTTGAGACTGACCTGGAACGCACTATGTAGCCCAGATTGATCTCGAACTCACAGTGATCCTCCTGCCTCAGCCTCCTGAGTGAGGCATGCACCACCACGCCCAGCTCTCATTTTGTGCTTCTTGAAGAGTTAAACAGCAGTGGGTGATGGAGGCCAGAGGGAAGAGCAGGTGTGCACACACATGAACACACAGGGTCTGTAAGTTAGGCCAGATGCTAAACATAACAAAAATGTGTCTGTCCAAGGAGCTCTCTAACTTTAGGGTGAAAATGGGAAGTAAACATCATTAATCAATTAAATTTTATCAGACTGTCACCAAGACACTCCAGGAAGTTTTCTTCCCCCCCACCCCGGGAGTTTTAGAAAACCTAGAATGTTATATGATCTGTAAGTTACCGTTAACATACTAAAACAAACAAAAGCAAACACCCTGGAGAACTTTCTCAGTAAGACAGAAAAACAGGTTATAATACAGTGAGTTCTAAGGTGAGACTGGGAAGAGGTCGAATCACCCAGTTTGCTCTTCTTCCATGGAGCTATTCTGATCACTCTACTGTCCCTTCACAACTACTGGGATCTGAGGCCTAAGACTGCAGTGTGCTGGGCGGGGTAGGACACCTTGTAATCCTAGCATTCTAGGAGGCCAAGGCGGGAGGATTGCAAGGTTGAGCCCACCCAGGACAACTCAGTGAGACTTTGTCTCAAACAATTTTTTAAAAAGGATGGGGATATGGCTCAATGCAAAGGCCCCACTTTAACAACACACAAACAAAAAAACCTACTCCTTTTTTCACTTTCCATTAAATCTAGGATATTATCCTATCAAATTTACTTAAACCAGGCCAGGGATTTAGCTCAGTGACACTGAGTCTGCCTCATAAGCACAGGTCCTGAGTTTGATCCACAGTGCCAAAAAAAATTTTTTTTTACTTGAACCAATAAGGATTTTATGTAATGGGGTACAGTGGTACATGCACATAATCCCTGTGCTCCCAGGGAAACCTGGCAAGACCTCATCTCTTCCTGAGAGTGAAACATAGGTTGGGGACACAGCTCAGTGCGAAGGCCTTATTTTCAACCCCCAGTACCAGGGCTGTGATGGTGAACTATGCAAAAGCTCTCACTCTACTCGCCCTCAGTCACTTCCTGCTGTAGTTTGGGCTTCAAGTGTCCCCCACAGGTCTATTAATGGCCTGGGCCCCGGCTCACGATGCTAGTACCTTCAGGAAGAGGAAGGTAAGTCACTTGGGGTACATCCTCGAAGGGGACATTGGGACCCCAGCCATCTCCTGTCTCTGCTTTCAGGGCCACCAGGAGGTGAACAGTTTTTCTACACTGCACTTCGCCATGGTGAAACCACGACCCAAAATAAACAACTAGTTTATCGCAGGTATTTTCTGACAGTGTCAGAGCTGACTAACACATTTCCCTGATCAACAAAGGAAACAGAGGCTTGGGCCTAGGAGAGATGGAATAAATCTAGATATGTGCTTCCTTATGAAATGCTTGCAAACACCAACAGTAATTCAGAAAGTAAGCTTTTTAGTAAAATAAGGAGTCATGTAATTGTAGGAAAGCCTCAAAGCCATTAAGCCCCTAACTTGGTACAGCTAACTGACCCAAAGAAAGGAAATACTAAAGCTGCAAAACCTCTCTATAGTGATGTAATTTATTGACATCTTCATTCCAAAGAAAGCAATTTCACCAGTTCCTACAAGCTTAGCAATCTGTAAAATGCTTATTCACCTTTAAAAGCTATCTGCAAACTTCACTTACGTATCTGTATCATTTTCTAGGAGAGCACAGAGCTCATGTAACTGCCTCCAAAAGATGCTTCTGTTCCTGAAAGGAAATACTAGGAGTGCACCACTCACTGTTAAGTTGTCTCTGAGCAACTGCATGATGAGAGTGCTGTCTTTGTAGGAGTCTTCATTCAGTGTATCAAGCTCTGCAATGGCCTCATCGAAAGCCTGATAAATAGCAATATCCACACATTAACATTTACACACAGAAACTGCTTAGTCTTGGGGCTGGGGATTTGACTCAGTGGTTCTGCCGCCTGCCTCGCAAGGGCAAGGACCTGAGTTAGATCCCCGGTACCAAAAAGAAAAGAAAAGAAACTGCTTAGTCTACAGTTATAAACCATTTTTATAAAACAGGTGAACAAAATTCATCACAGACATACTCGTTCATCAATTTGCAAGCTCCGTGGAATCATTCATTCCCTCGGAGTCCCGTGTAAGAACACAGAAGCAGGATCTGAAACTTGCTACATATGCAAATGGACAAGTATGCCTTGGTTCCTCTGCAGAACACACAGTACAGCAGCAAGGCTTACCATACGTCTCACACGAGAACTTGTATTTATCTGCAGAAGACCCTCCTACTCCCCAATTCTGAAATACCAGAGAAGTCAGGTATTTAGCCCTAAACCAGCAGTCATTACTTGTTAATCTCTTATGTTTCCTTCCTAAAGTTATTCATGCTTCTTAGACCACTCTGCCCAATACGCTCTTTGGCCAGACATTACTGCTCATAATCATTGAGTGTGGTGTGGTAATGGGTAAGGATGGGTGGGCGAGGTGGTGAAAAATGAAGACGCACAGAAGAAACTCTATGTCAAACAGCTTTATCTGGAGTACTTCCCGAATACACACACATCTTACCGTTTTAGCCAGTGTGCAGGCAAGCTCTGGGTTATTAAGGATCTCATAGTAAAACACAGAAAAGTTAAGAGCCAGCCCCAGGCGGATTGGATGTGTGGGCTGCATCTCTTTCTTGCTTATATCAAACGCCTCTTGGTAAGCTCCTTGCGAATTATCTATCGTTTCTGTAACAGAAAAAATAAATAAGCATGATTTCGAACATGTCTATCCAGTATACAGTGCGTTAAATACATGAGCATATTCGACGTACTGACTCTTGACAGAACCAGATTTTTCTGTTGCCTTCTTTTAAAATCACAATAGGAAACTAGTTTACAAGGTTGCTTATTTATAATATGCTTAATCAAAACACCTAAAACAGCATAGATTTTTCCCAACTCTAGGGCTAAAACTACTTTCTTCTTTCCTGTCTTGTGTATTACCTAGAAACACGGCAATTAAAAATAATTTCACTGGGGGCCGGAGATGTAGCTCAGTGGCACCGTACCTGTCTTGCAAAGGCAAGGTCCCGAGTTTGATCCCCAGTACGAAAAAGTAATAATAATTTCATTGGACTATCTGTTTCTTAAATAATGACAACAATTTATAAATATGAACTCCACCAACATCTTTGTATTTTTGTAACTATTTGTAGAAATCATACTGATCTTGGTTATCAAGATATTATGTAAAAGGCTAATATAAAAGCGCCAACAAAATCTACTTTGACCAAAGTCTGATTATTGTATTAATAAAAATGTCATCCCCATTTATAAAACATAATCTCAGGAAGTATTATCAACACTAACCTGATTATGCCCATGTTTCAAAAAGCAGTTCTCTCAGGCCACTGGCCCACAATAGCTGTAGAGCCACTCCCATGACACAAACCAACCTATCCCTTTATGGCCTGAATGTGGCGCCTTCCCCCTCTGCTGTCTAGCCGCAGTGAGGGCAGCCCTTGTATGGTGCAGGCTCATACCACGCAGTACACACGCAAGTATCCAGTCATCTACAAATGTCTGTGTGGGACCCAGAAGTACTGACAATCTCGAGCCTGGAGCTATGTCTCATTCCCCCAAAGGTACCCTTAGAGCTGCTGGTGTTCCTACTTTCAGCTCTGTGCCAACATTTTCAGGTCCAATTCTGTTTATCTTCACAGCAAAATAAACTGGTCAGTTAACAGAGCTACATAAATTTAGCATACAGATTTTTATTGTTGTTTTGAGACAAGGTCATACTACATAGCCCGAGTTGGCCTTGAACTTGTGATGCTCCTGCCTCTGCCTCCCAGAACTTGTGTGGACTAGGCTGGGCTCAAACTCGTGATCCTTCTATATCAGCCCTGCAAGTGCTGGGATTACAGATGTGCACCACCAAGCCAGCTATTGTACAGATTTTGTTATAGCAGGTTACAATTTTCTCTTTATATTTTCAACTACACTGATATTCAGGATGACAAAAGTGTCTCATTTTCAGCGAGGGATTACAGTAGCTATTGGTAGGGTTATACCTTTTTGGATGGGTCAATATTAACAAAAAAAAATATGTACTCGGTTCCACCACCTGCAAACCCAAAGACCTGAGTTTAATCCCCGGTACCAAAAGAAAAAAAAAGTAAAATATGTACTCACTGATTTAAAAGAAAAAAAAAAAAATCAAAAGTTAAGTGATATCTGTCTACCTAGAACTTGGTAAATTTAGAAGCAGGCACATTCATAAAAGTTTGTAGGATTTATATTATACTTAAGTACCAATAATACTCCAGGAGACCTTTTCACATTCAAATTAGGTAAATTGATTATGGTTAAACAAAGTTAAGTATTTAATACTCAAATCTATTTTCAGGACCACTGCTTTTCAGACAACACAGTTGCTCTGTATGCAAATATTTACACTTTTAGTTTTTCACACCAGAGAAACTCTGTATGCAAATAAAACCTAACTGTACGGGTCATTCAAACTCACTGCCAAGTTGGAACAAACTGCACACCAACAATACACTTATTTCAATGCTTTCCTCACATATGTGGTTATATACAATCAGCAACATTGCTCCTTAATACAAGGAGCAATGGACACAACCTACAGAAAAAGGACAAGAGCCTATAATTTCCACACAAAATACGGAATCACTCAAAAGGTTCTGGAGCAAAGAACACCATGAACCAAGCCGGGCATGGTGGCACATGCCTGTAATCCCAGCACTCGGGAGGCTGAGGCAGGAGGATCACTGTGAGTTCAAGACCAGCCTGGGCTACACAGTGAGTTCCCAGTCAGTCTCAACTACATAGTGAGACCCTGCCTCAAAAAAACAAAACAAAAAAAGAACACCATGAACCAAAATCCCAAAGCCCCGAAACATAAGAGTAAGACTATTTTTAGTAATATGGAATTATAATTAGAGCTCATATATTAGTATTTTAAAAGGGCACACAATACAAATTTACGACTGATTTTTAAGAAGCTAATATTTATTTTCTTGATACGTAAGTTCTACAATTTTGTTTAAGGTACAAAGAACCTGGCTGGCACAGTGGTACATACTTGTTATCCCAGCTACTTGTGAGTCTGAGGCAAGGAGATCACAAGTTCAAAACCAGCCTCAGCAGCTTAGTGAGACCTTGTCTCAAAATACAATAAAAAAGGGTTGGGAACAGAGCTCAGTGAGAGAGCACTTTCCTCAGAGGCCGTGGGTTCCACCCCCAAAATAAAAAGGAACAGGACACAACACAGCACCCAGAAGCTACACCCAGACTGCCATGGCAGCACAGCACCCCAGTCAGCTCTGCTCCCTGCTCCCAGTCACCACATACTTACGTTTTCGATCATCACCACACGCAACTTCAGCAAGGTATCGGAAGTAATCGCCTTTCATTTTCAGGTAGAAGACCTTACTCTCTGGATTAGTTGCATTGGCTATTAAATACTTGTCCAACAATTCCTGAAAGAAACAGATAAAATATTAAGCTCAGGTAAAAGTAATACCTACTTCCACCAAGCGCACATCTGAACCCCTACCTGTTGCAGCAGTAACATGCCCCTGCACCCTTCCAGGGTGCAGATGAGGCACACTTCCAGGGAGCGGGCATCAGCTCACTGCCACAGGATTCCTCGGCAAGGCTGAATCACGAGGCCCTTACCTTCCAACAGCAAAGCTGGATCACAGCAAGCACTGTCATCAGAAAAAGCCTATCTGTTCTCTCATTGATTCAACACACATTCATTGTTATCTGGTAGGTGACAGGCACTTGACCAGAGTGAACACAGATCAGACTCTTGTTCTCAAGAAGCTCCTGGCTCTATGCATCATTAACTACACGCCAAGCATTAGGATATGGAAATCAGGTGCTAAAGTAGCACCGGAAATAGCTAGCACTGAGAGAGATGGCCTCTGGTCACCTTCAGGCAGGGAGGGGGTGTCCTACTTGAGCTGTACAGAAACAAGAGTAGGAACAACCAGGCAAAAGACAGAAACATGCAATCACTTTAGGGAGAGGAAACAAAATGTTTAAACATCAGATATGAGGGAGAACAGTGGGACCACAGAACAAGTAACTCATCAAGGCCAAGAGCAACAGCACCCAGAAGCCTCTATAGACAAGGATCTGTTTAGAGCAAGGCATGTGCGCAACTGTGTGTGAGGTGTGGGAACTCAAAAAGCAACTCAACAGCGATTTCTAAGCCAACCATACCCAATTTTTTTTTTTTTTTAAGCAGTGCTTGGGATTGAACACAGTCTTCCCATGTGCTAGGCAACCACTGCTACCTTGAGCTATGTCCCCAACCCTGAGTCTAAATATTTTAAAAATTAAGTGAAAAGGTATGCCTTTTATCCCTGATGTCATACAAAGATATCTAGACTTGATCCAAGGGTTAGTGCTTCTCAAACTGCTGGTGCAAGGTATGGCTGAGAGTAGAAAAAGTCACAAATGACAGATACGGTAGGTATTTTCAACTATCAGTTTTACTAGATGCTAAGTAATTAAAAACCTTTTTGTTTTGAAAAGTACTATGGAATATAACCACAGAGCCAGTATGGTGGCACACAGCTGTAATCCCAGCACTAGGGAAGCTGAGGTAGGAAGATTACTGCAAGTTCAAGGCCAACCTGAAGCAAGGCCCTGTCTCAAAAAGCCCTAAAATAAACAAACAACTCCAAGCACACACACACACACACACACACACACACAAACATACATGCACACAATAGTCCTGAAGATTATCAAGTTATGTGCTTAGTAAACATTAACTATTATTGATGGCTGCCCTGCTTAGGGGTACAGCTTGAAAGCACTGCTCTAGGCAAAGTGAACAAGTAAAAAGCATTTTAAGCAAAAGGATGAAGATGTTTGCATTTTGGAAAAATAGCCAGATACTACCGGAATCGGTAAACAAGATATCAAAGTACTAACTCTAAAGCTGGACACAGGGGCACCTGTGTTCCAGTTATTCAGGAAGCTGAGGCAGGAAGAGTGCCGGAAACCAGGAGCTCCAGGTCACCCTGGGCAACCTACTACTACTATTCCCTGTCTGAGGGAAAAAAAAGAGGAAAAAAAAAAAAAGGTACAAGTATAAGCTAAGATTTATAAAAAAGGGATGGAGTTTAGAGAATAGATTGGTAAGATTGCTTCCAACTCACATAAATATATTACTGAAGAGAAAGAAGACTGTTTACAGATCTAATAAAAAAAGGGTAGAAAACAGAGCTCTCATTCAAGAATTGTCTTGTTTATGTAAGTAAAAATGGCCCAAAATACAATCACTGTATCATGTTATTTTAATAAGAGTAAATAGAATACTGTTTAAAATTATTTTTAAAATCCTCAGGCTGAGAAATTTTTTTTTTTACCCACAAAAATGAAAGTAGTGAGATTACATGATGCTCCCTGAGTGCATATGTTACGAAAGTGGCAAGCACTGAAGTGGGCTGAACCTGAAAAGCTGCTGGAGCGCGGCAGAGGTCGCTCAGGCCCACACCCAAACGCAAGTCGACCCTGGAATACTCCTGTGCAAGTCAATGCGCTGAGCTGCAAAGAGGAACTGAAAGAACAGGTTCCAAGAGTCCTCTCTGGGGCATGTGGTGAGGTGTGTTCCGGCAGAGCACCTGCCCACACACGGGGTTCCTGAGTTAGATGCCTGAGCTGCAGGATAGAAAGACTTCCTGCTTCATCTCAACACCCAACTGTCCAAGACAATGTTAACAGTTATTTAATAAAACTTACAAATTCCTCAGACTCTTACAACAATAGCGCGTTTCGATTTTTTTTCCTGATAGTGACGGTGAGTGAACCTTTTATAGACAAGTGCCCAAACTGCAACCCTAAACAGAATACTGAGGTTCCAGTTTAGAAAAAATAACTCACACATTAACACTTTTTCTTTTAAAAGAAAAACAACACACATGCCACAAGTGTTATGATCTTCTATTTCTCTTGGTACTGGAGACTGAACCCAGAGCCCCTACAATGAGCAACATCCCCAGCCCTTCCTACTCTTTATTTAGAGACAGGGTCTTCCGAATTGTCCAGGCTGGCCTTGAGCTTATACTACTCCTGTTTCAGCCTCCAAGGGCTAGAATTACAGACACACACCATCATGCCTGGCTCTCTGCTACCATTTTTATGTATAATGGGTGACTTCTGGATTTCTCTGTTTTCTTTGAGGGGGAGGCAGAGATTTGAACCTCAAATTGATTCATCCACTGCTGTCTTAAAAAAAATTTGACAAGAATACATTCTGAGAAGTAGCATCAAAAAACCAACAGTATTTCTACCTGCTCCTCATCACACAAATGTAAGTGCCTCTCATTTTTCCTGGTCCCTGAAGTGTGTCAGGTATCACATTAAAATACCATGGATGTTCCCCAGAGAAAGGGGCCAGGGCTGGAGAGGAAATTGCCTGCAGTCACAAAACCAAGAGGCCCTTTATGCCTGGGACTTTGTGATTCAATGCACAGAAGAGTAGAGCAGAAGCCCAGAAAAGCCCGGCTAGGATAAGAGCTGGAATGAGAAGCAGACAGAAATTTCCATTCTAGCCCAGAGCCTCCCCATCCCTTTTTCCAGGTGTGGGTGTGTGCAACAACCTGGGTACAAGGACTGCACCAGACTTGTGGGCACATATGCCTTCCAAGGCCCCGGAAGCTGCTAATCGTCTGTCTACTGCTGACTGGAACGTCTTTCTAAGAGTGTTAGCTTCATGACTCTGCACATCGCTATTACGTACGACTGACAGCACTGGGCTTTTATACAGTGACTTGGGCAATATCCATCCTGGAGTTTCAGCCAGGCAGCATGGTTCTTTGTCAGAACCAGCTCGGTGAAGGGAACAACAGGTACAGAGTTAACTCCATCTCCCCACATGCTCAGACACGCGTGCTTTTGCCCCATTAAAGACACAACATTCTGCTCCTATTTTACCAACAGGGTCGTGGCTGGATCAAATTAGCAATACCAGATTACAGATCTTAAGTACTTAACAGATACATCCTGGTTGTACAAGTTAATTTGAAATAATTTTTAAATTACTTTTTAAAAACTCAATACAAGTTAAAGAAAAAGAAAAAAAACCCAAACTGTCAAAGATACACCCTGAAACTTCTTTCCAAATAAAGGTACTGCTAAGAAGGAAGGAAATCAGTATTAACATTCACAAAGAAGTTTATCCAGGGTAGGGGATGTAGCTCAATGGCACTACTCCTGCCGGGCAAGAGCAAGGTCCTGAGTTCAATTTTCAGTACAAGAAGAAAAAAAAAACGTTCCCCCACTCCAGATGTGGTGGTACACACCTGTAATCCTAGCATTCATTTGCTGAAATTATCATTCCATCTGAATTATGTAAGACAGTCTTAAACCTAAAGGATTTATTGCATTAAGTAACAAATCCAGGACAAGATCCAAGCTGATCAGATAACACAAGAGTGAAAAATATCTAACTGGTTTTTTTACTTGCAAGATCTTTTGCTGTAAATAAAGTTGAATACCTACCTGTATGTTCTTTACTACTGACAGTGTTTATATCTAAATACATTTCTCCTGAGATTATTTGCAATAATTTTATATTAATATTTCATTTTCTAGATGTATCTTGAGTGAAACTTCATATAAAGTGCCTGTCTGGTACTAAAACTAGATTTCCTAATATTTTTCTATCATATTAAATCAGGTAAAATACTACCAACATTTCTGACCCATATGAGAATATAACATTAACTACGTAACTCTTTGATCTTAGTACACAAACAGAAGACTTTTAAACAAGATTCACCTGAATCTGTTTAGTGCACCGTCTACCCAACCACATGAGGCACCTATCAACACATTTTAAATGTCACTTTCAGCACTGAAAAGCAATCAGCACGCACACACACACACACACACACACACACACACACACACACACCCTCTTTCACTCGTCCAGTTAGTACAGAATACCTTAAGAAATGTGTGACTCACATCTTAAAAGTAAATTTACAGAAACATGACTTTCTGGTTCTGGCAACATGCTGAGACTGGGTTAAAGCAAATTCTACTAAAACAAAACAAAACAAAACAAAACAAAACCCTGAATGCTAAACAGAAAGATAAAATAGAAGAAAAGAATATGGCAGAGCTCCAAGGGAAGGAAGGGAGATAAACCCAATCAACATGCTGGGTATTAGAGCAAAAAGCGAAAGTTTGAAATACAGTTAATTAAACAACCATGTTTCAGAGTGTGAAGACTGAAAAAAGCAAGCACTGCTTAGGCTGGGGATTCAGGACACTGAGGCAGCCACAAGAGCACTCGGGAGCAAGGGCTCTCAGAACTTTGTTAGAAAGGGGCAAGGAAGATAGATAGCTGTGTTCAAAGTGAGGGAGTATTCTGTAGATTAACAGCAATGTGTCTTTTACTGAAATTTAAACATTTACGGTATTTTTCAATCACATCATTTATATTTAAATACTTAAGGATTAAAAGATGGTGCCAAAACTTTGGAGGAGGGGGCACAGAAATTTAGCTCAGAAGTGGCATATCTGCCTCCCAAGCACAAGGTCCTAAGTTCAATCCCTGGTACTGGAAAAATAAAACAACTTTTTGCAGGGAGCAGAGTTTTGCTAGTAACCCACGCTGGCCTTGAACTCATAATCCTCCTACCTCAGCCTCCCAAAGGGAGGTACATGCTACCACACTAGGTTAAGATCTATCTTTCCTTTCTTCTTTCCTGCCTTCCCCTTTCACTCTTCTCCTTTTTCTTTCTCCCACAACCAATTAAAGTACCATACAAAAGCAAAACCATTTCTAGACAGTGAAGTTCTCATTCATGTAGCATTACAGAAAGAGCCTCAAGAGGTAAAAGAGTAAAAGAAAGTTACTAACTGGATATTAACAGTCATGTTTTTATTGAGTACAAAGCTGGCCATGGTGACACAGGCCCGTAATTCCAGCAGGCTGGGGTATGAGTATCGCAAATCACAGGTCAGCCAGCCTGGGCAATTTAGTGAGACCTGTCACAAAAGTAAAAATGGCTGGGGGTATAGTTCACACTTCCCTGGGTTCAGTCCCCTTACACCACCTACCCCTCAAACACTGAGCAACCAAAGATGTCCTGGTCATAACCTGCAATCTTCATACTTCCAAATACAGATAATACAGAATTATTCCAAAATGCTCAATATGACACTTCATATTTGGAAAAGGTGATGTTCTTATGT
This sequence comes from Fukomys damarensis, assembly GCF_012274545.1. NCBI lineage: Eukaryota > Metazoa > Chordata > Mammalia > Rodentia > Bathyergidae > Fukomys > Fukomys damarensis. The sequence goes on along the minus strand of NW_022900937.1, from coordinate 32,452,481 downwards.
GCAAAGGATTGAGTTGGCTATTAAAATCAAAGAAGCATTAAGAGCACCTGTGGCAGATGTGTTGGTGCACAACTATAATCCTGTTTGGAAGCTGAGCCAGGAGGATCCCAAGTTCAAGCACTCAAAATAAATAAGAAAAGGTACTGAGATTGTAGCTCAGTGCAAACACCCTGGGTTCAAGTAGTACTGCGGGGGTGGGGGGGTTAAAAAAAAAGAAAGCATGAAGAGGGCAAGTGTTCCTTAACTCTTTTTAGAGGGCAATCTAAATTTTTTAGGGATTTTTTTTTTCCTTTTAACCCAAGAGGAATCTGCTTTTTTCTTCTTAAGGCAGGGTCTGGCAAAGTAGTTCAGGGTGGCTTTGAACTCATTATGTAGCCCAGACTGGCCTCCAACTGGAGGATCCTCCTCCTGCCTCAGCCTCCCACCACAATTGGCAGGTGTTTGCTTTTAAGACTACATTTTCTAAAGCTTCTTCCAGTTCATTTCTGACAAATGAACTATGGTAATTCACTCCAGGAGGAAATGTTCCATTAGAATAATTAAGAACTCCAAATATTTCAATAGTTCACTATCCATTTGAAGGTAGCTGACAAGAAACACATCAGCACTCGGGAGGCTGAGGCAGGAGGATCACTGAGTTCCAGACCAGCCTGGGCTACACAGAGAGTTCCAGGTCAGTCTCAACTACATAGTGAGACCCTATCTCAAAAAACCAAAAAAAAAATGCATTCAGAGACAAGACTTCAGCCAATGGCTACATGTCAATAATTCACAATTTTTCCTTACCTAGCTGGGCAATTGAAGTTTACAACTCTGATCCTCTTTATCTGTAAAAGCTCCTACTTGACAGGGCTGTTGTGAAGACTACATGAGTTAATACAAAGAAGTTACAGGCAAACACCCTGAACCACCAGGCAATACCTTGTCCAATCTCACACCCACCTAAACCCTCACCTGGACAGGGCACAGGGGCTTTAACTTTTTAAAAGTTCAATTTGTTTCCCAACATCATCTGCCATTCATTCTCTTCCCCTACTCGATTTTCTGACACAGAAAGAGACAGAAGCCCAGAATGGGGTATCATTTTGCTTTCTGTGCCTGCCTCCTTTTCATACATTAGTTTCCCAGCCTCAGGGAGTTCATTTTCTCCAGGTAACAAGCCTACCCTTAGCCACCCCAGTCAAGGAAACACAGTGCACTGTGGGAATGTGCGCTTCTCCACTACAAACCACCCAAGGCCAAGATTTCATCTTTTGTGCGTGTGTGCGTGTCTGCATGCGCACGTGCATGCTGGGGATTGAACTCAGAACCTTGTGCTTGCCAGGTGGGCACAGTGCAACTGAACCACACACCGAGCCCAAGACTTCATCTTATATATGTGAAATATATATACAGTCTACTAATGAGAATGTAAGATGACTATAATCTGACACAGTATAGAGTAAATATATTTTAAAATCCAGGCACTGATGGCAAAGAGCCAATACAGAGACTACACCATATGAATCAGTCAACGCACCAACAGATCATCGAGTGTGGAGGCCGTGAACAACAAACCTCAGAGTAGCGTCCAGCTCCCTTCTTGTCTCCATGCCACCCTCACCACGCAGCCTCCTGGGAGAGTGCTGGCCAGGCCAACACGAGCACGGCCCTGTTTGTGCCAGTCTTCCTGGTTGTAAATCAGCAGGCTAACTGAGCCAGCCTTCCACACCAGCCACGCAAGCTTGTCATGTGAATCTACCCTCGAATGATGGCTCTACCCTCGTCAGGTTTGAGTTTCTAAGACCAAAGGCCACACCATAAATGGGAGTACACTTAAAGAGGTTATGTGCTCCTTCCCACCACAACTATTGGGAAACACACCAAGGATGCACACTTTCAATTTTTCTATAGTGCTACATGTCTGAGTAGCCTTAGACATTTTGTATCTACTTAGACATATGCCTATCTACTAAATCTCAATATGCCCTAAATGGAAATAAATTTACTCCCAAACCTATTTCCATACTTTGTTTTGGTTTTTGGGGGGTTTGTTTGTTTGTTTGTTTGTTTGAGACAAGGTCTCAATATGTAGTTGAGATGGACCTGGAACTCACTATGTAGCCCAGGCTGGTCTCGAACTCACAGGGATCCCCCTGCCTCAGCCTCCAGAGTGCTGGATTACAGGCGTGCGCCACCATGCCTGGCTTGTTTTGGTTTTTTGAGACAGGGTCTCGGTATGTAGTCCAGGCTGGCGTTGAACTACGTAGCCCAGACTGAGCTCAAATTTGAGGTGATTCTCCTGCTTCAGCCCCTGAGTGCTAGGATTACAGGCATGCACCACCACATTTGGCCTATTTCTGTACTTTTACTACTTGCTTCTACTAATTATTCCACCATGCTCCTACTTCCGAGCCACTCAGCTCATGAACACTACCTTTGAATTTTCACTCTCACACTCATCCCATCACCAGCTGTCTTGTCTTACTGAATCTACTCTCTAAGTTTATTTTTGGGCAGTCTTGCTAGTGTCCTTCCCTTCCCTCCTTCCCATGCTGGGAAGTAAACCCAAGGCTCTACCCAGTCCACAATCTATCACCAAGCTATGCCCCTAGCCCTCACACCCACTTCTCCTGCCCAAGTTAACCATAGCATTTCACCTCAACTAATCCACTAACCCACCTGACCAGGTTTCAGTTCTTTTCTCTAATTCATTTTGTATCCTGCTACTAGATTAACCTTAAATTCCACTCTGGGCATTGTAAGTCCCCACTCAAAAACACCAACAGCCTGTTAAAAGATAAACAGCGCTCAAGTCCTACAAAATCAGGCCTCAACCTAAGGATCTAAGCAATCTAAGTGGTAAAGAGCTACTGACCCCTTCATGATCACAGCAGCAAGTTAACAAATCCATTTTCTTCCACAGGCCCCTCTATATATGGCTCTTCTGCGTTACTCAAAAGGGGTGTGCAAAAGGGTGGATCAGGGAGCACTGCCTTACTTCTATTATTGCTATACGAGGTCCAGGGGGACGGGAGTGACACTGAGGTGCCTTCCAATACTCCCAGTGGTGCTCAGGGCAATGCAGGGCAGCAGTGACAGAGCTGGGGTGCCCACCCACAGGTTCTTGGGGATCTGTGCTCACCTAGCAGTCTTTTGAGGCTAACTTGAACCTCCTATCAGTCTACAAACAACAAGCGTGGTTAGAGATGACTCTGCCTAATAATTCTTTTTTTTTTACTTTTTTTTGGGGGGCGGGTATTCGGGATTGAACTCGGTGCCTTGCACTTGCAAGGCAGGCCACGGAACCGCTGAGCTAAATCCCCAGCCCTGCCTAATAATTCTTACTGCTCCCCTCTCAGTGTACCGACAAGTTCAGTTTGAAGCCCAAATGGCTGCAGAGACAAGCCCTAAACCCTAAGGGAGGACAACAGCTAGAACCCGTCCAGCACCCTAACAAATACCTTTCTTACTCTAATTTCAAAGGGACAAACCCCTGAAAAAGTGATTCTGGGCCTTCACAGCTCCAATTTATACTTCTTAAAATTCACACAACTCCAGAGCAGTCATTAATGTGAGCACAGCTTCTTGGGAGAAAGGGATTAACAGTATCTGAGTAGATACTACAAGTCACATTATGTAAAAAGTACTCAAATTTTGGGGATGTGAATCCCAATCTGGGACGCGTGTTAAAATAGTGTCACGAGTTAATGCGATGAGTTGCTGACATGATGTCAGAGTTAGACCCTCAGGCCCAACAGTGTGTGCCACTGAGTTACAGTGAAAGTATAAACAAGCCAAGAGCAGCCCATGCAATAGAGGGGTGCGTCTGCTAGTGAAAGAAAGTAAGGAGCTAAAACCCACAGGATAAAGAGACAAACAGAAGAGGTCTCACTGAAGACAATCCAAGGCTTTCATCAAAAATGACAAACTTCTGGGCAGGGCAGGGCAGGGCAGGGCTGGGTGGCACACACCCAAACTGTGAGCCCACCTACGAGAGAGTGATGCAGGAGTACCACCAAGTTTAAGGCCAGCCTGCACCACATGGTGAGGTTGTCTCAAAATAAAATTATAAATCCTGGAGATACATTGCAGTGGTAGAGTGCTTGCCTAGCTGGCATTGAAGCCCTGATTTCAATCCCTAGTACCATAAGAATATTTAGAAGGAAAAAAGAAAAGAATATTTAGAAGAGAAAACTTACTGTATTTTCCTACCTCAGATATTTCTAAATTTTCTCTTGATCTTTGCAATCTCTAGCCCCTGCTATCCCACGACAGACAAAACTGAACTAGTATTCCTGTCAACATGTGCTACACAGTGGTGCCTTGCAGGGGCTGGGACGGTCTTTTTGTGAAAAACAACAAAGATGCACTGGTGTAGATGTCCATCCTGCCTTCCAACTCAATAACCAAGCCGTTATGACAAGAGGTAAAAAGAGGGATGAGGTATGATAAAGCTTGATGCTCAGCAGGCCATGTACAGCAGGGCAGCCTGGAGAGTAGACAGGACCACAGGGTGCCCAACCCACCAATCAGCTGGGAAAAGGCGGGACCTACTGCAGGGGTAGAGATGAGCCACAGGCTGCAGCCTCTGAGGGCACATTTTGTCCCTAGCTCCTTCCTCTCCAGCTTTCCCCCTTGCCACTTACTGGGTGTCAGGAGGTAAGCAGTTTACCTTTGGCAGGCCCAGAAACACCGAGCCAGCTCACCATGAACTGAAGCCTCTGAAACCAGGAGCCAAAATCTTTCCTCCCTTTAGCTACTGTTTCAGGTGCGTCGTCACAGTGACAGAAAGATGACTAACACTGTATATAGTGGAAAGTGCTAAAGATATGAAATAGCGGGTAGCCTCTGCCAAATGAAGGAGCAACAAAGATACATGCAAACTGTAATGTGCCGGCAGTAAAGAAAATTATGGTCCTGTCTCTAACTTCGAAGCAGCTGAGTAATTTCATTCAGAAGAAACCAACATGTTCGGTCCTCTGTGTGATATCCCTACATTTCAGCAGCTGGATGTGGAGTGGTCACAACCACAACATGTACCTTCTGCTCAAAGATTCCTGAGCACGCTGAGAAAGACACCACTAATGACACTAATACCACCTTCTAAAGACACATACACTGACACCATTTACCAGCATTTCCAGATCTGTGCTGACCAAAGAATCAAGGTAAACACCAACGCCCATACAGTACTTCTTTCCCTCAGAGTGCTGCATACACTGCTATCCAGAAGCACTTTAGCCACTGATTTTCAAAGGAAAAAATAAATGAGTTAGCACACAAGTTTTCCCTGAAAGGGAAAGAGGTCCATATGCCTATAAAGTGGTGCCAGTACCTATAATCCCAGCACTTGGGAAGCTGAGGCAGGAGGATAGCTCCAAGTTTGAGGCCAGCTTGAACTACATAGCAAGAGACCCTGTCTCAAAAAACAAAACAAAACATAAAACAAAAAGGCGGAGAGAAGAAAGGAACAAAAAAGGCAAATCTCAGATTGGTTGTAGGTAAATCAAACTGGTTGGACATCCTAAACCTAATAGAAAGAATGCTTTATTAGTTAAAAACAAATAGGGCCAGGGACTTAGCTCAGTGGTGCCACTGCCCGCCTCGCAAGCACAAGTCCCGGAGTTCAATCTCAGAGAGAGAGAGAGAGACGGAAGCAAGGAAGGAAGGAAGGAAGGAAGGAAGGAAGGAAGGACGGACAGTCAGACAGATGGACAAAGCCGGGCATGGTGGCACACGCCTGTAACCCCAGCACTCAGGAGGCTGAGGCAGGAGGATCACTGTGAGTTCAAGACCAGCCTAGGCTACACAGTGAGTTCCAGGTCAGTCTCAACTACATAATGAAACTTTGTCTCAAAAAAAAAAAAGAAAGAAAAACGGGTCAAAATTGCCTGGTTAACTAACTATATATGGGTCACATTTTGCTATATCCTAGAAAGACTGCTAAAGATAGAAAATGGCTCATACTAAAGCAAGGACACCACTGTACTTTGGTTTGAGCTTCTCTTTTGCTAAGTATATGACAAATTACATGAAGCCACTAGTATAATTTATAGTGTAATTCTGCAGGCTCCATGTTCTGTTTGTACCTCTGTAGCTATAATACATACAGTTCCTCACTGCCTCTAGTCTCTCAGGTTTGTTACAGGGCACAGAGGGAGGAACAGGGTCAACAAGAATTTAAGAGCCTATGATAAGAAAATTATCCTCCATTTCCAACTAAACTTACATGTGTTACAGATTATCTTGAACTGAATTACTAGGTACAGCATTAAAAACAACCTTGGAAAAAAGTAGTGCTTACTGAGGAAAAAAGGAGACAAACTCCATATTTGTGTATATCCTTACAACTTAACAATACTGACCCAAACTGGCTGCAACTGATTTGGGAGACAGTCATAAAAGAAACTTAGAACACTAGTAAACTCTGCACAACAGAGAACTGGGTCTGATTATCAGACTTGGTGAAAAGGAAACACTACATAAATATATTCACACATACTCACACCAGGGAGAGAATCAGACCAGATAAAAGAAAATGAACCAGACCGGAAAGAGCCACAGATGGCTCCATGCGGGTGGAGCACAGAGGGAACCAAAAGAAAGGAGGCTGAAGAGAAAGGATTCCAGGTCTCAGGTCACATCAAAGAGCCTGGATCCCATCTCCTACATAAAGATGGAGTTTGAAGCAACAACTCTTCTCTCCCCCAAGTCTGGATCAGCAACAGTGTACATGAAAGCAGAAGCCGGAAGCAGCTCTGGTTCCCTGTTTTCAATAGAGAATTCAGAGAAAGGGAAAGTGCTCATGGGAGACCGGAGTCTGAACGAGGAGCTCTTGCTGGAGCTCGAGTGAAGCAGGCAGGGACAGAGAGAGCACCCTTCTCCAAAGGCGCAGCTCAGCGTGCTTCCTGGAGGGCAAATACCTCAACAGTGCGAGGAGAAGCTGCAGGATGTACTCCATTATGATTTCAACACTCAGAGATGGGAGAGCAGATGTTTACAAGTGAGAATGGTGCACACAAAGCGTTTTGGATAAAGAATGCAGGGGCAGCATGAGGAACAGGTGAAATCACAAGTTCCTCAGGAGAACGTTTATACCCAATTACCTGATTATTTTTTCCTGTGTGGTAACTGTGCTTCAAGTATGTACAAAATCATATTTCAACAAATGTTGCTGGGACAACTGGATACCCACATGTACAAGAAAGAATTTGGGCCCCTTCTTCACCCCGTATGCAAAAATTATCGCAAAATGGACTTAAGAACCAAATCTAAGAGCTAAAATAATGAAATTTAGAAGAAAGCTAAAGTACAAATATCTTTATTACCTAGGGTGAGGCACCAAAAGTACAAGCCACCAAACGGGGAAAAGTGGATCTTATCAAGATGAACAACCTTTCTGCTTAAAAAAAAACAAGAAAGTAAAAATGGGCTGGGAGGGCCGGAGATTTAGCTCAGTGGTGCCTCTACCTGCCTCGAATGTACAAGGTCCCAAGTTCGATCCCTAGTACCAAAAAATCATCATAATAATAATCCATAGAATGGAGAAAAAACTTTTTTTGGTGTTCTCAAACAGGGTCTCACTGCAGCCCAGGCTGGCTTCTAATTCATGGTGGTCCTCCTGCTTCAGCTCTCCAAGTGCTGGAATGGCAGGAGGGCCAGATTTGGAGAAAAAATTTGCAAAACATGTATCTGATAAAGGTAGAGTATCTCAAATACATAAAGATTATTAGAACCTAGAACAGAAAGGCAAATACCCTATTTAGAAATGAGCAAAGGATTGAACAGATGTGTCTCCAAATGGCCAATAAGCACATGAAAACGTGTTCAGCATTCAGTAGTCATCTGGGAACTGCAAATCAAAACTGCAATGAGGTGGGCTGGGATGTAGCTCAGTAGCAGCGTGCCTGCCTCGCAAAAGGCAAGGTCTTGAGTTCGATCCCCGGATCAAAAAAAAAAAAAAAAACTGCAATGAGGTAAAATTTCACACAAGAGTAGCTCAAGAGTAAGTATGTGTGGAGAACCAGGACTCGCATATAGGAATGTAAGGTGGCGCAACCACATACAGAAACAGTCTGGCTGTTTCTCAAATGGCTAACAATTGCCACAGGACCCTGCCTGCTACATGCCCAAGAGAACCAAAAACATTCCCACAAAAATTTGCCTACCAACACTCACAGCAGCATTACTCTTAATAGCCAAAAGGAGGAAGAAACCATAGCGCTCCCTGCTCAGTGGATGAACAGGTAAGTTACATGTGGGCTATCTATACAATGGAGGATTAACTGGCCATAAAGAAGCACAAAATCCTGACACATTACATGGTTCAACATCATGTTAAGTTAAACAGCCAGGCACAATGGCAATGATTCCACTTACACAAGGCAGTCATCAAACTCAGAGAGAATGGTGGAGGTAGGGTCAGCTAAGAACTGCAGTTGTCAAAGGGGGTAAAGAGCTACTGTTTAAGGGGAAGAGTTCCAGTTGTGCAAGATAAAAAGAGTTCTGGAGGCAAAGGATGGTGCTGAACTGTACAGTAAAGAGCAACTGAGAGGGGCCTGGGATTTAGTTCAGTGGTGCCTGCCTTACAAGCACGAGGTCCTGATTTTGGTCCCCAGTACTGGAAAAAAAAGTCGAGATGCTTAAAATTTTAGTGCATGTTTTACCACATCTGAATGGAAAAACAAAAGAAATGAAGTACTAATGCATGCTACAATATGACCACTGAAGACATTACGCTGTTTAAAAGGCAAGATACTGTATGATTCCCTTGTATCAAATGTGCAGAAGAGGTAAATCTATAGACAAAGTAGACTGCTCCTAAAGGAAAGGAAGATGAGGGATATTTACTCGTGGGTACATGGCTTCTTTCTGTGGTAATGAAAACATGTCAGAATTAGTAATGATGGCTGCAAAACTTTGTGACTCAACTAAAACCCACTGAATCATACACATTAGGTGAATTGTATCGGTTTTGAATTATAATCTAAAAATAACAAGCCAGCATGGTGGTGCACGACTGTGATTCCAGCACTCAGGGGCTGAGGCAGGAGGATACCTGACCGAACTACAGAACAAGATTCTGTCTCAAAAAAAAGTTCAAAAACCAAAGTTAGTAAAGTAACTGAGGATGTCCTATAAAACACATATTTGGTGCACTATGCCACTCCCACTAGAAAGAGATGCAGCTAACAGATCAGACTACACATTTGGGATAGAGAACCTGTAAATGGTCAGGACTGGTGTGAAAGACATGCTTCACGGATAACTTCTTCGACCGAGGCTGACCAGTGCCTAACCAGACTTACTGTCTCCCTCAGCTGGTGGATGTTTCAAACCCAAACTGCAGCAGCCCCATGTACTTCGTGTACACCAACTCCACTTTGTGGCTGCCCACTTGGGCAGGGTTAAAAACATATTAACCACACATTACCATTCTCAACATGAGGAAGGAGAAGCTGCTCGATATATCAGGTCTTCCATTAGTTTTTTGGGGAATTAACAAGGATTCATATTATTAACCAATCTCTAAAATCAACTGCATCTCCTTTCTTCATTAGCACATAAGTGATTTTTCTGTATTTCTAGGATAAGGAGGAAGGTAAAGGGATATGGAAATAAGAAGGGAGAGGAATGTTTTATAAAGATTGAGATCACCGTATAATGACCACTACTCAGAAAATAAACTGCTCAAGCAGCCACCTGGCCATGAAGGCTGCCAAGGGGCAGATTTAAGCGGGCAGTGAGGGTCGTCTGTGTGGACAGGTGGGAGCCACTATCTGCTCTTCCCTGCCCCACGCTCCCATCAGGGCATGTCCCAGAAGCTCCAAGAGATGCAACCCTGAGACATCTTACACAGACTCAAAAGTAAAGCGCCACTAGTCTCAATTTGTTTTATTCAGGTCACCCTTACATTTTAGTTATGATACACCAGCTACCTAGCGTGGTCCAATTCATAAAGCAAGACTTCATTCAAGCAGGGTGGTGAGCGGGTGACACAAGCCAAGAGAGAGTCGTTAGTGTGTAATGGGCCTAAATCTTCAACTGGAGAGGGGTGGGCTGCTGTACTGTACTGAATGGCACAGAACCATGACCTTAAAATGGTAAACTTTGGGGCCAGGGATTTAGCTCAGTGGCACCACGCCTGCCTTGTAAGCGCAAAGTCCTGAGTTTGATATCCAGCACAAAAAAAAGGTAAATTTTGTTATGTGTATTTTAATCACAATTTTAAAATACTTTAATTTCAAATGGATTTTTCTAAATGAATTAGTAAGCATTCCACATGAATAATGTATAAATGAATCATAAAAACTATTTTAACTTCTAATAATGTAAATATTCATAATGCACACAAAAGCTTTGTGAGCCACAGAACTTCCACATGTGCAAAGGGGACCACAGCCAGGCAGCCCGCAAGTATGTGTAGTCCCAAAGTCAGCAGCCAGCACCAGACATGACAGGAGCTGCAGTGCACATCTGTCTGCCACGTCTCCGGAGTGGGCACCGACACCTCTCCACACGTTCCTGTCCTGAGGGCAGCAAATGCAGGGTGTGCGGTCTCCCCACTTGGGTGTCGAGCCCCTCACACAGAGCAGTCAGCAAACGCAGAAGACCCACAGGCGCATCACCGAGACCCTACAGTAGCCTGCCACCATGCTTGCTTTAGTCTCCGTGTAAATTTAAGGCCTAGGGCTGGAGATTTAGCTCAGTGGTTCTGCTGCCTGCCTTGCAAGCACAAGGACCCAAGTACCAAAAAAAAAAAAAAAAAAAGGTAAATTTAAGGCCTCCGTACAGGCAATTACCAGTTTTCCAGTTTTCCTCTGAAGGGAAATTTACCGTGCAAAGCCGTCTCAGATGTACAAAGCTGGGTTCTCACATGCACATCGCTCATGTGTAGTTCTGAAAGGTACACAGCACCTTCACAGCCACACCGGTAACACAGCCCACAAAGACCCCTCTGCCCTTCCAGACAATCCCTGCCTCTACTCCCACAGTGGCCACCACCCTTCTGATTTATTTCCACAACAGCTTTGCTTATTCTAGAATTTTCAAGAAACAGAACCACATACTAAATACTTCTTCACGCTCTCCGTTTGGAGGGGTCATACCAGGAATCGAACTGGGGACCTTGGGCTTGCGAGGCAGATGGTGGCACCACTGAGCTGAACTTGGCACAGCTTTGGGGTATAGAACACTCACTGCCTGTGAGGACTGGCCGCACAGCAGGAGCACAGTGGGCAAGTGAGGCAGCTGCTCCTCTCCCCACATCACCGCCTGAGCCAGCTCAGTGGGCAAGACTCTCGGAGGACCCGGGCCAGCTGTGAACTCCTGGGATCTGGGTCCTGGCTCCTCTGAATCACTCCCTCCAGATAGAGGAAAACCTGCCTGGGTGGGGCCCGCTGGTGGAGCACACTTCAGTAGTACGTCCCTTCCCACTGCTGAGTGACCTCCAATGATGAAGAAATGACATTTATCCATTCCCTACTGTCAGTTTCCAGTTGTCTGATCTTAGATAAAGGTGGCATGAATATTCTCATATAGGGATTTTACTGTACCTACTTGTTCACTTCTCTTTCATTAACAGGAGGATTCGGAAGGCAGCATCTTTTATGGAAAAATTAAACATGTGTAGGAGAAAAAAACAGTATTAACTCCCACTTGTGCCAGCCAACTATTAACTCAATGACACTCCTGTTTCATCTTTTCTTCTGAGGTACCGGGGACTGAACTCAGTCAGGACCTTGCACTTGCCAGGCAGGCGTAGCACCACTGAGCTAAATCTCCGGCCCTACTCCTGTTTCATCTTATATGGCTCCCAGGATTTTGAAATGCTAGATATTACCATTTTACCTTTAAATATGTATTCAATTCAAACAATGCTTTCAAGAAATAACCATCATTTATTTATGGAACAAGAGTGAAAGAATAAGTGAACTGTAAGTTCTCTTCCCATTTTGTAAATGATGGCTCTTGCTATTCAGAAAAAAAATGGGGAAAACTCAAACATAATTTCCTGTTATCACTTTGCTAAGCACAAATATTGGTCTTAATGATAAATATCATGCAGGAGCATCAATATAATCAAGATTTCCCTAATATCAATGAGAATAAATTAACCCCATATCATAATGTCATTTTTTAAGTGAAACTGTAGCCGGGCCTGATGGTACACACCTGTAATAGAGGGGGGAGGGGAGAAGGAGAGGGGGAAGAGGAGGGGGAGGAAGAAGGGGGGAGGAAGAAGAAGGAGGGGGGAGGAAGAACAGGGAGGGAGGAGAACTGTATGAGACTTAAAATTAGTTCCTATAATCCCAGCAGTAGGAAGGCTGAGGGCGGAGGATCATTGTGAGTTCAAGGCAAACCTGGGCTATACAGTGAGTTCAAGGCCAACTTGAACAAAACAGTAAGACCCTGACTCAAAACAAAAACAAAATAATTAGTTTGCTAACCACCTTTTATGACAGCCAAGGTAGTCCACATTACATCCAGTACTGAAGAAACAGTTCAGTATTCCGGTCACTAGATTTGTATTATCTGTAAAAACCTGCTTGTGCTGGACAGGGTAGACCATTCCCAACCACTGCTGAAGACAGTGTAAACTTATATGATCTTTTCAGAGGGCCTGCAGGGAAAAAGGCAAGCCCTTCGTTTTGGAAATTCCACTTCTAAATCCTAGCATAGCACATCCAGAAAGGATGTTCCTCCCGAGGCTGTTGAGAACAGGGAAAAACTATCTAACCCTTAAGTGTTCAGTAAGGTACTACACACTGGCAACATACCACAGGGTTCAACCTGGTCCACATATGCTATGCTACCCCTGCACTTTAAGAGGGTGGGTATCTGCAGTTCTGGCTTCCTCACAGGTTTCAGTATAATTTTAGCTTCTTTCACTGTGCCAAGGTTTTTCTCTGTGGTCCTGGGATTGAACACACAGCCTCACGCATGCTGGGCAAGCACCCTACCACTCAGCTAAACCCCAGCTCTCTGTGCTGAGTTAAAACAGCAAATCAGCCGGGTGTGGTGGTGCGCGCCTGTAATCCCAGTACTTGGGAGGAAGAGGCAGGAGGATTGCTGTGAGTTCAAGACCAGCTTTGGGCTACACAGTGAGTTCCAGGTCAGTCTCAACTACATAGTGAGACCCTGTCTCAAAAAAAAAAAAAA
>NW_022900937.1:32433136-32439152 GCF_012274545.1 Fukomys damarensis | reverse complement strand
GAAGAAAGAACCCACGTCAGAAAAAAAAAAAAAAAAAAAAAAAAAAACCAAAACCAAAACCAAAAACACTCAGCAAATTAGTTGGGCATGATGATGCACACCTGTAATCTCCGCACTCAGGAGGATCATCACTGAGTCTGAGGCCAGCCTGAACTACATAGCAAGACCCTTGCCCAAAAAGCATCTAAAATTAATTAATTAAAAAACAGCAAATTGCAGGGCTTCTGAGGCAATCAGGAGACTGAAAATACAAAAGCCAATAAGCAAGTTTCAATAAGGTGAACTAGACAGTTAAATGGTACAAACAGTGACAGGGGAAAGTGACAAGTCTAAACAAAAGGTTCAGATGAGATGCCAGCCCAAAGGACAAGCAGGATGGAACCCATCACAGTGCAGCTGTTATCTGGAGCTGCTGAGCCCTGGTGACACTCCTGACATGGTGGGCTGCGTAATTACTTGTGGGGGGCAGGGGGACACCAGCAGAGCTGTGTGTCAAAGTTCAGGCTCTACGCCACCTGGTGTCACTAGCAGGCAGGACCCCACCCCAAGAATCCCTCCCATAACCGGAAGGAGCAGAAAATGTCTCCAGATGTTGCCAGGGGTTCCCCGAGGGTGCAGAGGGGGGAATACACCCTGGTTGTCAAATACTTATCTAACCTTAAATTTCCATTCCATTCCATTTTACCTTTAAATTCTTTTTATTTTTCTACTTCAGGAATGGGGTAAGACCTCTACTGGGGCTATGGCTTGAGAGGGTAAAGGTCAAAATTCAGGAAGCCCCCAATTCTAGGAGGGAGGAAGTATCCAGAGTCCCACCCCCAGCTCCTGCTTTAATGGAAGGACCTGCATATTAGGGAGGACACATTCAACTGCCTGTGCCACCCTGGCTACACGGGCACTCAGTCAAAGAAGACCAACCACTGCCTCTCCAGGCTCTGCAGCCAGGGCACCCGCAGGCCCTGGGGGAGAAGCCTCCCCCGTCGCTGAAACTATGGGATTCCTACTAGACTCTGGTAGGCTGGCACAGCCACAAGCCCTGTCAGAATGGGGAAGACAGCCCTGTGTTTAGGCCCCTGCTACTGCCTTTGTACCCCCTATCCCGGATGGGATGTCTCTCATTTTACATTTTGAAGAAAAACAAAAACCCACAAACTTTTAGCTTTAAGGAGCTTCTAATCTACAGGCAAAAAATCTAAACACTGATTTCTACAATTTTATTGCAATATCTTGTACATAAGGATATATTACAGACTCTAGGAGCTTTGTCCACTGAAGATCTATCTTCTCTCCCACCTAAGTTATAAAAGTTAATATCTTACATTTATTGAAATATACAAATTCTCTCAGCAAGCCGGGGATTTAGCTCAGCTGCAGCCTGCCTCACAAGCGCAAGGTCCAGAGTTCGATCCCCAGTACAAAAACAATCAAAACAAATTCTTTAGTGAATCCTACTTGGGTCTCCAGTCAACTACCATGCATTTAAGGACTTCTGTATTTCACTTTTTTTTTTTTGAGACAGGCTGGCCCAGGCTGACCTCTGACTCACAGCAATCCTCCTGCCTCAGCCTCACTGCTGAGATTACAGGAGTGAGCCACCACAACCAGATCCCTTTTTTTTTTCATACGGAGTCACACAACTTGGGCAAAATCCTCACTCTATCACTTAGCTAGTGTTGCAGTCCTCGCCACATTCCTAACCTCTTATGCCTCCGTTGCCTCCACTTTGTTTGCGGCAGTGGGTATTGGACCCAGGGCCTCACAAATGCTAGGGAACCACTCTACTACTACTAAGCTACATCCCCACGCAGCCCCCAACCTATCCCTCCTTTTTGTTGTTGTTGTTGTTGTTGTTTGTTAATTTGAGACTTGGCCTTGCTAAATCGCCTGGGCTGGCCCCAAGCTTGTGATCCTTCTGTGTGAGGCTCTCCATACAATCAACCTAACTTATGGGAACAGAATTAGTGTTCAGTAAGTGCCTGGTAAATGTGAGTTATTAGCTGTCATTCTAACTGCAAGCATAGAAAGGCTGACAACGTTTACAAATGAAGAAACAGAGGCCAAAATATGAAGCTATTTAGCCAGGCATAGGGGAGCATGCTTGTAATTCCAGTTACTCAGGAGGCAGGAGGCCTCAAATTTGAGGCCTCAGTGGACAATTTCCTATCTCAAAACAAAAATTTAAAAGGGCTGCCTATCAAGGCCAGGGGCCAGGGACCTAGGTTCCATCCCTAGTACTATAAAAAAGAGAGGAAGGAGGGAGGGAGGAAAAGAGGGAAAGAAAAGAAGGAAGGAAAAAGGGAGGAAATGTCAGTGCTCACCAAAGTGTAAGGTAATGGAACAACGACTTACAGTCCAAAATAATGACCAGTAAGAAGTTAAAGCACAACTACATTCAAGAGTATCACTGAAGCCAGGGGTGGTGGTGCACGCCTGTAATCCCAGCACTCGGGAGGCTGAGGCAGGAGGATCACTGCGAGTTCGAGACCAGCCTGGGCTACACAGTGAGTTCCAGAGCAGTCCGAACTACAGAGTGAGGCCCTGTCTCAAAAAAAAAAAAAAGATTACTGAAATAAGGTTACAAAGTATTTACACAATCACACAGATATCTTTCAGAGTCTATGTACTATTTAAAAATCACAAAAGATTTGTTTTTGTAAATGGTGTATACTAAAGCTGACTACTGAAATCAAGTCTAAAACATTAGTCTGTAGGGAAGAACATCAGTGCTGAGACAGAGCTCATCGTGTACATATTCTTAATCGTCTAGTTCCTACTCCAAGGCCACGAAACTTTGTAAATGATAGATCTCCTTCCCAAGTCAGTGCTTATGGGCCCCTCTTATTTCTTTGATCTGCCTTAACTTTGCATCCAAATTCTTAATGACTCCCAAATATTTTATACATGCTGTTAGCCACTGCCTAGTTTTTGCTTAAACTTAGTTTTGTCCAACATTCAGTCAGGTCACCAATGACTTCTGCACCTCCTTGTCCCAAAGCTGGTTACTGGTTTTTCCAACATTTTATGTATCTTGGACATCATGTTCCTGAAAATGGACTTTTAAAACTCTTCACTTGAGAGGAGGAAAGAAGTCACAGCAGAGACAGAATGCCTAGTATTTATTACACTATAAAAGGAAGAGATCTAGAAATTCTAGCCTAATCTTCTGGTTATAGAAATGACCCAAAGACAAATTCAGTAACTTTGCTCAATACAGTGATTACCAAAAGAATTGAGGCTTGTTGCCCACCTTGTACATACTGAATAATTGTACCTCTGCCTTACCCTAAGGAAGGGAAAGAATAGGCTGAGAATCTATTTTGGTGGGGGGTGTCTGAGATAGGGTTTCACTGTGTAGTTGAGACTGACCTGGAACTCACTATGTAGCCCAGGCTGGTCTCGAACTCGCAGCAATCCTCCTGCCTCAACCTCCCAGCGTGCTGGGATTATAGGCCTGCGCTACCACACCTGGCTAGAATCTGCTATTTTGAATAAAAAATTTGACTGTCTTTCATGTTACTCTTTAAGAGGTCTTTGATACATCAGTCTCACCTACTTCCTTGACAAATTCTTCTCATTCACCAAAAAAAAAAAAAAAACCTCATTTAGCACATGTCAGAAACTTTAGGTTTCACTCTTTATTCATTATTTCAATTAACTCCTTAATGAATCACTAATCTGTCAAAAGAAAAGGAAGAAAAAAGAAAAAGTACTGAGTTGGTGATGTAGCTCAATGGTAGAGCACCTACCTAGCACCACAAGAACATACACAAACTCCTCGCCTACCACCACCAAATAAATAAATCATCTGTCTCTCCTTGTTCTTGTTTACTAGTCCATTACTTTCTTGTGATTGAGTTCAGATTATAGGCTGGTTAGTTAGCACTCAAGCCTGAATTCCAGATGCTGCTACACCCACAGCATTCAAAAAAATCTTCATCTCACCACTGCTAATCAAGTAAGGAAAACCTCCTCCCAGTGACCTTCTCTAATAAATTACGTTGCCTACCTGCCTCTCCAAACTAAAATGAATATTCTTTGGTCCCAAGTCAATGTGCTAATGGGAAAACTACAGTAATTCTGAATTGTACAAGGTAACTAACAAACCATTAATAAGTGAAAAGTGAGTGAAGCATACTATTAGAATGCTCAAATTTAATACATATACAGAAAACCCTGTATTAAGAATTCTTACAAATAGAGAGTGCTGTTAATAACCATTATAATACACGAATGAAATTTACCATCATTTCAAAGTTCACAAATTTCTTAAATACAAGCAATTCAGGTCTAAAAGCTTATGTAAATATCTCCTATGTCACACAGGGACCAGAAGCTAAGAATACGTTAAGATGAATATAACGCAGTCTTGCCTTTACAACACAAATAATGTCAATAAAGTTTCTTCCACTTTAGTATGGACTTTCTTTTACATTGCTTTTTTGTCCCTCTTGCAGCTATTTCCATCAGCCATGATTTTGTTCAGATCACTTGTACTGTATAAGACAGGTTAAAGACTTTTTTTTTTTTAACGAGGGAAAAATTCCCTGCTCCACCAGTCTGACAAGACAAAGGAGAAAAGACTGGGAGTCAAGAGGAACTTCCCTTCTGGTGTCCCCTGTGGAGAAATCAATCACCAATGGAGCACGCTTGTCTTTCAAAGCCCATCTAAGCAAGTTGTGGAATAAACACCAAAAATCAGTAGGTCTCTTCTAAAAGCGGCATTTAAACGGGCAAGCCACATCCAGTTTCTCCTATTTTATTTGTAGAAGCAACTCTTTGCAGCATGAAAGCATCTTATTAATAACACTCCAGAATAACGTTGGTATTTAAAGTCTAAAAACTTACTGATCAGAAACCTGCACCAAGGCAAAGCTAAAACTCTAATCAGGGTGAATCACAGCAGCCACCTACTCCACCCAAGCGTCATTCACGCTAAGAATGGACAGCCAGTTCAAACCTGGAAAGCTCTCCTGGCCTCCCTATCATGTCAGAAATAAAATCATTCCAAAGCACCAGACCTCAAGTGTAGCGATTCAATAGCGAGAGAATGTTGCTATCGACCAAAACTGACCAGGACATTCTGTTCTTCAGATTTGGCCGAGCCCTTCGCATTTATTGCCTGGCCCTCCTCCCCCCTTCTCACCAGGGAAAGGCTGAACAGATAACTCCTCCTTGAAAAACTAAGTGCGTTTCGATTTTCCATTACTGGATGTGGGAGCATAACCTACTACGGAGTCTCTATGGCAAAGGTCTCTATCACTTCTTTCAGGTGCTGAAGCCTGTGAACTGAGTAGAAACCTGTAAAGGATTGACGGATACTCTGCCAGAACAATTTCCCAATACAAGATTAGGAACCATTTTCAGTCTTGAGCAAACCATCTCAGATGTTTCAAAGTTTTAGCAACCCAGCATCTGGTAGACTTACTCACCCTTGGAAAAGTAGCTCCTTTGCGTCTTTAGCACTGAAACACCCCAGTAAGGCAGCCAGGGCTTGCTCGCCTGTGCAAACCCTCGATCGGGGAGACTCTAGGTAAGCCCATGCCCACCAAACTCTCACGGAAGGGTCAAATCGCACAAAAGGGGGCGCCCGGCCGTCCCTCGCTCCCGCACCCGGACCCGGACTCACCAGGACCGTGGTGCAGATGGACCGCAATTCCGACTCCACTTTCTCCCGATAGTCCTTAATCAGCTGCAACTTCTTGTCGGAGGTGTCGGTTTTCTGCTCGATGCTGGAGATGACCCTCCAGGCGGACCGGCGGCCGCCGACCACGTTCTTGTAGGCCACCGAGAGCAGGTTGCGCTCCTCGTTGGACAGCTCGGCGCCCTGCTCTGTCACTGCCTTCATGCAGGTGGCCATGTCGTCGTAGCGCTCGGCCTGCTCGGCCAGCTTGGCCTTCTGGATCAGCTCGGTCTTCTCCATGGCGCTGGTGGCTGGGGGACCGGGGCGCAGAGGGCTAGGCTAGCGAGGGCGAGCGCCGACCCGGATCGGGAGGAGTCCGCCTCGAGAGCTGGAGGG
>NW_022900937.1:32396000-32432869 GCF_012274545.1 Fukomys damarensis | reverse complement strand
CGGCCGGCTCAAGATGGAAGCGGCCGTTGGCCCCGCACCTTCCCGCCGCTAGCAGTTCCCTGAGGCGAGAGGCGTCGATGGCAGCTCGCTCCCGAGGGCGGCATCTCCCGCCTGGCCCTCAGGGCCCAGCTACGGTCAGAGGACGCCAGAGGACGCCCCCGACGTGCTCACCTTCTCTTCTCCGCGGTCACGACGCGAGTCCCACCACTTTGATCGGCTTTTGGCTTTAGCCGAGGACCCTCCCGTCTCCACCTAACCCGGAGCCGAGGTGCGGGCAGCCGCCCAATAGCGAGCCACGTCTCACCGTAGAATCCCGCCTCCAGCCCTGCCTCTGACCAATGAGAGATAAGCGCGCGGAAGGGGGTGCGAGGGGCGGGGACCCGAGGGGAAGCGGAGGCTAGGAGGGTGGGTCGGCCAGGACAAGTTCGGTTGGCCGGCAGGCTGCGGCTTCGGCCACGGGGTTTCCTCCAATTAGATCCAGGGTAAAAGGACGTCACTGTTGCCATGGCGATGCTGTTACCAACTCCCCTCATCCTCCCCGCAGCCCAGGCACTTCTGGGCCCGGCCGGGGACCGCAAGGCGCGCGGGACCTCCCCTGCCCGGGCTCCTGCGGCAGAGGTGCGTTGCGGCGCGCTACATCCTGCCCCTCGCCGGGCCCGGGCTAGGCTTCGGAGGGCGACAGGATCGGCCGCTGTCTTGCACAAGCGCCTTTTTTTTTTTTTCTTTCTCACCCCCCGCCTCCACCTTTTGTATTCCTGACAAAGATTTGAAGCTCAAGACGCTAAACCCAGCCTTTCGTGCATGACGTTGCTGTTAGGGCTGCGAATTAGAAATAATCCCATCCCATTAAGGAGGAATTAGTTCCCGAAGAAAGTGGCTTAAGTGCGACTTTGACATGATACATTGAAGTTTCCAGGCAGGCTCCCGAAACCAGACTCCCTTGGAGAGAGGAAGGTCCCAGGGAGACCGGGGCGGATCCCTGGTATTGCCTTTTTTTTTTTTTTTTTTTTTTTTTTTTCTTCCTTAAATGAGAAATGACATTTAAGCACTATTTGGAGAAAATGAGCCATGACTACACACCCACCCCCAAAGCAATTTTCATATATCTTTTCTACCTTTTCCAGGTTATGCATCTAAATGTAGATATAGGTATAATTTCACACTCATCTGTAAAGCATATGTACACTTTAAAAAAAATAATTTCTTGGTATTTTTGAGAAGAC
Source organism: Fukomys damarensis (assembly GCF_012274545.1). NCBI lineage: Eukaryota > Metazoa > Chordata > Mammalia > Rodentia > Bathyergidae > Fukomys > Fukomys damarensis. The sequence goes on along the minus strand of NW_022900937.1, from coordinate 32,431,646 downwards.
ATGACTTCGAGAACATTCCCCCCAGATTTCAGGGCCATCCTGTGAAGCCACTGTCTCCTCTCCTGGTACTTCCCAGTCCCCCAAACTCCAAGAAAGGATTGCTGTCCTGCCTTTTTTTTTTCCGGATGAAAATTGCCTCCTGCACTGCTCTGATGGCAATTCCATCGTAACCTAGAAAGCCTGGATCATAGAAAGGCAAGCAATATAAAGGGTGAGAAACAAATCTGAATTCTAAGTGGAGACACAACGATCTGGAGATCTGGGAGGGCAGAGGGTTGGGAGGAGAAGGTGCAGACTTTCCAGGAGTGCAGCCTCCTTCCTGGCTGCCCCTCCTGGCCCCACTAGTAAAGCTTGCTTTGTACTGTGTTGGACAGCAAGAGTCCTGGCTGGCTGGAAGGACCCTATGTCTTGGTGCAGAAATGTGTTACTGTGTTCCAGCCTCTTCATGGAGAGCCTGCTGTTATTTCTGGAATCCCTGGGGCCCGGCAGCCAACACCCGATCGTTTATGGCCCTGTGGGCAAGTGTGGAACTGGACGCAGAAATCCCCTCGGAAAGAATTCACAGGTGGAAGGTCAGATACAATGCTTTCGGTATGACCTGTGAATTTCAAGCTTCCAGAAACTAGAGATACTTCCAGGCATGCAGGGAGACACCAGAAGAGGTGAAGGGTGGGGGTGGAGCGAGAGGAGCTCCACAGAAGGAGCACACGCACTGAATTCTTCGTCACAAAGTCTAGGTTCCGCTGGCATCTGGCCAAGGGCCCACGGGCAAGATTGGCTGCTTTCTATTCCCCAGTCCCTGAAATTTCTGCTTTTATCCAACCAAATACTTATGAGATAGTAACTGAGATAAGTTATGGTCATCTGGAACCATGGTTGAAAACTGCTTCGAAACAATGACACACTGTGAAACTGGATTTTAAGGGTTCTGAGGGGGTCCTCTGCATATTGTCTCTGTGCATGAAAAAATTCAGGCTAGAGAAAAATAAGGCTGTGAGTACTTCCAGTACCAGGACATAGAAAAGCTAACATTCACTGAGTAATTATATGTGTCAAGCACTATTCTACGTCTTTTGAAAGGATTAACTCATCCCGTCTGCCTAATGCAAACACAGACTAGGTACTGTAATGGTCACCATCTCATTTCACAGATGAGGAAAGTAGCACATAGGAGAGACAAGTGTCACGTACAAGGTCACAGAGCTAGAGAGCAGCGCAGCCTGGATACCGACCCATGTGGTATTGGTACCAAAGTCCATTCTTTTTTGTGTGCATCTGAGACAGGATCTCACTGTGTAGTTCAGCCTAGCCTTGAATTCACAATGTAGCTCAGGCTGGCCCTGGACTCACAGTAACCCTCCTGCCTCAGCCTCCCGAGTGCTGGGATTACAGGCATGCACCACAACTCCCAGCTCAAAATCCATTCTTGACCCTGTCTCCCCAGACCCACACTGGGTTCCAGAGGGATTCTGGGCCGGATCTGACTACTTTGTGTCCATCCTCTGAGAGTTGTGTCCTGGTGAATCTGAAACATGATAAGCATCACCCAAATGCCGGGAAGAACTCTAGGGAACAGATGGCTCACAAAGAAAGCACTGAGAAGTTATTACCTTATTTATCTGAAGTTCTTGTTATTTTTTCTAAATTTCCTGGTAAGAAGGAGCTGGCCAGAGCAAGAGGGAACACATGAAACTTGGAGCTAGAACACCCTAAATTCCTGCTATTTGTGATTTAACCTTGATCTTCTCTGAACAGAAAAGAAATAATCCCTAACTCAAAGGGCCATTGTGGAGGGGGAAGACTTATCACAGGGAAATGCCAGGGAGATCACAGTGCCCAGTAAATGGTAGGGTTTTTCCCCCTTTTCATTTGGGATAGGGAGATTCCCACACTGCTGCAGAGTGACTTGGCACCTTACAAAATGTTAGTGAAAGCTCATGGCTCGAATCCTTGTTGTAATTAGTGAGGCTAATGGTGTGTGGAATGGCTCCCTCAGTGTGGCTGCAGAACGAATGGGTCTCCCAGTCGGGTTTGCTCTCGGAAGTTGTTTCCGTGGTGCGTTTGCCCAGAGCCCTGGCTCATCAGAGAGACACTTTTCCCTCTCCTGTACATGGCAGCTGTTGACTGACCCACAGACATCTGAGCGGAACTTCTCACCCGGATTTCCCAGGTGACCACTGCCAGTGCTGCTGCATCGCAGTGGGCGCTTCAGGTGCCCCCTCTCCCCTTCCCACCTGGAGGTGCTAAATCAGATCCCAGACAGCCTGGTGCAGGGAGTCTCCCGACACACTCCCAGCAGGGTGCACTGTGATGGTGAATCCCGTGTCACCTTGGCTGCGTCACGGTGCCTGACACTTGGCTGGACATCCTGGATGTTTCTGTGAAGGTGTCTGAAATCGGTGGGCTTCGAGTAAACTGACTGCGAATGGGCCTCGTCCGATCAGCTGACCACAAAGACCAGCCTCCTTTGAGCAAGAGGGAATTCAGACTGCCTTTGGACCCAACCGGGAGCACTGGCTTTCCTGGCCTACCCTGCAGATTTTGGTTTGGTTTTGGTGTTTTGAGAAGGGTCTCTCTGTGTAATCCAGGCTGATCTTGAACTCACTCTGTGACCCAGGCTGGCCTCAAACGCATGGCAATCTTCCTGCCTCAGCCTCCTGAGTACTAGGATTGCAGATAGGAGCCACCACGCCTGGCTCCCACCCTGCAGATTTAGAACTTGAATTTGCCAGCCCCACATAACACAAGCCAATTCCTGGTATATATATTCAATTTACATATTGTATTTCTCCGGTAAACCCTGACTAATTCGTGCAATAAGTTGTTTCCCCACTCAGTAACTTCTTTTCCTACCACTGGATGTCCTTTGTTTAAATGTGTGTCTGTGACATTTGAGATGTGCCTGTTGAGGGTACACACAGGCTCTTCTTTCTTGCTTGTCTCCCAGCGCCCCTGAACAGCGCAGTGGACCGGGGTAGTCTAACCCTGCAGCACGGCTGGTTCGGCCAGTGCTTGGGAGGGTTCAGTCTTCTACCCCAGCTGCTGCACTCTGGAGTTAACATTCAGAAACAGGTCGGTGTGATTTCAGTCTCCTCCTACAGCAAGCAGGGCTTTCTGTGCGCCGGCCTGGGAACAGTGTTTGGTTCTTTGATATACAGCCACCACTGGACAGCCTGGTGTGTCAGCGGTGGATTTGATTTGCCCACGGAAGCTCTGTTTTCCCATTCCACAAATCTGTAGCAAGAGAAGTGCCTCTGTCCCTTGCACGTTTCTGTCCCCTCCTTCCTGACCTCCGCGGTGGACTGCGACTTTCAATCTCCATGTCCCTGTCGACTTTGACTTCCGCTGGCCCACAGAAGGCATCTGGCAAAGGGCTGCTTTGAGCGGAACCCTGGCGGGGCGTGTGCAGTTACGGTGGAGGTAGCACCATGCCCTTACCTCGTTCCCAGCCACAAACAGAGCCACCCAGACCCTGTTGCAGCTGTCCCTTAGACACAGGAGCACACCGAGGACCTGGAAGCTAGCACAGAAGGTACTGGCAGCATCTGAGAGAGTCATGCGTGTCATGCAGTGAGGCTCCCACATGGTAGACATAAGGGGCGCCCCGAACCCTCACTCTGCAGCCCAGTGAGGCTCAGCGGCCGGGCCGCCAGCCCACAGTGTGTAGATGGGGCTCCCCAGAGGGAGTGAGCAGATGAACCCCAGGATTCGCTCTGAAATCCTCCCCACCTGCTCAACAGATGATTCCACAGAGAGGAAGAGCGGGACCCTGGAGCCCCCCCAGGCCTGCTCCCTGGCCGACCCGGCTCCACACGCTTCTGTGCTCTGCACAAGGAAAGTGGTTGACAGGGTGGAAACATCGAACCTACAGAGAGCAAATGGAGCCAGGTATGGGGTGCGCAGCAATCATCCCAGCACTCAGGAGGCTGAGGCAGGAGAATCATTGCAAGTTTGAGGCCAGCCTGGGCTAAGTAGTGAGTTCAAAGCCAGGTTGAGCTATATATGGAGACCCGCTTCAAAAAAGCAAGCCAAAAAAGAAAGAAAGAGCTAACTAGGACAAACACAGAAGAGATCAGGGCCCATCAGACTAGAGGCACATGGCCTATGTCTCAGACAGAACCTACGCACATAGCAGTGAGCCTCAGCATCACACAAAAAAATCCCCATTCTGTTTTTGTTGAAGAATGCAGATAATATACAGAGGTGTTTATAGTTTTTTAATTACTAAAATTTTACTACCGTTTTAATTTTACTTCGATGTTTCGGTTCATTTTGGCTCCTCTACTGCCACACTCCGAGGCAGGAACAATGTCAGGCTCCCTCCCTGCCTTCTTGTCTCTGATGACCAAGCTGTGAAGGTATCTGCTGCATTGAACTATAAACTTCACATTGTCCTTATTTGGAGACCGAATCCTAAGTGGGCCAGGCTGGGCTTGAACTTGAGACCATTGTGCCTCAGCCTCCCCTAATGCTGGGATCCCACACATGTGCCAACATGCCCGGCTTATCCTTAGTTTTCTTTTTCTTTTCCTTTGTTTTTGTTTTTTCTTTTGTTTTGTTTTGTTTGAGACAGAGTCTGTGGTTCAAGCTGACCTTGAGCTCACTATGTAGCCCAGGCCGAACTCAAACTCCCAGTGACCCTCCTGCCTCAGCCTCCCTGTTTTGGGATGACTGTTGTGCACCACCACGCCTGGAAGTTTCTTCAGATTTTCATGGCACGACAAGGGCTTCTCAGGAGAAGGCACGGGCAGGCGTAGCAAATGTCGAGAGAGATATATTCTTTGAATGTTCCGAGTGTTGGATGTTTTCTTTATAAATTTTAGTGCATAAAGCAATAAACCTTCAACTATCTCCCAAATTATGAGTCATCCCCAGACAATTCTGGAGTGAATGGATGAATGAACACAAAAGAGCGAGAGAACAATGCACACAGGAGTTGATTGTGTGTTGTGCACAATGCCTGCCATGGGCGTTGGGAGAAGGGAGACAGGAAGGTGGGCTGGAGCGATGGCAGAGCGATGGGCATCAGAAGGCTGCGGAGCGGAAGGGACCCCGGAGGAATCCGGACGAACACCCAGATGGCAGAGTTTGCGCTGCCACCCGCCTCTGTCCTGGAAGGGAGGAAGCATGGCTGGAGCTGGGCTAGAGCAGGGTCGAACCCCAAGAAGATGGCTCTGGACAAAGCTCCCAGGCCACCCAGGAAGCGAGGAATTCGGCCTCTTCACCTCCTGCTGCTGCGGCCTGTGAGCTTGGACCAGGGCAGGGCAGCCTGGGAAGGCCCCACCCCACCCTTCCTTCCCCAGGGGCTGTCCTGTCCTGCGTGCCAGAACTTCACCTTCAGCCGTGCCTCCTACTCTGGGCAGACTCCAGAGCCAAGGGGCCCGAGCTCCCCCAGTGTGCCGGCTGGGGCAGATGGGCTGATTGCTCTGTGTCTCCATTTCCCCGTTTGTAAAATGAGGAAGGTGTTACTGATGGGACCGAGCTCCCAGGGCTGTTTTGAAGCTTTCCCGAGGCGATACTGTCTTTTGTTATTTTGTTTTTATTTTTGTTTTGAGACAGGGTCTCACTATGTAGCCCAGGCTGGCCTTGAACTCATGGGATCCTCCTGCCTCAGCCTCCGAAGCACTGGAATTACAGGCGTGTGCCACCGTGCAGTATTGGTAACACTTTCGCTCCTCCTGGGCTTTGCCTCTCTGACCTTTGTTCTATTTCCTCTTTCTTGCCTCCTGGCTGCTTGCTCATCTCTCAAGTCTGGACAGAAATTCTGCCTCTTCCAGGTGTCCCTGGGCTCCTTGTGCCTCCCAGTGACAGGGCCCCCACCCTGTGCTCCCCGAGCAGGGAGTAGCTTGGTGCCACTTCTCCTGGCCTGCTTGAAGGTACCACAAGGCGAGGGCTCTGTCTGCGTTACTCCCCTGCTCAGCCCCAGCGCCTAGAAGCGTGTTTGGCGGGTACGCTGGGTGCCAAGGAAGGGATGAGCGAATGGATGAATTAACAAAGGCTGGAAGGAGGAGGGCAGGGTGAGCCGAACTGCTGCTCAGAACGGCTCTGGCCCGGGATCCAGCCCACAGCTGGGCACACCCGTGACCCAGGCTGAGAGGGGCTAAACACCCAGGCAGCCCCTCACCTCCCTCTTCCCTCCAGCACGGCCCTGGGAGGTCTGGCACCAGGAGAACCCAGCGAAGGAGCCTTTAGCAGAGGAGAAATGCTTTGGGTCGTGAATAACCCCTGCCCGATGCATCAGGACAGTTTCTCTTCCAGATTTCCTTAAACCAGGGTGAACACAGTGGGACGTTGGTGGGCACGGAAACAAAACACATGAAAGTCTGTCCCATCGAAAGCTGAAGAAAGGAGATGTCCCCACACTGCCCGGCTGTTACTATGCCACGAGCTGCTCTCCACCTGGGGACAGCAGTTGCTCTAATCAGTGCTAATGAGCGATGTGATCACAGCTCCTGGTTCGGAAACCCAGAGATGCGACCACCTCCCTTTGAAGGTGGATCGCTCGCTGTAAAACAAAATCCGGGAGAGCAACTGTGGCTGCTATCGGGGTACAAACTTCCCCAAATAAAGGGGGAAAGGCAGCAACTGATCCCTTCTTGAGCCAACAGATTTAGGACACAAAGACCAAATGAGAGCGTTTTTTTAAAAAAAATACAGGAAGTCGGTGAGATGAGAACTGAGCTCACCATGCCCAGGCAAGCAGTCAGGTTGTGTTTCCTAGAACTGGAAGTTGTAGCTGCCGCACAGGCAGCCTCTATGAGGACTGGGGATCCATAGCCAATGCTGAAGCTTGGCCTGGGAGTAAGATGAGAAGGCAGGCACTCAACAGCCCTTCTTCTCCCAGAGGTCATCACCCCAGGGGCCTCAAGACCTCTGTGATAAAAGCACATTTAAGTACACTGGCACAAGTCTGGCTGCTGCTCTCAGGAAGGAACTCTCTGGGTCCTTGCCACTTAGGTCATTCATTCCAGGTTCCAGACTGGGTGATATCTGGTCACACTGGCGTCAAGCCAGAGCAAGAGGACCCGGAATGTGTATCTTCCAAAGAGGAAAGCGGGCTCGTCTCCCACTAAGAGGCTCGGAGCAGGGACTCCTCCAACATCAGAAGGGACTCAGGAGCTGGCCACCCCCAAAATATCGCACATCCTCTGCAATTGTGTTTGGGCTCTGACCTGCATGGCAAAAAAAAAAAAAGTGAAAGCCAGGGAGGGCAGGCAAAAGTCAGAGCCTGGTGGGGCTTAGCCTGGGTCACACTTTTCTCTCTTGGGAAAAAGTGGAGAGAACGTTGCCATCTCTGACCGGAAGCCTCTCCTTGGCTCAAACTTGACCTCGGCCAAGCACCCCCAGAGGTCTCCCCACTGCAGAGGCGCCAGCTGCCACACCCCTACGTTATATAAGGTTCCTGGGACGTGAATGACCTCATTTAGGGAGAGCCTGACAAGCCGCCTGGGGTGAGGAAGAAGTTGGACTCATTACCCAGCCAACACCACTTCCTTCGTGTCTAGCGGGCCTTGGGGGAGCCAAGGGGCCAGGACCTGGCCTGTGTCTTAGAGGAGCAACTCAGATTCGGTGCCAGGCGTGTGGAGCTGTAAAGGTTTTGCAAAGGAAGTCGCTTGGCTTAAATGGTGTTTTGAGACAGGGTCTCGCTGTGTAGTCCCGGCTGGCTGCCAACTCTCAGGACGCTCCTGCTTCAGCATGCTTAGTGCTGAGATGACGGGCGTGCGCCACCACCCCTGGCCACTCTGGCTACATTGTGAAGGACTGGCTGAAGGTCTTGGAGGAGAAGCAGGAGAGGAGCTCATGAGGAGAGCAGGAGGGCTAGGCAGAGGCAGTGATGGGGCAGATGGGAAGGGAGGAATCAGAGACATTAATTAGACCCAGGCTCTCAGCAGTGTCTGTGATTACTGCAGTGCGTCTTTATCTACTTTAGTCTCACTATACTGACTTCCCTAGCCCTTTCTTGTATGAGAAAAAGGGAAGATTATGATCATATAAAATTGATGTTTTAATAATCTTCTGGCTCTTACAAGTTCACAAATATTTCAAAATCACAGCTCATTTAGATGGTAGAGCACATGTGCACATCATTACCGTAAGATGTCGAGAGGACTTGGGGCAGATTTGATCATTGCCTGCTTTGATCAATTCTCTGAAAGAAATCATTTACAAGAGTGGTTTATGGTCATTAATGCGGAATGGCAATTGAGAACAGTTTCTGTGCAAGGAAAAATTATTTGAAGCTTGTGCTCAAAAGACAGCACCTAGTCTATCAGTCAGCTTTCCTGGCTTGGGACAACTTGAAGGGAGGTTGAATCAGGCTCACGGTTTCAGGGGGCTCAGTCCGTGGTCGGCTGCTCCGAGGCAGGAACATCATGGCGGAAGGGTATGGGGAGCAAAGACACTCAATTCATGGCGGCCGGGAAGCAGAGCAGGGGAAGGGGCCAGGGATGCCCTGGAGAAGGAGAGGGAGAAGGAGGAGGAGGAGGAGAAGGAGGAGGAAGGGCCAGGGATAGGATATAATCCCCATGAAGTGCTCACAGACACACACAGAAGTGTTTACTAATCCCTCAGGTAAAAAGGCATTTGCTTATAACTGGTGCAGAACCTCCTGTACACTTTATTCATCATTATTTTTATTTTTTATTTTTTGTGGTGGTACTGAAGATCGAACTTGGGTCCTTGTGCTTGCAAGGAAGGCAGTAGAACCACTGAGCCAATTCCCCAGCCCTATTTTTTTTTTTTTTTGAGACAGGGTCTCACCATGTAGTTCAGGGTGGTCTTGAACTCACTATGTGGCCCAGGCTGGCCTTTAACTCGGGCAATCCTCCTGCCTCAGCCTCCTGAGTGCTGGGATTACAGGCCTGTGCCATCCACCAGGCTTCCAGGTACAGTCTTTAAAATATCTATATTATCCCCCTGCAGTGTGTTAAATCCATGTATTTGGCCATGGAATGCCAGTTGTGTACAGGGTTTATTCAGCCCCATCTCTGCTTCGCAGGCAGTTTTGAGAAGGACTCAAAACTGTCCACTCCTGGTTGCTCCAAGGCAGGGGTCCCAAACTCACTATGGGGCTCCCCATCCCTGCTGCCTAGACCTCAGCTTTCCTGCAGTGTGATCTTTCTGCCACTGCATCTCCTCCCTTCTCCTTGCCCTGGTCCCAGATCACCCTGCCCTGCCTCCCTCAGCAGCTGCACTGTTTCCTTTCCTACCCCTAAGCCATCAAAACCTCCTGCCAGTTCTGCAGAAGAGTCAGTAGAGACTGACAAGGCCCTGTCTTCCTCCTCTCTGAAACCACTGGCCCTCTACCTACATCTCCTCTTTTTTTTTTTTTTTGGTACGAGGGATCAAACTCGGGACCTTGTACTTGCAAGGCAGACAGCACCACTGAGCTAAATCCCCAACCCCCTACATCTTTCATTCACCATACAATTCCTCCTTTCGTTCACCAAGAATGGTGGAGTACACCTGATATTCCAGCACTGGGAAGCTGAGGCAGGAGGATCACTGTGAGTTCAAGGCCAGCCTGGGCTACAAAGAGAAACCCCTGTATCCAAAAAAGAAAAAAGAGAAAAGAAAAAAGATTCCTCTCTTCACTCTCCCATAAACTTGTCACCACCGCCTTCAGAGCCCCAAGCCTCTGCTCCTTTCTGCAACTCAGACTCTTTTTTTTTTTTTTTTTTTTTTTTTTGAGACAGGGTCTTACTATGAAGTTCAGGCTGGCCTTGAACTCATGTAGCCCAGGCTGGCCTCTCACTCAAGGTGATCCTCTTGCCTCAGCTTCCTGAGTGCTGGGGTTGCAGACAGGCTGCAATTCAGATTCTTTTTTTTTTTTGAGGCAGGGTCTCACTATGTAGTTGAGACTGACCTGGAACTCACTGTGTAGCCCAGGCTGGTCTGGAACTTGCAGCGATCCTCCTGCCTCAGCCTCCCGAGTGCTGGGATACAGGCGAGCACTACCATCCCCGGGGTGCAACTCAGATTCTTTATAAACACTACCTGTGTTTTATGGGACTGCCACGCACATGCATGGGACAGAAGCTTTCCCTCCCTTTTGCCTGCCTGTATGTCAATCTCACAGCTCAGCCAACACACCTGGAGGGCGAGGAAAGCCATTCTCTCCATTGAAGGTTTGCAAAAGTCATTGGCTTTGTAGGCAAAACTCACAGGACTGGGCGCGTCCCCAGTGGGCCAATTGACTACAAAGTCAAGTATTTGTCAAAAATACTTTAGGGGGGCTGGGGATTTGACTCAGTGGTTCCACCGCTTGCCTTGTTACAACAAGGGCCAGAGTTCGATCTCTGGCACCAAAACAAAACAAAAACAAACCTTTAATGCGCTCTTGAAAAATTTGCCTATTGCTGTCCAGCATCATCTACCTTGAAGGCACCTGAGCTGTGAGGCCTGAGGTTCGACATCACCTTGCTTGGAAGCAGGCCGTGAAATGATACTCAGGACAGAGAATCCGGAATCTCTTGTGAAGTCCAAAACTCCAGGGGATCCTGTGACTCGTGGGACACCATGGTAGCTACCGACCACATGTGGCTTCTGAGCACATGAGATGCACCATAAATGGAACGTTCCTCACAAAAGTCTCTGTTTGAAAAACAAAAAAGTGCTTGAAAACCCCGGGACCCTTCCCAGAAAGCCCACTCGGCTTGGCCTGAGTCTGGCTGGCACCGCTCAATAGCGGTCTCAGGCCCAGGATTTAGCTCAGTGATTCTACTGCCTGTCTCACAAGCATAGGGTCCCAAGTTTGATCCCCGGTACCAAACAACAACAAAGACATGAAAATATCTCAGTTTGCAAACGATTCACCTGCACCACACCTCCACCCCTCTGGACTGTTCACAGATGTCAGGTCACTGCGTGACCACTTACAGGACTCCATGGAGCTTTCAAAGTCACCCTCCCCTCAATTCCACTCATGCTTGGCCTGTCAGCTGCAGCCGTAGTGGTTTGTGGGGAGATTAGAAACTTCCACCACTCCGTTGGCTTTCTTGGAAGGTGCTGGTGGGGTTTGCAGAGGTGGGACCATGGGCTTTAATCCCGTGACTATCTTCCTGTCTTGTCACTCCCACACCACCCCAGGGTGTCCCCTGCATGAGCAGGGGGCTGAGCAGGAAGTCAGGAGGCAGCCCCTTTGTCCCCCCCGGGGGGGTCAGCGACACGCACCCTAGAGCCCACATTGTGCGGCTGGTGGGTGACACTAAGATCACCCCGCCAGCCGACTGGTCACTAGTTCCGTGTCTGGAGCACCTTCCCCGCCTTTGGAAAAGCTGTAGCCCTGCACTACCTACACGATCCTAGAACACACGACAAGCACTAGCAATCACCCACCCAGGCCAGGGATGGCTTCGCCTCCCTGCTGCTCCACAGGGGCAGGGTCAGCACCGGCTGCGGTCTCCGTTCTTTCACTGTCTTATTCAACACCAGGCACCGCCTTGCGGTGCCCTCAGGAGATGCTGCCGAGTCAGGGCTCTTTGGGAGGCACTTTGGGGTGAGGTTATTTGGGGAGCTGGTTTGATAGGTGGGTATTGAGTGCGGGGAGTTTGGGACAAATGGCAGGTGGCAGCGATGTGACACTTTGGACTGGTTGCCAAACCAGCATCATGGTGCTCAGAGCAGGAAGTGGGGCTGAGTCCACTGGGGAACCTTCCTCCATGTGCAGGGTCACCGGGAAGACACTTCTTCGGAGCTGAGCAGCTAGGACAGCCCTTGTCACCCACTGATGCCCCCCCCATGAGCAGCCCCAGCGATTTTTGTTTTTTTTTTGAGACAAGAGTTTGTTGTATAGCTCAGACTAGCCTTGAAGTTGCAGCAATCCTCCTGCCTCAGCCTCCCAGGTGCTAGGATTACAGGCATGTACCACTATGCCCAGCTTTTTTTTTTTTTTTTTTTTTTTTTTTTTTACCAGGGATCAAACCCAGGGCCTTTCCCTTGCCAGGGAGGGGCAGTGCCCTTGAGCTAAATCCCCGGCCCCCTTTTTTTTTTTTTTTTTTAATTTATCTTTCCCAGAGACTTTTGGACAATGGTGGCTGTGTCCCACTCACCCACATATGGTGCTGGATGCAAGTCAGGAGGGCTTCTTCTCTCCAGCGCCATGGCTCATTTTAAAGACCAGTTTCTCAGTTTTTATTTGTGTATTCGTGTATTTCATTTATCCATTAAGCAAATATTTATTTATACAAGGATTACATACTTATTTGTATTTATTATATAAGATGTAATTGAGCATGAGCATTAGCATATTTTATATATTTAATATGCAATGTGATCAAAATATACACTGAATATTTAAATTTTTAAAAATAGATTACATTGCCATGAATACCCCTCAAAATCTCCCCTCTTGCTTTGAACATAGTCATGCCATTGTCCTTGCCACTTTCTGTATCCCCTCTGGAGTCCTGTTCGTTTTTCGGTTTTTTTGGTACCAGGATCAAACTCAGGACCTTGAGTTTGCGAGTCAGTCACTGTGCCACTAAGCTAAATCCCCGACCCCTCTGGGGTCCTCTTTCCTCAGGGTCTTTTTTTTTTTTTTGGTTTTTTGAGACAAGGTCTCACTATGTAGTTGAGACTGACCTGGAACTCACTATGTAGCCCAGGCTGGTCTCGAACTCACATGGATCCTCCTGCCTCAACCTCTGAGTGCTGGGATTACAGGTGTGCGCCACCACGCCCAGCTCCTCAGGGTCTTTATGAGGTGAGATCTAAATACAGTGACCACCCAGCAGAAAGGCAACTCGTGAAAGCACAACACTGTGTCCTCATCCACCTTAGTCATGGGATCTGGTGCCACGCGACTTCTGGCTTTTAACCAGAATCTAAATGACCAGGAAAGGGAGACATTTCGAATCCTTTCAGGACACTGAGGCAGCCAGGACAGCGCAGCTAAAGACCCTCAGGAAACAGAGCATTTGCGAACATAAACTTTCTCTAGGTCTGCCTGGATCCAAATCTCATCTTGTGGTGCAATTCTTGAACCTCTTTGTGCCTTCATCCCCACCTTTGCACGAAGGCGCCCAACAGTCTCCACCTCAAGCTTGTGAGTCAGTAGCTGGAGAGGGCCGGTGTGCAAGTGTGCAAGGCACACACTCCTGGGGAGTGGCTCCGAGACCCTTCCAGAGTCAGCCCTGGAGGCAAAGGAGGAAGTAGGCCGCACGAGCAGGCACAGGGAGCCTGCGGTGCTCGGCAGTGGACAACATGGCGCTCCGGCCTTGGGTTCCCTCCAGGCCCTGTTCTCAAAGTGTGGCTGCTGTGCCACCCCAGTCCCCACCTAGCTACCACCCACCAGCTGCGGCCTGTTTACCTGAAGAGTGCTCGCCTTCCAGAACCTCAGAGACCTGACGTCTTCCGAACTGGTTCCGGGGGTGCATTTATACCATCATCTGTCTATCTGTCTGTCTGCTATCTATTGTCTGTCCGTCCATCCATCCATCCATCTATCCATCTATTTATTTCTTTTGCATTGCTGGAAATTGAACTCAGGGCCTTTGCACTATACCCCCAGCCCTTTTTTATGTTTTATGTTCGAGACAGAGTCTTGCTAAGTCTCTAAATTGCCCAGGGTAGGGTCAAATTTGTGATTCTCCTGCCTCAGCCTCCTGGAGTTCTGGGATTACAGGTATGTGCCACCATCCCTAACTTAAACATCTTCTTAACTACAATAATAGCTTTATTGACATAGAACTCCCCAAGCATACAATTGACTCATTTAAAATGTGCAAGTCAGTAGTTTCCAGTATGTTTAAAAAATGCAGCAGCCGTCACCACAGTCAGTTCTAGAACATCTTCTCACCCCCAGGAGCAGCCCTGTACCTACCCCTATCGGCAGTCATTCCACGGCATCCTCTCCTCTCAGCCTCTGGCAACGTCTAGCCTTTCTGTCTCGATGGATCTACCTGTCTGGCTCCTTTGTCCAAATGGAATTGAGTAAAACGTGACCTTTTACCACTGGCTTCTTCCACTGTGTAATGTCTTCAAGATTGACCCACGATGTGCTTCACCTCTTTTTGATATTTATTAACATTCCAATGTGTCGATATCCCACGTGTTTTTTTATTCATAATGAATTACAAATATTTCTACTATGAGGATCTATATCTTTTTTGTGCGTATTTTCTTGGCCTGCTTTTGTGGTACTGGAGATAGAATCTAGGGGTGTTCTGTCATTAAAGCTATATTCTGTCTTTTGTTCTTGTTAAGTTTTTTTTGGGGGGGACTGGGGGTCAAACTTGGTCCTTGCGCTTGCGAGGCAAGCAGTTGAACCCCCGGCCCTTGTTCTTGTTAAATTTTGAGACAGAGTCTCATTAAATTTCTCAGGATGGCTTCAAAGTTGCAATCCTCCTGCCACAGCCTCCTGAACAGCTGAGATTACAGGCATGCTCCACCATGCCTGGACTGTATGTGAGTGCTCATTTCCCTGCTTTATACTGGGGTAGAATGACAGGGTCACATGAGAACATGCTCGGCCTGGTTTCCAAGGGGCTTCAGGGTCTAAACTCTAACTTCCGAGTCCTGTCCAGCACTGTTACTGTGTCTCTGTGATGTGTCCCGGGGTGTCGCTGGCATCTCACTGTGGCTCCCATCCGCACTTCCCAGAGTGTGGGTAGAAGCATGGCTTTGCCTTTTTACTGTCTCCTGCTCTGTTTGGAGAAAGCAGTGTCCAGTCCAGGGATTTTAGAACCGTCCAACGTGGGCGTTTTACAGATGGAGAAACCAAGGCTCAGCACACACCTGAGACCTCTCACCGCCATGCCATCTGTCCGGGATGGCCCGAGATGGAGCCAGGATTCCTGACTCCTAGACCGAGACGTCCTCCTCCTGCGTGTTGGTCAGAGGAAGAGCTGTGCTCCTCTGGGCCGTGTCCTGTTTTCTTCACCCTGCCCAGTGCCCCAAGAAGCCAAGGGCAGCGTCTACCAGAAGCCGTGGCTCCCACTCGGTCCCTCTGCTCACTGGGTGCAGGTAATTATTTTACCTTCACCCCTTCAGGACTAGGGGTGGTCAATGCTCTTGTCCCTTGGTGCCCCGGCGAACTCCTTTGATTTCCCTACGCTCTTGCCTTCAGGTCATTCTTGATTAAGCTCTCCTCCAGTTTCCTCATTTGTGCGTCTGTTTCTTGATGTACTGCCTTATTATCCATCCATCCACTCATCACCCAACTATTCACCCACCGTCCGTCCACCCACCTGCCTACCCACTTCCGGTCCCCAAGCCCAGGGCAGGGTCCCTGTGGAAGCTCAGTGCTCTCAGCCAACTTGGGGCTCTTTCTGCTCAGCAGGTGGGCAGTGCCATCTGCCAGGAATGCAGGAAAACAAAACAGCCTCTGCCCTCCACAGCTGGCAGGATGGGCCAGAGATAAGAACAAAATTTACATCCCTTACTTCCTCATAGTTCCGAAAGCAGTGGGAAGGAGAAAAGAGAAGTAGGAAGGAGAGAAAGGAAGGGAGGGAGAGGGAGCGGTCTGGAGAATCACTCGGGGAGATTTCTTTGGAAAGGAATTAGCAAGGGAATTCTGGGCTCTGTTTTTTAATTTTAAGGCAGTTTGACTCTTAACTTTCTACTAGTCTTCTAAGACAATGGTCCCAACCTTTTTGGCACAGGGATGGGTTTCAAGGGAGACAGTTTCTTCCTGGAGTGGGGACAGGGATATGGTTTCAGGATAATTTAGAGCAGCACACAACCTAGCTGCCTTGCGTGAGGATCTCACAGTAGGATCCAGGCTCCTGTGTGAATCAGAGAGAGGGAGGGAGAGAGAGAGAAAGAGAGAGAGAGAGAGAGACTAAATCTCTCTCCCTCTGAAAGTGGCCTCGAGCTGGCCAGCCCCCCACCTGGGAGGTAAGGACTAAACGCAAGCAGCAAAGTCGGGTGCAGAGGCCACCAGAGGTGACTCGTGCCAAGCCTTAAACAGCTTTGCCTGTGAACCTGGCTGAATGGAACCGTGTCCCAGGAGCCCACTGAGGAGCTGAGGTTATTGCTGAGCTGAGGAGGAGGAGGAGGAGGGGAATGTGCAGAGGCCACCAGAGGTGACTCGTGCCAAGCCTTAAACAGCTTTGCCTGTGAACCTGGCTGAATGGAACCATGTCCCAGGAGCCCACTGAGGAGCTGAGGTTAGAGCTGAGCTGAGGAGGAGGAGGAGGGGAGTTGTCAGCAGCCATGGGGGCCCCCCCTGGGCAGCAGTTTGCGGTGCAAAGACCCGCCTGGGCTGCTTCTTCGTCCACCAGAGGTGACTCGTGCCAAGCCTTAAACAGCTTTGCCTGTGAACCTGGCTGAATGGAACCATGTCCCAGGAGCCCACTGAGGAGCTGAGGTTAGAGCTGAGCTGAGGAGGAGGAGGAGGGGAGTTGTCAGCAGCCATGGGGGCCCCCCCTGGGCAGCAGTTTGCGGTGCAAAGACCCGCCTGGGCTGCTTCTTCGTCCAGCGAGGAGCAGAGTGGTTCGGGGGTCAGTGGGAGGCCAGGCACCTGTCTGATTTTCTTTGTGTCTCCAGGCCTAGCACATGACAGGGGCTCAGGGAGTCAAAATCTGACAGGTGTGACTACAAAAAAACCCAGAGGTGTTGGGAACAGTCTGGGTTCAAAATGTTCCCGGAAGGCCGGGCGTGGTGGCGCACACCTGTAATCCCAGCACTTGGGAGGCTGAGGCAGGAGGATCACTGTGAGTTCGAGACCAGCCTGGGCTACACAGTGAGTTCCAGGTCAGTCTCAACTACATAGTGAGACCCTGTCTCAAAAAACCAAGAAACAAAACAAACAAATCAAAATGTTCCCAGAGCAAGAGATGCACTCCACTGCAGGTGGACCGGCCGCTCCTCCTCTCTTCCGGTCAGTCTCTATGGTGACCATTACCAGGACTGGT
Source organism: Fukomys damarensis (assembly GCF_012274545.1). Taxonomy (NCBI): domain Eukaryota; kingdom Metazoa; phylum Chordata; class Mammalia; order Rodentia; family Bathyergidae; genus Fukomys; species Fukomys damarensis. Next base: position 32,414,790 of record NW_022900937.1, on the reverse strand, counting down.
CAGGGTCAAACGTGGTCAACCAAGAGACTGTGGCCCAGGGACCAAGCTGTTGCATCTTAGCTTTGGCATTTCAGATTCTGAAAAAAGCTCCGAGAGTTACATCAGTCTTGCTGTTATTGTATAAATGCGATAAAAAGCATTAAAAGCATTTCTTTGGAAGACAAGCCATCCTTCTGCCGTAGAACTGACTGAATTTTTCTCTTTCCTTACACACATGCATTGTACACCCTGTGGTGATGGCAGTGAGCATATAATTTTGTATTGTGCTTAAGATGCCATTTATTATGTTTTTTAATAAAGCATTTGTTCTTTCACGTCCATTCCGTGCTTGGGGCCAGGCTTTTCGCAGAGACAACAGGGCACGTTGGCATGGCCTCTCCTGGGCATCTGTGAAAGGCTTTGTTTTCCAGAGTACTACAGACTAAGGAGTTCGCCCACGAACAGAAGAGAGTAGACTGCAAATACAGATTTCTTGTGTGCTGATCTAAGTGGGCTATTTGACTGGGGCGAGAGGAAACCTCCCTCATAAATCAGTCAAACTGCACTGCCGTTACGGCCTGCAGAGTGCGGCTCTTCATCCTGAGATTGGAGACCTTGGGTCTGATGCGGATGCTCATTTCCCAGCTCCAGAAACCAAGGGAGGCCCCTGTCTCCTAGGGATGGGGAGGGCCTGGGGAGAGAGTGGCCCCCACTCTTTGCCTGTGACTGTTCCTGACTGTCCTAGATCTGACCCCGGGAGAGCCTCTCTGATCCTAGGTCAGTACCTATGCAGAACAGAAAAAATAAAGGTCTGATGAGACCGAATGAGATACTGAATGTGAACATGTTACATTAGTTAAAAGGCATCTGTTCAAAGCTGTGCACAGTGGCATGTGCCTGTCATCCCTGCACTCGGGAGGCTGAAGCAGGAGGATCACTGAGTTCAAGGTCAGCCTGGGCTACATAGTGAGACCCTGTCTCAAAAGCACAAAAACAAAAGACAAAGAAGGCATCTGTCTGTCCGTCTCTCATCGCACCGTCTGTCTTCCTGGATGTCTTCTCTCTGCCCCAGAATGTGGCATGGAAGCAGGGACAGAGGATACCAAGGGAGGTAGGAGCAGGAGACCCTGGGGACAGGGCCCAGGACAGCGTTGAGTGAGTCTGGTTCCTCCTTCCTTCCTGTCCTCTCCTCGTCCCTGCACAGTACCACACCTCCCGCAGCACTGGTGACCACACTGTTCGCCCTGATGAAAGGGCTCTTCTGCAGAGGGGACAACCCAGGCCACATTCGGGGCCCGCCAGGGCTCCTGTGGGCTTGGAATTCACCTAGGATGATGGGGCAGAGAGAGTTAGGCTCAAATCAGAAAAGATCTTTCTGGGCCATCATGGTCTGGGCCATCACAGGACAGAAGAGGCTTTCCCAGAAGGCAGTGAGTTCCTTGTCACCAAGGACTCTGAGAGACAGCTGGGCCACCCAGGGACTGGGAGGCTGAGAGGGGATTTCAAGTTCCCTTTGAAGTGAGGGAGGGTGACTTGATTGCTTTCAGATTTTCTTTTCTTCTGTTTTGTTTTGTGTGTGTGTGTGTGTGTGTGTGTGTGTGTGTTTTAAGACAGGATCTTGCTAAGTAGTCCAGGCTGGCCTTCAACTCACTGTGAAGCCCAGCCTGGTCAACTCCCAGAGATCCTCCCTCCTCAGCCTCCTGAGTGCTGGAATTACGGGTGGGTGTCACTGTGTCCAGCTCTAGGAATTAACTCCAGGGCCTTCACAGCAAGCTCATCCTCAGCTCATCTTTGTTTTTTAAAATTTTGAGACAGGGTCTCACTAAGTTACTAAGTTGCCCAGGTTGGGTTCCATCTTGCAATCCTTCCTGCCTCTGCTTCCCTGAGTGCTAGGACCACAGGTTTATATGCCACAGCACGTGACAGTTCTACGAGATTTTTAGAAACTTTTAAGCCATTTACAACAAAATAAAATCAGTTATCAAGCTTTGAGCCATCTCTCAGGCTGTGGGTCAGGGTGATTTCTTGGCCATTGTTCATTTGTTTGTTTGTTTTTTGAGACAGATTCTCACTATGTACACCAGGCTGGCCTGGGACTCACAGTGATCCTCCTGCCTCAGCCTCTCCAGTGCCACCACACCTGACTTTCCCAGACCCTTTGGCTTGGACAATGCTCATAGGAAACCTCAGGGCCCTGGCTCACAGGACCCTTACCCTATCTGGAAAACTGGGCCCCTCTTCTATTAGGCCTGGGCCCAGGACCAGGGCACCAAGGGTTTGACCCAACCATCCTACTTCCAGGCCTCCCAGGCTCCATCCATGAGCCATGGGCTCTGCCTCTCCTGGAGTCGGCAGGAGCCTGGAGTGTAGTGGCGAGAGCATGCAGGTATGTTCAGAATCAGGAACCAGACTGGCTTTTCTAATCAGGGGCTAGAAGGAGGAGGTTACAGCCAGGCAGAGAGGTACTCTGGACCTGGGGGGGTGCGGTGAGTGGGACCCCACTTGTCCCCTCTGCAGCCCTGCCTGTCGGGACAGCACAAGTGGAAGGCAACTCATGCTATTGTTTTATTTTTGTTTGTTTGTTTTTTTGGTGGTACAGGGGATCGAACTCAGGTCCTTGCACTTGCAAGGCAGGCGCCAGAACCACTGAGCTAAATCCCCAGCCTGACTCAATTCTATTGTGAAGGGGGCACCTCTGGCTCTCAGGGTTTTTCTGAACTCCGGAATGTGTGTGCCACAGGGGCCTCTTGCCTTCCCCGGGGACCTTGTGCTCCAGAGGGCAGAGATTGTTTCACCCTCATCAAGGCACCCGAGAGCACTCAGGAAGCGGGCAGGAGGTGGGGCAAAGCTTCCCCTGGCCACTACTGCTTTTTTTCTCTCCAAATGTAATTTTATTTATTTTACCTATTTTTTTGGTACAGGGGATCGAACTCAGGACTTTGCACTTGCAAAGCAGGCAGCAGAACCACTGAGCTAAATCCCCCGCCCAACTTTATTTTTTTGCTAGAGGATTTTAAAAGCAAATCTGTGACATCAGGTGGTTTCCTGAAAGCTTCAATATAGGAAAGGGATTTTTCCCCTCACACTGAAGATTGAACCCAGAGTCCTTCCCCAGCCCTTTTTAATTTGGGGGCAGGGTCTCATTAACTCACTAAGTTGCCCAGGCAGGGCTCCAACTTGAGATCCTCCTGCCGCAGCCTCCCAGAGTACTGGGGTTACAGGCATGTGCCGCCAGAACTGGGTGACGGTGACAGAGCCCGAGTAGAGCCACAGGAGCACTGTCCTAAAGCAGGGATGCAGGCTGAGCCACATCCAGGACCTCTGCCCCACCTGCCCGCCAGGAGTCCCCAAGCCAGAATTTTGCTTGGGAATCTAAAGGCAGTATTTACTTTCAGAGTAGAAGCTTTTGCTGGGTGTGGTGGCACTCGCCTGTAATCCCAGCACTCTGGGAGGCTGAGGCAGGAGGATCACGGTGAGTTTGAGACCAACCTGGGCTACATAGTGAGACCCTGTCTCAAAACACACACACACAGCAGTAAAAGGATTTATGCAGTGGAGGACACTTCTAGAGTCTCTGTGTGGCCCTGGCAGCCTCCCCAGAAGGATGCTCTTCGTTTACAGGGGAGCCCACCACACCTCACTCGTTCGGTCTGAGCCTCTCCTGCCTCTGCTGCCTGCACCTGTTGGCTCTGCGTGAGCTCCCTCCATGCACTCCACTTCCCCGTTTCTGAGGAGCTCTCAAGCAGCCTCCTTGTCAGCGAAGAGGAGTAAGCTTTAGTTTTCTCCTCAAAAGAGATGCAGTCTTGAGTTAGAATCACTCCCGTGACATTCCATGACCCTTCGTGATGCCTCCTGGGCATCACACTTAGCTCTTCTCTGATCATGACACAAAGCAGTTGATGGAATTTTTTTTACAGCTCCTGTCATTTTTTGTTTGTTTGTTCTTTTTTTTGAAACAGTATCTCACTATGTAACCCAAGCTGGCCTCGAACTTGTGGCAATCATCCTGCCTCAGCCTCCTGAGTGCTGGGATCACAGGCCTGAGCCACCTAGCTTTGCTTGTCATTCTTTTTTTAAGGGGTGAAATAGTCTGGGAAATGATTGGCATCACCGTGAATACGTCCTTCAGAAACGTGCAGTTTAAGCTCTGCTTTCCTCAAGTTCCAGTCTTGCAAAACGAGGGACCACAGCGTGTGACTGATGGGACCCTGAGCCCAAGAAGGCCTGCCCTGTAAAAGGCGATGCTGCAGGCTTGGTGGCCTACAAATGTCCTCAAGCAGGACAGGTCATGCCTGCTCAGCAGCGCTCACCAAACCAACCCATCCTTGGGCTATTGTTATGTTTCTCCTTTAGGGATTTTTTTTTTTTCATATTTGTGTATGATGCAAATGCTTGGTACTATGGAAAAAAAAAAGTTAACCTGGGGATTGAATGGAGGGCCTTGACACTGAGCTTTACCCCCAACTCCTTTCTTTCTTTCTTTTTTTTAGACCTGGTCTCACTAAGTTGCTAAATCACCCAGGCTATGCTCAACTTCAAGTCCCTCCTGCCTCAGCCTCCCAAAGTAATTTCACACACTCCTTGGTGGGTGAACCACAATGATAGATGTTTGTACAAGGTGTAAAAAGGAAGGTGAAAAATGAGACCGAACAAAGTTCTACTTCTGGATTAGTGTATTTGGAGAATATTGGAGCCCCACCTCATATCCTGCATTGTCTATATATATTTATAGAAAGATACTTCATTCTTTAGAGGAGTTTTAGACTCCCAGGGAAATAGAGCAGAAACTGCAGTCCCCATGGACCCTCCCAACCATCCTGGCATGGGTGAGCTGCAGGTGACACAGGGCTTTACACGAAGGTCCCATGTGCCCGCCACGAGGGTGGTATACATGGCAGCTCCACCGCCCATGGCAGCTCCACCCCCTGCTCTGTCCCTGTTCCCAGTCCCCAGCAGCACCAATCGCTTAGGGACTCCCTGGTTTCGCCTTTACCAGAATTCCATGGTTTGGGATCCTTCATGGAAGCTTCTTTCCCTCAGCAGTATGGCCCTTCTGTGGCTTTTCATGGCTTGATAGTTCTGAAGCTTTTTGTTTTGTTTAAACACTGATTTCCTGTTATGGCTATGCCACCGTTTACCCATTCACCTGCTGAAAGGCATTTTGATTGCTTCCAAGGTTTGGCAATAAGTAAACTACTATAAACATTTTCTTTTGAGGTACTGGGGACTGAATCTAGGGCCTTTGCACCAAACTATATTTTTTGTTTTAAATTTTGAGACAGAGTCACACTGAGTCTCTAAGTTGTTCAAACTTGTGATCCTCCTGCCTCAGCCTCCCAGACTGTTGGCCTCATAGGCATGCGCCCCAATGCCCAGCTTGCTATACACAGTCTTACATAGGTTTGGGGGTTCAGCATGCTTGGGTGCATGCCCACAAGCACAACTGCCGGATTGTGTGGTACGAGTATGTTTAGTCTGTGGGACCCTGACTTCTGTCTTCCAAATCCCCCTTATGGTGTTGTCTTTTCCCCATCAGTGAGAAGGGGTCCCTGCCACTCACATCCTCACCAGCCTTTGCTGCTGTTGTTCTGGATTTGGGCTGTTCTAAGAGGTGTGTGGTGGACTCTCACTGTTGTTTGTTTTTGTTTTTGATTTTTTGGTACTGGGAATTGAATTTGAGTCCTTGTGCTTGCGAGGCACGTGGCAGAACCACTGAGCTAAATCCCGGCCCTCACTGTTGTTTGAATGTGTCATTCCCGGCGACATTTGGTGAGCCTCTTCACATGCATATTCACCATCTGCACACCTTGGGGGCCGGTGTCTGTTCAGATCTTTTTCCTGTTGTTTAATCTGGTCATTCACTCTTTACTTTTTTCTTTGTTTCTTTTCTGAGTCAGCATATTGCTATGTGGTCCAGGCTGGCCTCGAACTCACAGCGATCCTCCTGCCTCAGCCTCTCAAGTGTTTGCTTGATTATAGACCCGTGCCACCACGCCTAGCAAGTTCCCTTTTTGGGTTCTAAGAGTTCTTTGAATTTTTTGAATAACAGTTCTTTATCAGAAATATCCTTTGCCCTATTTTCTCCCACCCTGCGGCTTGCCTTCCAATTCTCTTGAGAGTGTTTTCAGAGAGCAGCTTTGAGGGTTTAATTTTGAGTCTTGATAAGAATCTTTAATTCTTGTAGTTTAAGGTTACTAAAATAGATTATGTAAATTACAAATAAAGTATGTGACTGCAGATTGGGATGTAGATGGTCGGGGCTGTGATTGATCAAATGTTATGCTTTAGTATTTAACATTTCCATTTTGTCTTCTAGCTATCCATCTATCTATCTATCTATCTATCTATCTATCTATCTATCTATCTCTTTATCTACCTATCTCCAGTTCTGAGGAATGAACCTAGAGCCTTTATTTGAGCCAAGGTAAATCTGTACCCGCCACACCCTTTGAGACAAGGTCTTGCTGTGTAGTTTAGGCTGGCCTTCAACTCACTATGTGGCCTGGGCTGGGATTACAGGCATGTCCTTCCAGGCCCAGCGTTCTTTCTGAGTTGCCTAGATTGAGTTTGAAGTTTCAATCCTCCTGCCTCAGCCTCCTGAGTAGCTGGGAGTACAGGTAGGTGCTACTGTGCCCAGCTTATCTTTTAGTCCATGTTGTGTTTTGGGTCTCACACATTCTTTTTTTTTTTTTGGTACCAGGGATTGAACTCAGGACCTTGCTCTTACCAGGCAGGTGTGTGTGGTGCTACTAAGCCACGTCTCCGTCTCATCTCACACATTCTTGTGACAGCTTGGAACACAGGTAAACACTTTGCCTGTGAGAAATTGCTGTGTCTCTGACCATCCTGATGACCTCAGGTTAAGGCCCAGTCCTGACACTGTACGGCCCCACTGGTGTCTATGGGTATTGAGTCAGCATATTACTATGTGGTTCAATCCTCGGTACCCAGGAAAAATTTAAAAAAGAAAAAGCAGTATGTAGGAGATATTTGAAGTTGTCTGGAAACTAAACTGCATATAAATAAGGAAATACCGAGTTGGAAATAAGATTTCTAGCAGAAAAAGTCGGGCCAGGGCTAACTCCCAGGGAGCTAGATGCCAGGTTGTGGCCATTTGGGGATTGAGTTACCAGATGAATACAAGGTGTTCAGTTAAGGTCAATTCCAAGCAAACAATGCGTATTTGCATGGACATCTTTGTACCAATAAATCACTCACTGTATATCTGAAATTCAAATGGAAGCGGGCATTATTCATTTCTGCTTGCTAAATCTGGTGATTCCCGGTGAAGCCAAGGAGGTCTGGAGCTAAGGCGACACAAGAGTGTTGATTCGGTAGCGCTGAGAATGTCTCACTGCATGCCCAGGAGAGCGGGCCAGGCCTCGCCAGCTACCACGCTCCCTCAGAGCTCTCCGGAAAGACTGAACCAGCCCTGAGGCAGGAGATTAGGACCAAGCAGACAACTAACATTAGAACGCATCAAAGGGCATAACCCAGAGGCTGTGCCCAGAACACAGGACCCGAAGGAGCCCAGGGTGGTTGAGCACTGCAGAGGGAACCAATCAGAAAGCTATATTCTCAGTCCTTCATTTGAATCTGCGCTGTTTGCAGGACCAATCAGAAGGTGCTATTTTTAACCCTTCATTTGCATATGGTGGGAACCAAAGCAAGGCTCCCCACAAGGCATTTTAAAGCTGGTGCCAGGTCAGGCAGGGGTTTGCCAGATAATTGTCTTGAGGCCTTCCTTCCATGAGGGGAAGCCAGCCTAGGAATTCTGGATACTGAGGACCCCTTCCTCCTATCTTTGGGGTTCTGTGAGTGCTCATTCTCCACCTGTCAAGCAAACCTCTAGTCCACCTTCAGTAAATGTGCACCTTCACTGCCTTTTTTTCTGTTTTGTCCAGTTGTTTGCTCAGGGCACAGCCAACATGGAGAGCCGCCCCGAGCTCAGTCCAGTATCACCCTCTGTCAGCGTTCTCATGCTCTGGGCGCCGGCACAGCCATTCTTTGTCAGTGTGGTAACTGAACTGGAGCCCTAGACTTCAGTGACCCAAAGGCCCCCTTCCCTTGTGCGGGAGCTCAGCCGTGCTTATCTCACACATTCCATCAAGGCCAGCCTGAGCTACACTGTGAGACTGTCTCAAAAAACAAAACAAAACCAGAAGCAACCAAGGAGCTTCTCTCAAGGTTGTGGTGGCACACGCCCGTAATCCCAGCCCTCTGGAGGCTGAGGCAGGCAGATCACTGTGAGTTTGAGTCTGGCCTGGGCTATCTAGGGAGTTCAAGGCCAGCCTGAACAACATAGTAAGACTCTGCCTCAAAAAACCAAACAAGAGGATGGAGCTTGGGGTCCTACTCAGAAAATGCTAGAAAGTTCCAGAAGCTTCTACTGTAAGACATCTGCAGCCAAACGCATAACCCTTTCCATGGAGCTTGCTCTAAAGATGAAAGTGCCTGTGCCCCATCACCCAGATGCAGACACACAGACACAGAGAGACGCATGAGTGTACACCTATGCAGCCCTACTTCTGAGATAGAAGAGCTAGTTATATAGCAGTAGGAGGGAGTGATGGGTCCAAATTCAAGCCTGCTGATGGGCCTCCCAATTGGTCCAAATTGGTCTAAACATAAGCCTTCTGATTCAAGCTTGCTGACTGATCCAAATCCAATCCTGTAGTTTGGTCCAAATTCAAGCCTGCTGAGGTCAGGGTAGGTTTCTCCAAGTTGTGTTACTTCCTGGACAGCTGCGGCTTTGGCTGCCGATCAGTAAGGCCCTTTTCTAGCTGTTAGAGGGAAAGTGGGGAGTTGGGTGGTTAGTGATCTGTCTCACTTCCATACCTTGCAATACTTTCCAAGTCTGAGGGGGCGGGGGAGGAGGCAGTGTGGGATTTCTGGGAGAGACAGAGGTTCAGAATCACAGGCAGAGGCCAGGCATGGTGGACCGTGCCTGTAATCCCAGCACTCGGCAGGCTGAGGCAGGAGGATCATCATGAGTTTGAAGCCAGCCTGGCCTCCATAGTGATTTCAAGAACAGTCTGAACTATATAGGGAGACAGGCATAGGTTGCGTCCCTAAAAGTGAAGGTGAAGCTGGGTGTGGTATCACACCTATTGTCCCAAAGAGGCAGTGGGTCTCAGGTCTGGGGTATGGAAGGGTCCATAGCTGGGGATGGACAGAGCCCTGCCCATGAGGTGCATAACTCACCCACTTGTCAGGAGGGGAGTGTTTGACCACAAGGACATTTTTAGGGAAAGCGTGGTGCTCAGAGCCCACGGGGAGGGCGTGGGGGCTCTCTGTGGTCCATGGCGCAGATGAGGTTGGACGCAGGCACACGAGTCAGGGTCTTGGGGAGACAGGATGACCTTTACTTTTGGTTTTCTGGCGTTTTGGCATTGTCGTCTTTGCTTTGTGTAGTTTCTCAGCTCTTGTCCCACGGCTTCCTTGTTCTGTCTCCTACCTCACCAGCGCTGCAGGAAGCTAAGGCAGGTGGATCGGGAGTTCAAACCCAGCCTGAGCAATTTAGCCACTTTGGAAAACCCTGCATCAAAATTTAAACATAATAAAAGGACTCAATGTGAAGACCCTGGGTTAAATCCTCAGTAGTTCAAAAAAAGTGAAAGGCGGAGTGGGAGGTCCTGGCTCCAGATCCCTTAGCAAACACCTGGGGAGGGACAGGAAGAGAATGGCTGTGTGTCCCGCGTGTGCACACCCTGAGTGCTTCTTTGGCGGGGTCCTTCCTGGCTGAGGGCTGCAGGAGGGAGGGTGAGGAGGGGCCCAGGGGACTCAAGGGCTCAGGACCCCTAATCCCCCAGTGGCCCCGTCAGGCCCCTGGCTCCCCGTGGCAGCCCCAAGGAATTTGAAGGAGGGAACGTGGCCCATGGGGCAGTGAGAACTCGGGACTCACCCAGACTCACATGGTAGAGGCGGTAGGAACTCTGGCAGGGTCCCTGCCCCCATCCGTAGCCCTGCTGGATTCTGGTGACAACAGAAGGATCCCGGTGCTGCTGCCATGGGGTCCTGAGTTGGACTTTATTCCTGCTCACACGTGGACAGAAGCACGGTCACAAACGTAGGCACACCCCACATGCAAACCCACACACTTCCTCTTGGGACTTAGCTATGTAAATGCTCAGACCTTTTGAATTGATTCTCCGGCCCCACACAGACAGACAGACAGACACAGGCACCCAGAGATACAGACACCGGCTCGGACACCCATACCATGCTATTCCAACAGCTGCCCTCCCAGCTGGATCATGGGAACCATAGGGACAGAGGATGCAAGCAAGGGAGGACCAGGCTGGAGACCATCCTCGCCAAGAGTAGAGATAGAAGCCACCACACGTCTGGGGAAGAGGCCAAGCCCACAGAAGGCCGCTGGCAGCCTTTCTGATCTCAGTAGAGCAGGAATGGGGAATAGGCCAAGCTGATTTTTTCCTAAAAAGTCTTGCACAAACCAGGTATGGTGGTGCATACCTATAATCCCAGCACTTGAAAGGCTGAGGCAGGAGGATTCCAAGTTCAAACCCAGCCTGGGCTACTTAATGAGCTTCTGTCTTGAGATAAAAAGGGCTTGGTGTGCAGCTCAAAGAAAAGGCCCTAGATCTCTGAGAGAGAGAGAGAGAGAGAACAAATAGGTATTAGACATGGAAATCTTCAAGGATCTTTCTCACTTGACACTGGCTCCCCATGGCAGCCCCAAGGAGTTTGAAGGAGGGAACGTGGCAGCTTCTAAAAGGTCTGGGCCTCAGGCAAAGAAAAAAGAAAGAAGCGAGGTCTCCACCCAGGCTCCGAGGCCCCAGCTGGGCTCAGTGGCTCTGGCTCCACCCCCTCCAGGCCCCTGAGCCCATCCTGGCTCCTGGCAAGCGGTGCGGTTCCTGTCTTTCCATCCTGGTCCCAATGACAAAATGGCTAAAAATACCTGCTCCCCGTGGCGGCCACCTGGCCCACCTCCTCAGCTGAGCCACAGATGACAGCGGAGTGAGGGGAACGAGCTACACTTGGGCGTTTTGAGTTAGGCCACAGGGCCAGGTGGGAAGACAGCAACGCTGCTTGAGTGCTTCCCGCTCTACAGCCTCAGGTTCCCCATCTGGAAAGTGAAGTGATGGTCCCGACCTACTTTCATAGCTGGTTTTTGAGGCAGAGGCTGGCCTCCCACTCGGGGCACTTCTGCCTCCGCCTCCTGGACTCCTGAGAAGGTGAAGTTTAGCTCAACTTCCTATCCCTGCGTGCACTTGCCAAATGTTCAGAGCCCCCAGTGGGTGTCCGGCTCAGGGCTGAGGGGGGGACAGCTTGGGGACTGAGGAACTCTCTTGGGCTGTGTGGCACCGGCCTCCTGCAGCAGAGGGGTGGGATCTTCTCATTTTCTGTCACCGAGGCAGAGCTCTTTGCCTTGCATTGTGCTTCCAGACAGGAGACAGACTCGAGGGCCTTTTTCTTTTCCTTTCTTTTTTTCCTTTTTCACGCATGGTTGTGATGTGGAGCCGTCACACTCCTTTTGGGGATTTGTTATATGCATACAACATGGTTCAATCATTTTCTATCCCTTACCTCCCCTCCCCCAATCCCCTTCCAAGCCAGAAACCAAAAGTTAAACTGGGCACCGTGGTGCACACCTGTCTTCCCAGCACTCGGGAGGCTGAGGCAGGAGAATTGCCATGAGTTTGAGAACAGCCTGGGCTACTTAGTGAGTTCAAGGCCACTCTGAACTACACAGCAAGACCCTGTCTCAAAAACAAAAAAGATTACATTTGGCACGGTTTCCCTTATTTGAGAAATAAATGGATCAAATAAAAAGGAGATGGTAGGAAACAAGAAAGCCAACTCTGGAAGGTGCTTATTAATTATCACTGCTTCTGAGCCTCTGGGCTGTTGGTTGCCACCAGGAAGCCCCAGCATGGGACTCCAGCCAGCCTGCCCAGGCCCCCAGAGCTTCTGTGTGGGAGTGGGACTCTTTACAGGGGGCAGAAGGAAGCTCACCACTCTCTCCTTGTTTTTGCAGGACTGGGGATCAAACCTAGGGGTTCACACTGAGCTGCGTCCCCAGCCCTTCTTATTTCTTTATATATCTTTTTTGTGTAGTGCCAGGGATCGAACTCAGGACCTTGCACTTGCACAAGGCAGGTGCAGCACCACTGGGCTACATCCCTGGCCCCCCTTTTTTATTTTTTATTTTGAGACAAGATCTCACTAAGTCACTAAGATGCCTGGGTTGGTTGGGACTTGCAATCCTCCTGTCTCAGCCTCCCAGAATGCTAGAATGGCAGGCATGCACCACCACGCCCAGCTAGCTCCTCTGTGACTTGTGGCAGACTCGGGAGCCCTCGAGGGTGCGGTGGGAACACAGGTGCACTTCCCCGCCCCTCCTGGCCTCTTTCCTCTGAGCACCTGGGGAACTGGGATGGCCTCTACTCCAGATCACTGCTTGCATAATCACTGTCAGGTTTTCAACCTGGTTGCAATTGATTTCCCACCATGGAAATGGAAATCAAGTTTGTTTTCTGCCCTTTGCTCCCTGGGCCCCAGACTCCTGAGCCCATCTGCACGCCTTTACTTCATTTAAAAACCACTAATTTTGGAGACCACACAGCGGGGCAATACATTCCTGGCTTCCCCCCAGCTTTGTGATAAGATATCGCCGCGCACTAGGACAGCAGCTGTCCGGGTTACTTTGCCCACATTTCAAGGCCACTCGCGCTAAAACAATTGAGCTTCCCAGTGCCCGATGGGGAGCTAACAAGGGGCAAAAGCCTGTATCTGTCCTCACTTGTGTCTGTCCTGTTCGCTGTCCTAACCCTTCAGTCGGATTTGACTCAGCCCCACACCAAGACGTCTCAGTCACTGAAAACCTATCTTGTCCAGGTCGGTGACACAGGGCCAGCCCGACTGCTGCCTGCTAGAGCAGGGCTTCTTCTGTTCCACCCTTGGCCCTGACCATCCCTCCGCCAAGAGTAAGGCCAGACGTTATTGAAGGCCATGATGCCAGCTGTCAGAGAAATTCCGCAGCCTGCCTGTTGGCCTGCCTACTACAAGGCCCAGATGCTCGCACACCAGATAAAGAACATCTTAGGCAGGCACTTCCGACCCTGAAGTTCGCAGTCGGCTGGTTCTGTCTGATCGGTAATGTGTTCGTCACCAGCTGCACCCCAGACTTCTCCCCAGGTCTCAGTCTGAGGCCCCATGGCAGACCCCTGCTGAGTGTGTGCCTGATGTGAGAGCTCACGGGCTTGGAGGGCTGGTGAGTTGCTGGTAGCATTCTAGGCCCTAACTCACTAGCACTTGGAAACCATTGCTCTGCTAGCCAGAGCAGTCGCTCATGCCTGTAATTCTAGCACTCTGGAGGCTGAGGCAGGAGGGTCACTTGCTCTCCTGTTTCTTAATTTTCAGGGTTGGGACTTGGCTCTCTTCTCTTGAACCTTGGAGGACCTCCTCTTTGTCCTCTGTACTCTGAAGCATCCCAGTGAGGGGGTTGGGATACCCAGCGAGGACAGGGTCACACGGGGCACCTTTCCCTGAGTGACATTTCCAGTCTCCTTCCAGAGCTTGCAGGGCAGGAGTCCTGGCACGTGGCATCCATCCATTCGCTGACCCTCACCTTCGTGGTGCTGTGTGCATGGGAGGCACTTTCTGTCCCCTGAGAGTCCCCCAGCTTCTCCCGGGCTGGGACACAGCAGGGTGCCCACAAGGGAGTGGCGGAGGGACCCAGGGCCCCTGTCCTCTCTGTCCGTCCCTGTGACCTGCAGGGCCCAGAGAGCCTCAGGTGCTGGAGTATCTGTGAGTGCATAATGAGCTCCCAGGATGGGACGTGCGCGTGTGTGTGTGTGCGTGTGTGTGCGTGTGCGTGCGTGCGTGTGCGTGCGTGTGTGCGTGCGTGTGTGCGTGTGTGTGCATGTGTGTGCGTGCGTGTGTGTCTCCTGCACACTTCAGACACAGCCCAAGGGTGGGAGGACAGCGCTAGTGGACCTGAGAAGATGGGTGCAGTGGTTGCTGTGGGTCCCTGAGGAAAGAATCGGAACCCTAACAGAGGTGAGGCCTGGGCTGGGGGTCCCGGCAGCCTGTGTCCCGTGTCCTGCCTGGGACTCCGGGACTCTGGGCTTTGCGGTGCCACTGTCGAGCAGCCCCGCAGGGCGGAGGAACCGCAGAAAGAGAACTTGGGGACCCCCCCCCCGAGGACAGCAGAGGCTCCAGGCTGGAAACCGAGCAGAGAAGCCCGCCTGGGCTGAGTCCAGCAGCACAGAGGCCCCACAGTCCCCCGGGAGTGGCCAGTGGGGAGGATGGGGGGACCCAGAGGCACAGGGACTCGGTGCTACCATAAGGAACATCTGCCGGGTGTGCCCTTCTCCTGGGAGGGGCTCCGAGGTGCTCCGGGAGGAGAGAGACGCCCCAGTCACCGCAGCAGGCTTCCAACCAGGGCCAACAGAGTAATGGTTCCCTTAAGGGAAGTCCTTTCCTTGACTTGGCTTTGTTCTGCCTGTCCTGTCCATCTAGAGCTTCCTCAGGGCTGTTTGTATAAAGCTGTCTCACCAGTTGCCGGAAGCTGGTCTAAGTACAGTTATATAACCAGACAGGGCTATTTGCAGTGGGCCTTGAAGGATGGATAGGAGTCTGCCAGGCATGGGATGAGCATATGCAATCACGACATGTATATTTAGGGCGTTACTTCCCAAAGAGCCTGGGACTCTGGTTTCCTTGGGCATCTCAGTGACACACTGAGCTGCTGGCAGGCAGGATGATGCCAATCTCAGCTTTCTGTGTCCTCATGGAACCCACTGGGGGACATTGCTGACCTATGTGTTGTGTGGAGAATTTTCCCTGTTGCCATGGGCCAAGAAATCCAAAGAAAGCATGTGTGACTTCCAGTCCTACGTGATTCCAGCTGGTCTGTCAGCTCTGGCCTGAGGCTAGAAGGAACCTGGGGGAGCTTTGGGCTCTGCTATTGTCTGGCTGAGATCCTGCTAATATTACTTCTCTGAGCTTTGACTTTTGAAACAGTTGACATACTGTAGATGAAGGGGTTTCTAGTGCATACTTGGAATCTGGTAGGGAGTGAATAAGTACTAGGGTCCCCTCCTTTATATTAAAGTAGCTTTCTTACTTTGGGGGGGCAGGAGAGTTGAAACAGGCTGTCCCTATATAGTTCAGGCTGACCTCGAACTTGTGCAATCCTCCTGCCTCAGCCTCTCAGGTGCTAGATGACAGGTATGCAGTACCACGTCTGACTTAGAGCCATCTTTGAGTGAGGGTACAAGGCTCAGAGGAGACGTAGCTCTGGGGTGCAGTCCTGGGTCTCTTTTACTTCAATCCCATGCCCTGGGGCTGCAGTCTACACCGTGAAAGGCACACACGGAGCTGGCCATGGACAACAGACCCCAAGGGGGCCGGGGCAGCAGGTGCTCAAGGCCCAGCTTGGGTCCAGACCTCGGCCCTCCTGGCTGCCCATGGGGTTCCTGGGGCTGGTGTTTGGGGGACCAGGCCCCGGGCCCTGTCGGAGTTTGGTTGACAACACCCGCGAGTGTGGATTTTAAAGGATGAGGGAGAGGTGCCGCCCGGCCGAGCTCGTCACCTCTGGGTCCTGAGTGCCACCTGCCGACGTCTCCTAGCCCTGAGCTGTCACCGCTGGGCGTGGTGGGCGTGGACCCCTGAGCTCCCGCCAGCCTCCCATTGGGGGAGGTGACCTGCAGTTGATGCCAGAGCTGCCACACTGAGGCCCCGTGGGCTTGGCTCTCCGGGCTCTCTGGGATGCCTCGGCTGCCCGAGACTTGGCTGCCCTTGGCCCTCCCGCAGCGCGTTTCACCTTCTGCAAAATGGAAGATAAACCCTGTGCCTTCGGGGGCGACTGAGGACAGGGCCATCACACGAGGTGCCCTGGGGGATCACTGAATGTGAGGGTCTCCCCTCCTGACCTCACTGGCGGGGGCCCGCGTTGGCCCGTCCAGGGCTGGGCACAGCAGGAGCCACCGGGTCTTCGGGAGACCCTGTGCTTCCAGAGGTGCAGACAGTGAGGTCTGGGCCTCTGCGCCGCAAGGCTATTCAAGAGAAAGAGAATGAGAACAAAATATGGGCGTAAGCTTTGGCATGAACACACCTGGTAATAGCTACACCTTGAAAGCAGCCCATGAGCCCATGAAGAGGTGAATGGATAAAGAAAATGTGGTGTTCACATAGCACGCGGCACTGCTCTCCCCCAAAGAGGGTAAACTGAGTCATTTGTAGAAAAGCAAATGTAACTGGAGACCCTAGTGTTAAGAGAAATAAATCAGACGCGCAGGTTTCAATATAGAGAGGTTTCTCTTACATGAGGGACCCAAAGCGTAAATAAAGAGCAAAGCAAAAGATACATAAGAGGAAAGAGGACACGAATCTTTCTCATATGGGAAGGGGGGCGAGAGATGTAAGGAGGGGAGGGAGGAGAGGGAGAAAAAAAAGAAAAAGCGTTCTTTCCATGCACCGACTCCACACAAAGAATGTAAACATCATGCAGTGAAAATATGGACTAATAAATATATGGAAGAAAAGTTTTGGCACGAAGGTAAATATTTATTTTGGACTTACAGTTTTGTTTTTTTTTTCGCTGTACTGGTGATTGAACCCAGGGCCTTCACATTGAGCTGCTTCCCTATCCCCTTTTTTTATTTCCTTATTTTGAGAGTCTTGTGTTCAAGCTGGGCTCCAACTTGCAATCTTCCTGCCTCAGCCTCCCAGGGTGCTGGGTGACAGGCTTGCAGCCCCAGGCCTGACTATGGTGTGTTTATAATGGATTATAATGGACAAGGCTGTCATCTCCTCCTTCTTCTTCTTTTTGGTTTGTTTTAGACAGGGTCTCACTAGGTAGTTGAGACTGACCTGGAACTCACTGTAGCCCAGGCTGGTCTCGAACTCACAGGGATCCTTCTGCCTCAGCCTCCCAAGTGCTGGGATTACAGGCGTGCACCACCACGCCCGGCTAATTTTGAATAATTTTGATGAGAACCAATTCCTCGTTTAGGCAGTTTTAGGCACTGGATCATTCGTCTTTCCTTCCAGCCCTGTGTATTCACAATGTTTTTCTCCATTGTGTACATTGGGTGTCCTGCACACTTGTTAATGTCGTGATGCGACCCCTAGTCCTGCTTTTCTGTGTCACGACTGACTGTGTCCGTGGGTCATTATTCCCAAAGTACTTAGCAGCAACTGTAAGAGAGCAAGTATAAGCCACATGACCGTGACCCACTAGGGCAATGCCAAAAGTGTCCCCCACTCATCTGCTGAGTTTCCAAATAAGGTCAATTCTGATGCTCTGGGAATGTTCTAGTTTATATCTAGAAATCCCCAAAGCCTCCTGCACTCAATGGTGGGGCTTTTGGAAGCTGATTGGATGACCAGGGCTTAGAGCCAGCTGCTGCTAGGAGGCAGGCCTGATGGAAGGGGCTGTCCTGGGGGGCGTGGCCTGGAGGGTGTATCTCCTCCCCGGGCCCGCCCCTTTCCCTCTGCTTCCTATTCATCATGCCCTGAGCAGTTCTCCTTCGCCAGACCCTTCTACCAATCCACCCTGCCTGGAGCCACTCAACCGAGGACTGCAACCTCTACAAACTGTGAACCCGGATGAACCTCTCTCTCCTCCTTTACCTTGTGGGTGTGGGTGTTGGGCATTGTGTGTCAGGAAGCAGAAAGTGAATAAGTCAGGGGAGGGCACTGGTTTCAGGGAGACACTCTCTGGCCCGGTGCACAGGGTACTCTAGAAGGAGGCCACTGGATTTCAGTTCTGTGGAAGGGGCTTTAAGAACCAGGGCAGCAGAAACCCAATGGAAGAACAAAATACTACAAGCAGTAAGAGAAAAGAAACAAATCACATACAAAGGAAAGCCCATCAGAATCACAGCAGACTTTTCAACACAAACCCTTGGGGCAAGGAGAGCCTGGAATGAGATATTTCAAGTACAAAAAGAGAACAACCTCCAACCTAGACTGATGTATCCTGCAAAACTCTCTTTCAAAATGGATGGGGAAATAAGACACTTCCATGACAAAGAACACCTGAGAAACTACATGAATACCAAACCAGCACTACAAGGAATTCTAAACAAGATCCTAGAAAAAGACAATGAAGGCAACAGCACCATGAGGCCCAACAGAGCAAATCAAATAGGCAAGGCAAGAAACTAAAAGGAGAAGGTGAAAAAGTAAAAAGAGTCAACAAAAGGCCAATAACATGTCAATAATAAGTCAGTACATATCAATTATAACCAGCAATGTCAATGGCCTCAACTCACCAATCAAGAGAAATAGACTGGCAAAATGAAATAAGAAGCAAAATCCAACAATATGTTGTATACAAGAAACACACCTAGTGCAAAAAGAAGCCCATAGACTGAAAGTGAAAAGATAGAAAACAATCCTCCATGTGACAGGAGGTAACAGAAAAAAACAGGGGTAGCAATCTTATTTGCAGACAAAGTAAATTTCAAACCAAAACTGATTCTATATTATCGATGTAGGATGGTACTGTATCATACCTCTGTGAATGTAAAATATCTTGTACCTGCTTTATGATACATAGTAGGGACCATGCTTTATCAGAGCTACATTTAATGATATTACTCTAGAATGTTCTCTTTCCAGATGATGATTAAGATGCTAATAAAAAACGGTGTAGGTACCACAACAACAACACAACTTTGCTGTTTTCTGGATATTATTCTTTTCTTTGTTTTTTTTTTTAATGGAATGTGCTGAATGTCTATAATTTTGTTCAGATGATGGCAGAACCTGGAAAAGCTGTTGCTGCTATCAATGCATAACATACTGCTATTATTGGTCTTTTTATATAAATGTA
>NW_022900937.1:32386967-32395867 GCF_012274545.1 Fukomys damarensis | reverse complement strand
ATATATAAATTGAATTTTGGGAAACTTTAACAGTGCTGCCAACTTTGGAAAAAGTCATCCCAATTTACTGTGCTGAGTTGGCATTGTACAGAAATGGACAGCCATATTGGTCTAGAAATGTTAATTAATCAATTAATTTTTTCCCATGTGTACAGGGGTAACACATCGTACTAAATATGTAAGGTCATATCTACGTGGGTTTGATTACAGAAACTGATAAAGTATTCTCTAAATAATGAAAACAAGAATAAGACTATAAGAGGGAGAAGCAATTTAAATATGTTAAGGGACCATTTTCATCTCCAGAATTAAGGATTATTTTAATATTACATCATTGCCTTTCTCTTTTACTTTCCTTTTTAGTTTTATTTTAGGGTTCCCTATTTTTAATGTTCATACAGAGAGTTCTTTAACTGAAATACCGAATAGTTTCTTTGGTGTGAAAAACTATGATAGCACACAGGATCCTAAAGAGATAATTAATAATGTGAAATAGGAAGTAAAGGGCTAAAGGTGTAGGGAAAGTGGGAAGGGTGGGGGAAAGGTAATAAGGGAGAGGAAAAAAATATGAGAAACTGAAAAAATGGAAATAAAGTGTTTGTAAATGGGGAGGGGAGGAGGGGGTGAAGGGAGGGCAGGGACAAGGGGAAAAATGAGAATCAAGACCTATTATGTAAAGGTACAGAATCCCAACGATGAATGTAACTGTATTGTATACCTAGATTGTACCAATAAACTCAATAAAAAGAAAAAAAAAAAAGAACCAGGGCAGGTGGCGACCAAAGCCACAGGGGGTCCTCAGTGGCTGACAGGGGACCCCGGGAGCCAGAGCTGCCACACCCTGGGCCACCTGTCAGATGGGGGCTCGTCAGAAGTGACAGCTTCTGAGGGCTGGGGTGACGCCCCCTGTGGTTTTGCTGGGAGTTGTCACCCCTGCAGGGTTGGTTTCTGACCACATGCGCACGCACACACGCACACATTCGCACGCACGCTGCACAGCATGCCTTTCTGGAATGTCTAGAAACTAGTTTAATTCCCATGCGTGTGTGCCCTGCGTTACTAAGAGACTGAACATAAAAATATCTGCTTTCAAATTTAGTCTCCCCTGTGACCTTCACTGCCTCCACCAAGACATCAAACTCGGGCTTTTGCGCCTGTCCAGCAGGGATAGCAGGGACAGCAGGGCTGTTGTGTGTACCAAACAGGACAGGGTCACGTGTGTGAGGACCCTGGCCCAGACAGCAGGAAGTAAATACGTGGTATGTCTGTCTCTCCTTTGAGAAATGTTTCCACTACTGACATTTGTTTATTTTTGTAGAACAGGGGGTTGAACCCAGGGCTTCCCACTGAGCTACGGCCTCAGCCCTCTCTGTTTTTTCTTTTGAGACAGGGTCTCACTCAGTTGTTACATTGCCCAAACTGCTTTTGAACTTTCTGTCCTCCCGCCTCAGCCTCCCGGAGTGCTGGGATGACAGGTGTGCACCACCACTTGGGGGGGTGGCAGTAAGTCATCTTTTGATCTGAGAATAAGATCTTCACCTGCTCTATGATTTCCCATGACCTGGGGTTAAAGAACTCGGAGAGCTATGGCCTTTGGGGAGTTCAAGGTCCTGTGAGGGGAGCCACCATGCACAAAGTGTCCCTGCCCAGCACTGTCGGCCAGCCCGCCACTCTCCCCAGAGCAGGTGTCCTGAACCGCGATTCTGGCAGGCTCCGCCCACCTTGTGGCTCTCTGTGGTCACAGCTGGGCCCTTGGTGGCCTCCAGCCCCATTCTTTGCACGCAACTTCCTTTGTCTGAACTGCTAGCCCGCAGTCTGATCACCAGCAGGGACCCTGGTCCCTGCACAACCCCATGGCCCATCTCAGGCCCCGATTCCTGGTGCTTCCCTTTCTAGGGTCCCCTAAAGGGCACGGGCCATGTTTGGCTCAGCTTCATGCCCTGGGCAAAGTCTGGGCCTGGAGGAAAGGTGCCCACACGTTCAGTTGCAGCACATCTTTGCTTTAGGAAAGGGGCTTCTTGTTTTAATTGTCCTTATGAATCAGCAGTCTGGGGAAAGCAACCATCCCCAGAAACGCGGGACTGTCTGCCCTGCTGAGGCAGGAGGTGTCCCTGGAGCTCAGGCCGCTGCCCGCTCACCGAGCCCGTGGAGCTCAGTCACAGTTTCCCCAAGTGGCTCCCTGTCCCTGACATGCCCAGCGATGCACTTTCTCTTCACACGTGTGGGCCTTGCTGCCTGGGCCCCCTTGGTGCATCGTTTTGGAAAGAGCAGAGCCCTGGTCTTCCTCAGAGAGTGCTTGCTGTGCTTGTGAGGGCCCGGGAAAGAATTGGTGGCAGGGCTCGGCAGTCTGGCGTTCAGTCTTTCATTTATTGGCAGTGCTCAGCGTTGAACCCAGGGCCTTGGCACTGAGCAGCATCCTCAGCCCTGTTTTGTTTTGTTTGTTTTTTGTACCAGGGATCGAACTCAGGATCTTGCACTTGCGAGGCAGTCACAGCGCCACTGAGCTACATCCCCAGCCCAGCCCTTGTTATTTTTTATTTTAAGACAGAGTCTTACTAAGTCACTGAGTTGCCTAAGATGGGCTCCAACTTGAAACCCTCCTGCGTCAGCCTTCCAGAGTGCTGGGATTATAGGTGTGGGCCACCACACTCAGCTTGTCCAGTATTTTTAGTGCCTCACTCCGTTCCAGCCTGCTCAAGAGCCTTCAATAAACACTAACAATGTGACCACCAATGATAATAATAAAGCCAATGGTCAACCACTGGGAGCCTCACATGTGCTAGGCATAGAAATAAGCTCATTACAGCCAGGCATGGAATCACTCTAATTCCAGCACTCAGGAGGCTGAGGCAGGAGAATCTCTACAAGTTTGAGACCAGCCCAGGCTACATAGTGAGTTCCAGGTCAGTCTCAAGTACATAGTGAGACCCTGTCTCAAAAAAAAAAAAAAAAAAAAAAAAGCTCATTACAAGCCAGGCATGGTGGCTCTGCCTCTGGAAGCTGAGGAAGGAGGCTCGCGGCAAGCTAGAGGCCAATCTGGGCTATGTAGTAAGTTCAAGGCCAGCTTGAACTATATAGGAAAACCTGGTCCCAAAATACACACACACACACACACACACACACACACACACACGAAAAAAGCGTGCTATAGATAAGATCTTGAACTATCAAGCCTACCCCGCAGGTTAGAATTATTACCCCCACCCTGAGTTGGGGAAATGAGAGACTTAGAGATTCAGCATGTTGTCAGGGTTCCTCACAGCATGGACAGAGCCCCAGCTGCTGTCCCCTGAAGTCTCTCTGGGAGCCTGTGCTTCCCACAGGTCAAGAGAATTAGGCCTGAGCTTGGAGAAGCGTCTGCCATGGCATGAAAGGAGATAACAGCCTGCGCTGCCCTGTGGCTGTGCTACCCCAGCACACTTGCTATTCCCTGATCCTTTCCCTCTAATAAGCTCCTATTCACTCTGCAATGCCCAGACCAACACTGCCCCAGGATTTTCCCAATACCTCCTTCACCCAGAAGGATCTTCACCCAGAAGGCGTCTGTTTGGCGCCCAGCACCCGTGCATCTCTCCCTAGACTCAGTGCTCCCGCAGAGCAGGGATCCTTGCTAGTTTCTTTTACTCTGTCTCCCACAGGCAGCAGCTGCTTGACACAGGGAAAGCTTCAATAACTTTTTGATGGATGAACAAAGCCTCAAACTACTGATCAATGAAATTTAGATGACTTCCGGAAGCCGAGGTGGGGGAGGGGGCCTGTGGGCCGGAGCAGCCCCTTTCCCGCCACTCTGGCTCCAGGTGAGGACTAACCCTTAAGCACATGGAGACCTTTGATTCTAGCTGAGGCTGCAGTGGAAACGCAGAGGGAGAAACTCAAGCCCTGGAGGTAAAGGCCGAATCACTGCGGTTTTTAGGCATTTTTCTGGCTGCCTGCCCTGCAATGGGCCTCTCGGCCAGTGTGGATATGTGGCGAATATTCTGGATCTGGAGTCAGATTTGAATACGGTGTCCCCACCCCAAGACCGGTTCCTCAGAATGGAAAGAAAAACTTTCCTTCCGGTTCACTTCTGAGATGCTGTATCCAGAAAAGATCTAGAGTGAGGCAAGGTGGTGTACACCTGTGATCCTAGTGCTGGAGAGGCTGAGGCAGGAGGAGCCCGCAAGTTCAAGGCCAGCCTGGGCTACATAGTGAGTTTAGGACCAGCCTGAGCTACACGGGGAGACCCTGTTGTCTCGAAACAACAAAAGGATCTATTGGATGTATTTAATTCTTCTTTCTTTCTTTTATTTATTTGTTTGTTTATTGGTACCAGGGATCAAACTTGGGACCTTGTACTCACGAGGTAGGCGGTGGAACCACTGAGCTAAATCCTCAGCCCCAAAATGATCTATTTGAAAGCGCACATAAGGGATAAAGACTTGGTTCAAATACAGATTTTACTTTCTATTTATAGTTAAGAGTTATAAAATTAGATGAAAGATCATGAAATTTGCGCTACAAAGTGTGATCAGTAAAATTATCACTTTAAAAACGTGGGACAGAGCTCACAAGTGAGACACAGTGATATATACTTAAATCTACTAATTGTGCAGCACAAGAGTGGTTTTTGTCTCATCTTGAATTTGCCTCTAAAAATCTGTGCATTCTGGGCCTGGGATTTAGCTCAGTGGTGGTACGCCTGCCTCGAAAGCACAAGGTCCTGAGTTTGATCCCCAGTACCCCCCAAAAAAATCTGTGTATTCTGAAGCCATGCGTGGTGGCGTGCACCTGTCACCCCAGCATGTTGGAAGGCTAAGGCAGGAGGATTGGAAGTTCAAGCACAGCCAGTCTACTCAGCAACTTGGTGCGTCCCTGTCTCAAGATGTAACGGAGAGCTGGGGAGGCCACTCAGTGTGAAGGCAGAAATGAAAAACCGAAAAAGATCATGTATATCATCTCTGGCCCCTCCCTGCCCCCGCTCCAAGCTCTTACAGACCCAGGGGTCTGTAGTTTTTTCTGTACAGGGCCAGATGGTGAATATTTCAGGCTCTGTGGGCCACCTGGTCTCTCTGCAAATGACTCAGCTCTGCGGCCGTCGCAGCCAAAGCAGACGGAGAAGCAGCCATCCGTGGTCATGGCTGTGTTCCAATAAAACTTTATTCACAAAAATGGGAGGGGTAGGATTGGGCTGGGGCCCTTGCTGCTGCAGCCCTTTTGGTGTTGACTGGGTGCCTGTCAAGCGATCTGATCCCAGGTGTCTGGTTTTTGTTTGTCAGAAAACCACAAAGGCAGCTGTGGAGACCACAGAGCCGGGACTCGCAGGTCCCTGGGGGGCCCACCTCAATCATGTGAAGGAGGCCCTGTGCTGCCCCAAAGCCGCCCTTCCCAGCCTGTCGCCTTGAAGTCGGCCCAACCCTGTGCCTGGCGAGCTGCAGTCGCCCCTTCTCCCTGGCAGTTACTATGGCAACCCTGCACAGCTCTGAGAGGTCCTCACTGGAGAAGCCCCTGGAAAAATCCAGCAGGCGTCGCCAATCTTTAGAGCCATCACTGAGCCCCAAGAGACTGTGGAAGAATAGTAAAGGCCAACACAGGTCACATGTCCCTGCCCCGAGATGCTGGGGACAGGAAGAGTTTCCAATCCCACGCTGCTTTGGATTGCGATTGGTTTGGACTTCGGGGTGTGTGCATATGCTCACTGAGACATCTGGGAGATGGGATGCAAGTCTAAGCGTGGGCGACATTCATGTATGTTTCATGTACTCCTCTCCCCAAGCCTGAAGGCAGCTGTATTTCTAGGACACCTGCATTTTGACCCTGACCATAAGCTCAAATGGAAAATTTTCCACTTGTGATGTTGTCTCAGCACATAAAATGCTTTGAATTTGGGAACATTTTAGATTTTTGGGCTAGGGATGTTCAATCTATCATAATTATGTTGAAAGCAGTATCAGAAATGTTGACTGTGGTCACATAGGGTTTCCCCGCCCACAGTCTCAGTTTATCAGCATCATTGGCCTCTGCCCCAGCCATTAGAAGCCATTTAATACCAAGTAGTTTGAGGCCCTAGAGGCTATGATGAGCCAGACCATGTCCTCTGCTCCAGAGGACCCCTTGATGAGATAGTGATTAAACCTACCTAGGGAGTACTGCAAGGCCTAGCCTCTGTAAGAAGTGATATTTAAGCCAAAGAGCTGCAGGGTTAGAATGAACCACATATTCAAGAGCAGGGAAAGTCCCCCCAATCTGCAACAATAGCATGTGCAAAGGTCCCGAGGCAGGAAAGACTTGTGTGCTCCAGAAAGGGAAAGGCAACCTTGCGGCTGGGAAATAATGAGTGACAAGATACGTGGTCAGGAGGTGAGAAGATCACATCATATAGCGCTTTGGTCATGGGAAGCATATTTGTCAGCGTCCAGGGAAACAGGAACCCTTCTAGGTACTTCAGAGGGAGTTTAGTAGAAACTGGTTGCAAAGAAGTCAGAAGGGTACAGGTGTGGTGGTGCAGGCCTGTAATCCCAGCCCTCAAAGAAGCTAATGCAGGAGGATTGCAAATTTGAGCCTAGTCTGGGCGATATAGTGACTTAGTGAGACCCTGTCTCAAACTAAGAAAATAAGAAGTGCTAGAGATGTAGCTCAGTGTGAAGGCCCTGGGCTCAATCCCCAGTACAGCAAAAAAGAAAAAAAAAAAATGAAATGGAGGTTGGGGACATTGGAGTAACGAAAGGGAAAAGCGTTGGGTCAGGGCCTGTGAGCCCACGCATCCCATCTGTACCGCACAAGTAGGCCAATGGAGGCCAGATTTAAAAAAACATTAAGGGCTGGGTTGGGGATTTAGCTCAGTGGTGCCACCGCCTGCCTTGCAAGTGCAAGGTCCCAAGTTCAATCCCCGGTACCACACACACACAAAAAAATAATAAATAAAAAGTAATTTAAAAAATAGGGGCCAGGGATTTAGCTCAGTGGTTCTGCCGCCGGCCTTGCAAGCGCAAGGACCCGAGTTCGATCCCCAGTACCAAAAAATTAAAAAATGAAGGGCTTTGTTTTTATTATTTATAGGAGGAAAATACCTGAACCCCCTCCACAAACTGGCTTTAGAAAAAAGTAACTAAATGAATGAAATAATAAATAACAGCTAAAATCAGTGAAGAAACATCCCTATGAATCATCAAGAAAAGAACTGACAGCCAGGTGTGGTGGCACACTCCTGTGATCCCAGCACTCGGGAGGCTGAGGCAGGAGGATCACTGTGAGATTGAGACCAGCCTGGGCTACATAGTGAGTTCCAGGCCAGTCTCAACTACATAGTGAAACCCTATCTCAAAAAAAAAAGAAAGAAAGAAAAGAACTGACAGCCAGCCGATCATGAGTTAGGCCCTGGCTGTCCATAAGCTGTCCCCTGAAGGGAACACTAATGGCTCCCAAGCACCTCTAGCTCAGTGCTCAGAGCACAGGCCAGTGCAGAGGGCTTCACAGGAGGTGCTTGGTCTGTATTTACTGAACCCAGGGACCTGAACTCAGCCCCAAATCCTGAGGTCCAAACCTAAGCTTGTCATTACCAGTAGGGACAACCGCAAACACCACATTTGGGCCACCCTAATTCACAGCCGCTGATCCCTGCGTTACCCCGCAACCTCTCCCACTGACCCTCTGTCCACTTCAGACTTCCTTTTCCTTCTGAAACTCCAGCAGTTTTCTCCTACCTGACACCCTGGACCCACCTGAGTCTGCCACCTACAGCGATCCTCCTGTCTCAGCCTCCTCAGTGCTGGGATTACAGATGTACATCACCACACTTGGCTTTCATTTGCTGATATTTTTAGGATCAACACTTTAAGACCACAGTTTAATCCCTTTTTTGAGTTCTAGGCTCCTTTTCCAACCATGTCCCCACCTGGGTGACAGCTGGACCTGGAAGAGGGAACTGGTCATTAAACCTCATTAGTTAATATTAATTGATCACTTAGTATGTGCGGAGCCCTTTGGTGCAGCATCTCTACTCCCCGTGGGGATCTAGAAATCTCTTCTTGCACTGAAGAGGAAACTGAGGCCCATACGGGTACATAAGATGCCCAAGGGCCCACAGCAGGTCCTCTGCAGGGTTGGCCTCTTTCTTTGTTTATCTCATGTGTGTATTGAGAGATCTTTCTTTTCTAAAGAAATGCAGCAACTCCAGAGAAGTTGATGCCTTCAGTTACTGTATCAACCTATAGCCCATCGCTAGGGACCCAGCCTCCCCAGAAAGAGGCCCTGGAGCTCCTTCCTCCCCAAGCTTCCTCCCAATCTCTGGGCTTCAGTTTCTAAGAGAACTGAGCAGGGATTCCGGAGCTCGGCTGCCCGGGGAAACTTCCTTGGTAGAAGGTGTCTGGGTCGCAGGATCACAGAGCTGTGTGAATCGGATTTATTTATTAGGAATTGAAAGGGATCCTGGTCTCTCTCTCCCCCTTCCTGCACCAGACGTGTGTATGTTGGGGGCAGGGGTACTGTCCAAGGTCCCTTGGCAAGACCGTGGAATCATGACCCCAGGCGGCCTCCGTCAGTCTCTGTACCATGCAGGTTTGGGCCACCATTGCTAGACCCCGCCCCACTCCAGGTGATGCTGCCCTTGCCCCCGGTGGCCAGGTCTCCCTGATGCCTGCAGTGCCTCTGGTTAGTGCCGCTGAACAGGTAAGGTCCTAGTGTAAATTTTGGAGGGTCACAGGCCAATAATCACACCCTGACCAAGAATTCAAAGCCAGGCCCGCACAAATTCAAGTAATACAGTCTTGCTCCTGTCTTTTGCCAACTCTCATCAGTTTAATCTTGACAGACTTTTGCTTTATCAACCATGCTGGTCTCAATCACACAGAGATCCTCCTACCTCAGCCTCCTGAGCACTAGACCACCACACCTGGCTCTGTTCAGTTTAATCTTTTTTTTTTTTT
>NW_022900937.1:32380831-32386954 GCF_012274545.1 Fukomys damarensis | reverse complement strand
TTTTGAGACAAGGTCTTACTGTGTAGTTGAGACTGACCTGGAACTCACTATGTAGCCCAGGCTGGTCTCGAACTCACAGTAATCCTCCTGCCTCAGCCTCCCAAGTGCTGGGATTACAGGTGTGTGCCACCACGCCTGGCTTGTTCAGTTTAATCTTGACTGGGGCCGAAAGGTCAGCCAGTGGTCATCAGCCACCATGTTCCCTACCTCACCCCAGCAGCCCTCATGGGTTTTGGTTTTCCCTGTCCAGTGGCTACCGGCCAGAGTGTGGCACAGGATTTTCCAGAGCCCTAAGACTGAATCTGCGACTTGATGTTGGCCTGGAAGCCACTGGTTCCTAAAATCCTGCCTCTTTATATCTGTTAGCACTGGTTTAGCTGGAAGGCTCCTGAAACTGGTTTTGGGCAAGAAACAATGAGCTCAGTCTGCGACTAGGTGAGGTGTGTGCTGAAGCCAAGCCTGTCATCAGAGCAGGCTGTGCTTTATTTTTTCATTTTTTCCTTTGAAATGAGGGTTTTTATGCAAATGTATCATGAAGGTTTCAAAATCTCAACTGGCCCTGGAGCCAAGCTCTGCTTTCTTAATTAGAGAGGGAGTCACTGTTAATGTTCACAACCAATGTTCCTCTCAAAATTGTATGTTTTACAAGAGTGACTCTTGAAAACATGTAATTCTAAGTTGGGAAATCATTGCATCAATGGAGCTTTGCAAACATGGGAGAGTTCGCAGGGAGCCGGGGGCTGTTCCCGCCGAGACAGTCTGGGTTGACACTGGAAGGGACACCGTCTGGATGTCACAGAAAAGGAGACACAGGCATTTGTGGGTTGGTTTCTCAACAATGCACGCACGCAATGGCTGCTCTGTGGATGGAATGAAAAGAAGAAAAGAAAATCAGATCAAGAGACCTGGGTCACAATCTGCCAAGGCACAACTTGAGGCAAATCCTTACACCTCAGTTTCCTCTGCTATACCATGAGCGCACTGGGCTTGGGCTCTCTCTTTCTTCTTTTCTTTTGCTTTTGAGACACGGTCTTGCTATGTAGTTTGGGCTGGCCTTGAATGCACTGTGTAGCCCAGGGTACTTTAAACTTGCAGCAATCCTCCTGGCTCAGCTTCCCAAGTGCTAGGATTACAGGCGTGGGACACTACGCCTAGTTAACATTTGTCAAGTGGCTCTAGGTCACTGAGAAGCCTCACTCCTTCAGGCTGCTCTTTTTCCATGTGATTTGGGGACAGTCCGGTCCTAAGATTCCATGTTTCTGAAATTTTCTTGTTGTCACTGAATGGTTCCCAGTCTCCAAGGGGCACCGCTGGGCACCTGCCAACCTCACCTGTCCTTCCCAGAGAGGTTAGGAGAAGACATCCCCAGCTCACCAAGCTTGGCTGCGTCCAGTGCCGGGACAGGGGCCTTCACCTTCTCCTTTCAGAACTAGTGACACTTTACTCTTCTCATCCCTTCAGCAATCCCTGGGGGACAGAATGCAGGCCCCAGAACAGGGACCGTGTCACACCTGCCCTGCTGCCCTGAGAAGAGAGGGTGCCTTGAGCCCCGTGAGGCGCACACTCTGCCAGGTGGGCATGGGGAAGGGGGTCCTCGAGCCCAGCGCTGGCTGCAGGCTCCTGGGCAGGGACAGGTCAGGGCTGTGGCTGTCGGGCTCTATCCTGAGGCCGGGCCTGGACTCCTGGGGCAGTCGTGCCCCCTCCTCAGGCTTTGCGGCCCTGCCACCAAGCGTTGCTGTGGGCTGGGACCCAGCTCCCTTGGGCTCCCTGAGGCTGCTCTGGCTGAGGTCGGCAGAGGTCTCTGTCCACGCTCCAGGCACCTGGGAAGCAAAGACGTTTTTGGTTGGGCCCCAAAGCCCTGTTTCAGATCCAGCTGCACACTGGTTAATCCACCTCCCAACCTGTCTGGAGATTCCCCGGTCTGCTCCTAGAACCAGTTTACTGGACAACCTCTGCTCAGGCCACCGGGCTTAGCTAGGCAAGTTTATTATCAACCAGTCCCATTGAAGGGACTTCTACCCTAAACACATTCTGCAAAAGTGGGAGAATAAACCGGGCATGGTGGTGGGCAAGAGAGGCTGAGGCAGGAGGATTGCTGCAAATTTGAGGCTGGCCTGGCCTACCTAGCAAGACCTTGTCTCAAAAAGGGGGAGGAGGAGGTGGAAAGGCTGGGGATGTAGCTCAGTATTAAGGCCTTGAGTTCCCAGAAACAAAAAAAGAGTAGGGCAGCAATTCCATACAAAAGGTCTGAGATACAAGCAGAAAGAAAGAGAAACCTTTGGGTTAGACACAAACAAATATAGACTGAAAGCCATCATTATGATGCCAAGTTTATAAAGCTAAAAACATAAAACTAAAGAAACCATACACCATCATTTGAGCCTTGAAGGCTTGATTTAAGCCAGCGATAATACACAGGCAAAAAATAAGGTAATTCTAGCCATTCTGAGGTTTTGTTATTTGGGAGGATGGTAAAGCTACCGATTAATTTTAGATGCTTTCATAAATTTTGTGCATCGAAAGTTGCAGAGAAAATTCTCCACCAAAAGAGTAGAAATTGAGGTGTCCGTTTCCAAACTAGTAGAGCAAGAAAAATGTACCCCATATTGTTGCAATGTCAAAAGCTAAAGAAGGGGACACCTCTCATTTCTTGGTTTCTTTTCTGATTTTTAAGGGGGGAGTCTATTTTCTTGGTTTGTCCATCTCCTGAGGTCCCGGGTTCTGTGGGCCGTGGCTCCTCGCCTCCTTCCTGGAAAGCAGTGGTCAGGCAGGCCGCTGTCACATGGAACAGCGTGACCCTGGTGTTTCTGCCACCCATCTCCCCACTGCAGGACCCTGCACTGCCGTGGGTCCACCGCGTCATCCAGGAGAGGCTCCTTATTTTTAGGGGCAAATGATTTGTAAATGGAATTCATCCGCATCCTCAGTCCCCCCCTTGTCACGTAACGGAACAAGGTCACAGGCACAGGGCCTGGGGCATGGACATCCGGGGCCTTTATCCACTTCAGTGGGGGCAGTGACACCTACTCTGGCAGGGACTTGACTTGAGCCTCCAAAGAGGAGTAGAAAGGAGCCAGGCAGGGTGGAGGCCCTGCGGGCCGAGGCAGTACTTGATCACAGGAGGTCGGAACCCAGGTGAGGGAGGTTTGGGAGACACAGGGAGGTGTGGCTGAAATATACAGTGTGTGAGGAAATAAAAACTTCCTCCGAAAAGGCCACCCTTGCTCTGCACCTGTCCCTTCTTTTCATTCCTTCCCCCTCTCCCTGTGTCCCCCTGGTTCTCACGGTGGCGCTGAGTGGTTCCCCAGAATGGGGCTGGCATTTGGGAACACGTTATGTGGCTACGATGCTTTCACCACAGTGAGTCACGGGGCTGTGGATCCCGCCCAGCATTGCTGCTGCCGGAGGCCTTGCGGTCCCCACGACGGTGACGTGCACCTGTGCTGCTTCCCTGCCCGTCCCCTCCAAGAGCAGCGCCCCGTGACCCCTTTCCCAGCCCCGGGAGCCTGGGAATTTGTCCTGAGCAGAGAAGCCGGTCACAAGGCACTGTGCATCCCCCCGCAATGCCCCCTCACTTCAAACGCTCTCGTCCCGTCAGCCTCGCCGCTTCCTGCAGCAGCTCTGGGGTCCTCTTTCCTCAGGGTCTTTACCAGGTGTGATCACAAATAAATACAGTGACTGCCGCTGCCGAGCGCCAGCTGGAGGAAAAGCAGTTCCTGAAAACACGGTGCTGTGTCCCCGTCCACCTCGGTCACCGGCTCTGGCCCCTGCCCTTCCCCAAAGTCAGATGGACCATGAATGGGAGACGTTTTGGATCCATTCGGGACGCTGAGGCAGCCAGGACAATGCAACAAAAGATACTCATTTCCAACAACCTCCCTGACCCCGTTCCCTCTCTCTCTCTTCTTCCTTTGTTTTTTAAAATGTATTCATTGTGGTAAAATATACATTACCAAATTTTCTCTCTCTCTGTCTCTCTCTTTCTCCCTTTCTTTCTTTTCCTATCTTCCTTCCTTTCCATCTACTTTCATTTTCCGTGGTCCTGGATGAGATTGAACCCGCAGCCTTTGCACTAAGGTACATGCCTTTATTCCTTTCACTAAGCCACTAAATTGTGCAGGCTGGGCTCAACTTTGCAATCCTCCTGCCTCAGCCTCCTTCGATGCTGGGGTGAGACACCCAGTGCCTGTGGTGGTTTCTTGCAGCAGTGAGCCGATGAAGGCAGATGGAAAACAGCCTTCCTCTGAATCACACCATCTGCACTGCATGTGCCACGTCCTTCGTGCCACCTGCGGAACAGCCCTCGCTCTGGGGCACACTGGGCACTGCCATGGTGGTCTCTCTTTCCTCCTCTACCCCCAAACGCCTCTTCAGCCCGGCCAGCGAATTTCCTCTTTCTGGAATATTCCCACCTCTCTACCACCTCTCCCCGGCCAAGGCTCTCTCCATTTATTCCCATCCTTCCTCCTGTGGCAGGGCCTCTTGGGGACAGTAGAGCTGGAGCCCACGGACTTTCCACCGGACCATCGTCTGTGTGTGCACACGGCAGAAGTGTGTCATTGGGTCTGAGAGGTGAGAACACACACTTGCAATCCCAGCACATGGGAGGCTGAGGCAGGAGGATCCCCAAGAACTCCAGGCCAGCCTGGGCTGCGTAGCGAGTTCACAGCTGGCCTAAATTTCATAGCAAGACCCTGTCTCAAAATATCATAACCAAACCAAACCAAAACACAGATGAGGAAGCTGGGAAGAGAAAAGCAAAGATGCCAAAAGTCTGCAGAGCTAGAGCCTGGCTTTGAAGAGCCTAGTTGCAGAGCCTTTGCTTGGGCTACAATGCCACTGAGCTACATCCCCAGTTCTTTTCATCTTTGTGTTCTTCCCTCCCCGGCCACTTGCCTTTTGCATTTAGTATTGTGCCTTGACGTCACAATGTGGCTGCAGTAGCTCTGAGTGTCACATCCTCACTCTGTATCACTCGAAGCTCAGAAAAAGAGAAAGTACCCTCCTTGCTGTTCTTTTTAATAAAAAGGGGAATTTTCTCCCAAATTCCCCCCAAAACTTCTCATGTCCTATCAGTCAGAACGAAGTCACGTGTTCATTCATAAGCAAATCACAGAAGAGATGGGATTGGTTCAGAGCAATCAAGATTCACCCCTGTCAGGCTGGGGTCCTTCTTCTCCCAGCTGAAGCGGGTGGGCTGGCGACACATCCTCACTGCTAGCTCTCACCTGCCCTTGGAGACTCACAGAGTCGCACCCTTGCTAGTGGCAGGTGGCCAGGCAAGGCTGGAGCCAAAGCCTCCCTTCCCAGCCAGCCCCACGGCGGGGAGGTGTCCATCCCCACCCGACAGTCTCGCTGTCCCTCTTCCGCTGCCCCGTGTCTGACCGCAGTTCCACTCAGGGGCTTCTCTCCCTGCCCGCTGTCAGGAGCCTCCCAGGGAGCTCTGGGGTTGCAGAGAGGGGTGAGGATTCCCTCATTTACGCCGGGGTCTGCAGGGGTGGGGGCCCCGAGATTTCAGCTGCAGATCCAGCCCCCATTTCTGGCTTGCAGCTTTCTTAGGAGCCTGTTGCCCTCTGGGTCTCATTGCCCCTCTCGCCCTTCCTCAGGAGGGGCTGGCTGTTCTCCCTGCAGTGCTGGGAAGGCGGCCCCGGACTCCCTCGCCTGTGTGCAGAGCCGGGGCTCTGCTGCTGGGCCCACCAGGACGTTCCTGAGGGTCCTCGCCAGGATGACCAGAGGGGAAACAGGTGGCATCTCTTCCCAACGCTGCCAGGTGGGTGACTGAGCGCCTGGACTGAGCTGCTCCCTGTGGTCCAGGAGGAGGCGGCAGGACCTGCCTTTGCTGGGACAGGTGAGGATACAGTGATTTTCATCTTGTCTTAATTTTGTATTGTTCACTCCTTGTCCATCGCTTACCCACCCACCCATCCATCCATCCACTTCCTCCTCCCTTTGCAATTGGGGTTGAGGGTTGAAGAACTCAGGTTCTTCACTGCTGATTTTGGCAGCCTAGAGTTGGGGCTCCTAGCACAGCATTCAAAGCCCCCCAAATCTGGAGCTAACTTAACACAGTTCTCACAGAGCCCCCTAACTCCCCATCAGTTCAGGGTGCCTCACTCTGTCTCC
>NW_022900937.1:32362706-32380768 GCF_012274545.1 Fukomys damarensis | reverse complement strand
AAGCTGAGGCAGGAGGACCACAAGCTCAAGACCAAGCTGGGCAACTTAGTGACTCAGTGAGGCCCTGTCTCAAAAACAGGCGGGGGAGGCGGGGATTTGGCTCAGTGGTTCCACTGCCTGCCTACCTTGCAAGCACAAGGGCCTGAGTTTGATCCCCAGTACTTAAAAAAAAAAAAACTTCCTTAAAAAAAATTAAAAGGCTGGGGACGCAGCTCTGTGTAAAGGACCTGGGTTCCATTCCCAGTACTAACTATAGCAACAGCAAGCAGATCAGTGGCTGCCTGGAGGTGTGGGTGGGAGCTGGGAATAACAGATGTAAAGAAGTTTTCAGGGGGTGGTATGCAAATTATCTTGATGCTGGTGATGGCTTTACAGGTGTAGAAGTGTCGGGCTCATCAAATTATACACTATTATTTTTTAATTATACACTATTAAATGCTGGGTTTTTTGTTTTGTTTTGTTTTTAATACTGGGGATCCAACGTGGGTCCTTGTGTTTGCAAAGCAGGCAGCAGAACCACTGAGCTAAATTTGAGGACCTAAATGCTGGCCTCAGACTTGGGTGATCCTCTTGCCTCAGCCTCCAGAGTGCTGGGATCACAAGCCTGTGCCACCACATCTGGTTTACAAGCTGCTTATATGTCAATAAAGCTGTGTGTGTGTGTGTGTGTGTGTGTGTGTATGTGTGTGTGTGTGTGTGTGTATTTTTAACCTTGTTGGAGGCAGTAAAGCAGCTTTGACGTTGCAGGGGAAGCAAGAGACGTCACAGCAGGTGCAGCGTTGTTTAATAAATGCTGATCTCTCTACCTGCACAGGTGAGCACAGAACACAGTTCTCACCTCACCTCCTGGGTGGCTGCCTACTGTGGTGCCCAGAGTCGCCCAGTCAAGAACAGGGTCCCAGGGCCAGATATGGAACAGAGACATTCGGCAAACACCTGGGAGTTGTCAAGGAAGCAGGGGCAGGAGGGAAGAAGACGGTGGCAATCTCACCAGGGAAACAGTCACTGCTATGTGGGGAAAGCCCAGGTGTCCAGGTGACCGGGCTTAGGACCCAGAGACAGCACACTCAGCCCAGGAAGCTGTGTCCCAAACCCCGGGAAGCAGAACAGCACTAGCAGGGAAGTATCAGGAAGAAAAGTATCAGGAAGAAAGCGCCACAGGAATGGAGCTCAGAGGTTGAGCGACCTGCTGAAGCCAGCACAACTCTGCAGGACACAGTCAGAGCCTGAGGGACCAGTCACATTCTTTCCCTTCCTGTCAACCACAACAGTCCCAGGTGTCCGGGGGAGACCAGCAGCCTGGGAGCCTGGAGAGAGCTGTGGACACCTGCTCCTTCGCATAGAGCAGCGTGTGGGGCCCCAAAGGCAGAAGAGAATTTGGAAACATTTAGGAGATGGCTGAGGACAGCCTGGGGCTATGAAAGGCACAGGTGGCCCTGCTTTGATCAAGTGCCTTGGTCCCTGCTCTCGCCTGGGGCTGCTGCAGGGAGCCACTCTTTAGATGACACAGAGCTTAGAAAGTCCCTAGCACAGCAGAGCAATGACCATGGCTGCGGCAGGTGTGGGTTCCTTTTGACGAGCCTCCTCCAGCCAGGCGACTTCCTGCGCGGTACCATCCCCACTGGGAGACTGGTCCTTGCTTTTTATTTTATTTGTTCTGTTCTGAACAGCGAAGCCGGTGAGCCTGAAATGGATTCGCTCCATCCTCCAGCACAGACTGGAGCTGACCAAATGTTTGAGGCAAAGGGAAAAAAGAACTTTGCTCAGGGCCTGGATGTAGCTCAGTGGCACTGCGCCCGCCTCACAAGCACCAGGTCTTAGGCTCAATTCCCAGCACCTGAGAGGCAGAGGTAGCCCTCATCAGGCTTGGGTGGTGTTGTTCTGAGCGGGTGGTTAAGTCTCCTCCGTTGGCAGGTTTAAGAATTGATTCCTTCAGCTGCTCCAGGGCCTCCCTAAACCCCACAAAATTGGATTGGGGTGACTGTCACAGGCAGAGGGACACATCCACGTGGCAGCGAGTGTGGCAGGCGAGAAGTGCTTGCCCTCCCTGCGGTGGCTGGAGTGGTCGCACCCCTTCTACTTCCCTGTATCTACCCCTGGGTGCCCGCCCAATGAGGCACTGCCACAACTGGCTGTCCCGACCCCGCTGAGGTTGTTTGGCAGTTACTCTCTGCCAGGAGGTGCAGGTGGGCTGTGAGGCTCCCTGAAGAGGTGCAGGGAAACCGCCCTGATGTGGCAAAGATCAGGGAGGAGTCTGGGCCCCTTTTGAAAATCCCTGACATCCCTGACTAACACACTGAAGATTCCCATCTGGCCCTACCATTTTCATAGGTAGTAACCAAACAGCGTGTATCATCCAGTCTTCCCTAGACTGGCTACCATGACAGCTATGCCTGTCCTGGAGCCCCTACCCACTCTGGGAGGTGCCCAACCAGGGCAAGTCTGAATTTGAACTCAGAAGTAGAACTGAATTTGGGCCAATCAGCAGGCTCTGATGGTAAGGCTTGCGGTCAGACCAATTTGGACCAATCAACGGGCTCAAACTTGGGCCAATCAACAGGTTCACATACAGACCAATCACAAGCTGAAATTCTGACCAATCAGCAGGCTGGAGCATGGGCCAATTACTTTCTTCTGGTCCCCAAAACCCTCCTAAGGTCACCGTCCTTTTCCACCTGTGTTCCAGTGTGTCATTGCTACCAAGGGGCGTGTTCAGTTTCCGCTGGGTGCCTTCCTCACTACACTCATTGGTCCACCCCTTCCAGGACTCACGGCTCCAGCCACTGAGCTGCCCAGCCTTCACAGCCAGGCCCAAGGCCTCCTCCAGGAAGCTCTCCTTGATACCCTCATCCAGAAAAGATGGTCCCAGCTCTCTTGCTAAGTTGCCCAGGCTGAATTTGCAGTCCTCCTGCCTCGGCCTGCCAGAGCGGTGGGATTGATGACAGGTGTGCACCACCATGCCTGGCTTTTTAAAGAGCAGTTTCAGGTTCACAGCAAAATTGGGCAGAAGGACCAGAGTGTTCTCCTATAGCCCCTGCCCCCAGCAGCACATGAATCCCATGGAGCACATCCTTGTCACCACCCTCAGAAAAACGCTGGCCTGGTACTGTTCACTTCTTCCAGGCCCTGAGTCATGGTTGTTATCAAACAGCGAGGCTGGATATGGTGGCGCACACCTGTAAGGTACTTGGGAGGCAGAGGCCGGAGGATCACGAGTTCAAGCCCCAGCCTGGGTGTCATGAATGCCCAGGCCACTGTGGAAGCCAAAAGGGTCCCTGAGTTTGGAAGGGGTTGTTTCTGTAGATCCTGGGATTCCGGTGATATGGCCTAGGGCTGTTTTCTGTATTTTGGTTTTGGGGACTATTTGTCCCTGATTTGTTTTTTTTGTTTTGTTTTGTTTGAGACAAAGTCTCACTACGTATTTGAGACTTACCTGCAACTCATTATATAGCCCAGGCTGGTCTCGAACTCACAGCGATCCTCCTGCCTCAGCCTCCCAAGTGCTGGGATTACAGGCATGTGCCGTATCCCTGATTTGTTTATTAAGATCCTTATTGGGATTCCGGTGATATGGCCTAGGGCTGTTTTCTGTATTTTGGTTTTGGGGACTATTTGTCCCTGATTTGTTTTTTTTGTTTTGTTTTGTTTGAGACAAAGTCTCACTACGTATTTGAGACTTACCTGCAACTCATTATATAGCCCAGGCTGGTCTCGAACTCACAGCGATCCTCCTGCCTCAGCCTCCCAAGTGCTGGGATTACAGGCATGTGCCGTATCCCTGATTTGTTTTAATTAAGATCCTTAAGGACTGAAATGTCCCTAGGTTTTGTCTAAAATTTTGATATTTCTTTTGTCTTTTCACTGGGCATTTAAAAAAAAGAAATTTTATTTGTTTTATCCCATCCCCCCTTACCTCCCTATGTACAAAAGTGTTGGGCATTTGTTTTATCTTGGCAACAAAGGTGATTTGATTTTGTCCCACCAGGTCTCTGTGTAATCTCAGAGTTTTAATGGTAGGTATTTACTTCCTGCGTAATTAACAGGTAATTTGATTTTAAATGTTGCAGTGTGTGTTGTAAAAAGGCTCTTCTTACTTCCCAGGTGATTTTCTGGCCCAGGGGGTGTCCGGTTCCTCTCCTGAATATGGTGCTGAAATAACGCCAGTGTTTTCAGGATGTTGATACCTTGCTCAGCCTTGCTCTCTCTGTGCCCTGAGAGTACAGAGTGCCCTGGAAAATAAAGCTTGGCCTGGCTAAGGGCCGTTTGTATCCAGTGCCATTCAAATTTACACCGCCATAAAAATGTACGCTCGGGTTTGGGTGTCTGGGTCACTAACCTGTTGGTGTATGCATGAGTTTTCAGCCAAGCTACCCAGAGCTAGCACTTCTTGTCCAGACGTTACCAAGGTATTTGCTCCTTTTTTCCCCCCAGATTTTGGATAGCCAGTTGCCTTCTGTCTAAGTTTTATGTGCAGTCATTTCTAATCTGGACCAGCTCCTTCCCGGGAGAGCGTGCCAGAGCCTGGCCACTTTCCTCTTGTTGAAGTAAAAGAAAAAGCTGCAGTCCTCGCGCCTCCAACCGTGCTGGCGGTCACAGCTGCCACTCTGCTTGAAATGCAGATGGACCGACGGACAGGTGGACGCGTCCACCCAGAGAGACACAGGCGCAGACGCAACAGATGCAGCCCCAAATGTGAGCCTCGCTGCAGTTGGGTCCCCAGGCCCCGGGCTCCCTCCCAGATGCCTGGGGAATCGGGTGAGATGTTGGTGCTTTGAACACTTGTGCTTAAGTACACACACACACCTGTGCACACCCCTGCACTGTCCCTGTGGGCATGGACCTTGGCCTAAGCAGGTGTGTGGGTGTCTCCCCCGTCCCCCAGGAGGGAGGCTAGAGAGAGGGCCCGGGCCCCAGGTTAGCTGAGCACGGAGGTCCTGCGTGGGGGTGGCAGGCATTGCCATGGAGACGAGGCAGAGATGCTGCTGGGAAACAGGCTCTGAGTGGGCGGCGATCGCAGACCTCAGGGAGGGCGCTGGGGGGCCGAGGTGCTCCAGGACTCAGTTCCTGCGTGAGCTTGTTAGCTATGGCAGGCTGGCCAAAGGCGGACAAAGGACACCCCCCCCCGACTCCCTTCACTTCTCCCTTCCTCTTGCTTGCTTGGTCCCCTCCTGTGGAATCCAGGGGACAGAAGTCACACAGGATAGGGGTGCCAGTCCCTGCCAACTGACTCACACTGTGAGCAACCTGCCCAGAACTCCTGAACCTCAGTCTTCACACCTGAGAAACGCAGGAGAACCCTGACCTCCTTCCTTATCTCCGGAGCTGCTGAGAAAATTCAGTGGTTCTCAACAAATCCATCCTGAAAATGCAATGAAAATTGTGTGAACACTCTTAAAGATATTGGTGTGTAAGTCGGCCGTGGTGGCGCACACCTGCCATCTCAGCATTCAGGAGGCTGAGGCAGGAGGATCACTGAGAATTCGAGGCTGGCCTGGATTATATAGTGAGACCCTGTCTCGACAAGCAAACAAACAAACACACACAGAAAGAAAATTGTGCAAGATCAGTCAGCCCCGTGAGGACAGAGCTGGGATTCATTCCTGTGCTGTTGGAATTGCTG
Organism: Fukomys damarensis; assembly: GCF_012274545.1. NCBI lineage: Eukaryota > Metazoa > Chordata > Mammalia > Rodentia > Bathyergidae > Fukomys > Fukomys damarensis. The sequence continues at coordinate 32,375,148 of NW_022900937.1, read as the reverse complement.
GCCGCGGCCTGGCTGTCTGTCTCTCCCCAGGCTCACAGCGTGCCATCCTTTTGCACGTGGTCAGGGAGGCGGGGTGGGTCCTGGGGTCCCTGCTCTCTCTCAGTCACCAAGCTGGGCCGCCTTTCCAGCTCACACTCTATGTGTGACCGTTCGCCCGCAGGAAGGAGCTGGGCTGCAGGTCCTTCTGTCTGGGACCAGTTGTCCGGTGACATTGGCGTCCCTGTCCCTGCCTGGCCTGGGCTGTGTCCCCCCAGCAACTCATCCTTCTCCTGCCCTCTTCCACCCTCAGCTGCCTTCAGCAAGACGGATGCAGAGACAGACAGACAGCTGTGTCTCCATCTGGGCCCTGACACCAACCCCCTGGTGTCACCAGTGTGAGCTTGGACAAAGCCTTGGGACCTCTCTAAGCACCATTGCCATCTAAGGGTCTTTCTGATTGTTTATTTGGGGGGGGATTGTTTTTGTTTTTGAGACAAGGTGTTTCTCTGTAGTTCGGGCTGGCCTTGAACTCAGGCTGTCCTCCTGCCTCAGCCTTCAGAGTACTGGGATGACAGGCGTGCACCCCAACGCCAAGCCCATCTGAGGGTCTTGGGGGTGGAGTGGGCACTGCTATCCACCGACTGGCAGTGCTGGGCACAGGCTGCACCCTTAACCCTCTGTACCAGGCCAAACCCTGCAGCTCTGCTCCCAGGCAGTGGAAAGTGAGGTCAGGATGATAGAGGCTGGGCTCATCCCTGGCGACCAGAGTTCAAATCCCACCTCTGCCTCTCCCCAGCTGTGTTCTGGAGAAAGCCCAGTGGCCCCTCTGAGGTTTGTCCCAAGGCCTCTGACCCCAGGCCCCAGTTGGGCCGGACCAGGGAGGTGGCCTGGAGGGTGTCGGCACAGGGTCTGGGAAGCCACAGGCAGGGAGCTGGCAGCCCTCCACTGCCCCGCTGGTGCTAATGGACAGGGCTCTGAACAGAGACACGGTGGAGGCGGTGGAGGCGGCACAGCCTCACCAGGAGCGGTGTAAGTAGGGCAGCCGGTGTGGGAGGTGAGGCGGTGCCTGCCCTGCCGCTTGGACTGGCGCCTCCCGAGGCTTGGATGGAAGAATCTGTTGTCATGGCAACCCAGTCTTCCCTCCCCAGCTGAGTCCTCAAGGGAAAACGGTCTCAGGAAAACAGGGGAAAGAAGGGCTGCCTGAACTTGGGGGGCTTCCCGGGGCCGTGCCTCTAGGCTACCAATTATCTGCTCCCCACATGGTAAGAGGGACCTGCATCCTTCATACACTCCCTCACACAGTCGTTCCACAAACTTCCTGGACCCTACCTGGGAATACAGAAATCAATCTACTTTGGTTTCAAACTGGAAGAGCTCCTAGTTTGGTGGGGAGACAAGTGTCTAAAGGGTGGCGATGTGGAGAGGTACGAGCTATACCCACACGGGGTGGTGCTGGGAAGGCTTCCTGAGAAGCTCAGTTTGGTGGGGTCTGCGGGAACCGCAGGAGGTCCTCAGTCCCATTTGACAGAGGGTGGCACTGAGGCCCAGAGGGGACAGATAGATGGCTTCCAGCGTGTGGGCAAATCGGTGACCGCGTGTCGAGGGACGGACATTCCTAAAATGAATAGCGCAACTTTACATCTGACCTGAATAAATAATTTATTCTGGGATGTTAATAATTGAAAAGCCTCAGTTTCATCAATGTCTCATCAAAAATAGAAACTTTGCTCCTCTTCTTTCTCGACGTCCTTCAAGCGACGAGGGATCAGAGGGTCAGGCTTGTGACCATGCTGGCCCCAGATGGGTGCGCAGCCCCAAGAAGTTGCAAGGGGCCCCAAGGACCCCTGTCTTCTGTTCTCTAACCCTTAGGTCCAGTCGGGCCCCTGTTGGCAGGTCCTTGGGCAGCACTGCTGGCCCCACACGGCCTGGGAAGTCCCCGTGTCTGCCCGCCACCCTTCCTCCTGGGCCCACCAGGGTCCTGACATGGGGGTCTCAACAGCTTTCTGGTCCCATATCTGTCCCCAGACCCGGCACGCAGCAGGCTGACTGCCGATGGAAACGTCCAGGCCTTAGGGACAGAAAAAGGGAGAGAGCCACGGTGCCAAGAACAGTAAGAAGCTGGGTGTGGTGGTGCATACCTATAACTGTAGCACTCAGGAGGCTGAGGCAGGAGAGTCACTGAGAGTTTGAGGTCTTCCTATTATACATAGTGTGTTCAAGGCCAGCCTGGACTACATAGCAAGACCTTGTCTCAAGCCAAGGGCGGGGGGAGGAAGGAAAGAAGGGAAAAAGGGAGGGAGCGAAGGAAGGGAAAGGTTAATGATCTCTTTGAGCCTAGATGGGGAAACTGAGGTTTAGAGACAGCAGCCATTGTCCCAATATCACTGAGGTGGTCAAGGGCAGGCCCCCATCCAGCTCATCCCGCTGTGATCGAGAGGACTGAGGTAGGATGGTGACGTGCTCTGAGTTCACGGTGCCCTGAGTTCAGGTCCCCAGCTGCAGGCCATCTCTGGCTCTCCTGTCGCCCCACTCACCCCACCCAGGGAAGGCGTGTCAGTCTGCGTTTCATCGCTGTGACCGAAGCGGCTGACATGCACAACTTTTAGGAAAAGGGTTTCCCCAAAACGGCTCACAGTTTTAGAGGCTTCAGTCCATGGTCAGTCGCTCCCAGGGAGAAACCTCAGGGTGGAAGGGTGTGGAGGAAGGGAGCTGCTCACCTCATGGCAACCAGGAAGAGATGACACAGACAGACATCTGGACAGACAGCAAAGAAGAGCCAGAGAACAAATACATCACTCCGGGTCACACCCCCGTTACTTCCTCCGACCAGGCTCCAGATCTGCAGCACCTTCAGCCATGAACTCATCCCTGATGAATCCACCCATGAGCTTCTGTGATCCATCACCTTCCAAAGCCCTCACTCTGCACACAGGAGACTTTTAGAGGTCTTTCTTATCTACAGACATGGTTTTACTATGTAGTTCGAGCTGGCCTTGAGCTCCCAGTGATCCTCCTGCCTCAGCCTCCTCAGTGCTGGACTGACAGGTGTGCACCATCATGCCTGGCTCCCTGCTTGTCTCTGTGTGATGGATGAGCTGGCTCTGTACATCTGCATCTGGAGTCTGCCATCCCAGCCTGTGCTGCAGACTTCACCCCGGCCAGCCCTGAGCTGGGGACAGAGGCCTGGTCACCCCAGGGTGCCTGCAGCTGGGCAGTGACAGCTGCTCCTCAGGCACGCAGGAGCAGCTAGGCCTGGTCACCCCAGGGTGCCTGCAGCTGGGAAGTGACAGCTGCTCCTCAGTCACGCACAGGAGAAGTAGATGGTGTGTGATCGGAAAATACATTGAACGGTAAACATTTTATTACACTAAAAGCCGGATTGCCTCAAATCCCTCAAAATCCTCCCCTGGCTTCGAACACACTGCTCACACCATCCTCACCAATTCCTGCAGCAGCTCTGGGGTCCTCTTTCCTGAGGGTCTTTCGCTGCGCTGTCCTGGCTGCCTCGATCACCTGATTCAAAACGTCTCCCTGTCACGGTCACTGTGACTTCGGGAAGAGCCGGGAGTCCCACGGGGCCAGATCCGGTGATTCAGGTGGACGAGGACACGGCGCCGTGTTTTACGAGCTGCCTTTCCGCTGGGTGGCGCTCGGCTGCAGCAGCAGCAGCAGCAGCAGCAGCAGCAGCAGCAGCAGCAGCAGTCACCACATTTTGATCAGGCCCGGTGAACGCGGCGGCGCGTGCGTCTGTGTGGGAGGTGAGCACAAACGAGGGCGCACGCAGCAGACTGCAGCGTCCCCACCCCTGGTGACCATCGGGAGGTGTGGGGAAGGGCATCGGGGCCAGGGAAGTGGGCTCCCCCGTGGATGACTCAGGCGGCCGCACAAGCTGTGCCCACCGCTTACACAGCCCGGGACAACTCTGTGCCCGTCCTGCGAGCCAAACCCCGGGAGTGACTTCAGCCCACTCAGTCCTGCACTGCTGGGAAATCGTTTGGGTTTGGAGCAGATCTGTCTCCTCCTGGGCCTTGGTTTCCTTGTGTGTAGCGTGAGGTTGGGGAGGGTCCACTCAGTCTGTGATATCCCAATTTAGGATCTCTGGTGGGTTTGTTTGTTTTTGAGACAAGATCCTCTGACTATGGAGCCCAGGCTGACCTCTAACTCATGGTGATCCTCCTGCCTCAGCCTCCTGAGTGCTGGGATGACAGGCATGTGCCACCACACCCAGTTGCTCTGTTAAAGCAAACACTTCAAATGGTGAAATCCTCCCTGTGACATCCTTACAAAATATAAAAAGAAAATTAGGCAGGCGAGCATGGAAATCCTGTGTCCCGGCAAATTTCCTTTGGGTTCTAAATAAGCAGACTTCAGTGGAAGGTGTCAGCCCCGAGTGCTGCCTTGACAGGAGAGCTGCCTTGGCGGCTCTTGCCAAGGTAACATCGGGCTGGGCTGCAAACAGGTAGAAGCAGCTGGTTCTGCTTTGGTGTCGCCAGGAAGCTGGAGATCGGTTTCTAGAATCACAGGTGCGAGTAGAGGCGCCTCTCCCTCCCCCATGACTGCTGACTGCCCAGTCCAGGAGTCAGGCTGGGAGTTGGTGACCAAGTCCTCAGGCTGTGTGTCTAGAAATGGCCTGTTCCTTCCTGGGCTGCGAAAGGAGCCTCCGCCCAGGTCCACCGGAAAGTTCCCGGTTCCGAGTTTTGCATGCCTGGCAGGGACTCCATGGAGGGATAAAGCACTGATCATTTTGTTTGTTTATTTTGTTTTTTTGTTTTTGAGACAGGGTCTTGCTATGTAGTTCAGGCTGGCTTGAATTCACTATGTAGCCTTGGTTCCCACTGCAATCTTCCTGCCTCAGCCCCCCAAGTGTTAGGATGACAGGCATGTTCTACCATGCCCAGATGATCTTTTTTCTTTCTTTCTTCATTGATTTATTGGTACATTTTAGGGATACAGTACAGTTACATTCATTACTGGCGTCTTGTACCTTTACATGGCAGGTCTTGGTTCTCATTTTCCCCCATACCCCTGTCCTCCCTTCACCCCTCCACCCTCCCCTATTTACAAAGCTGATCTTTTTTTTTTCAAGGAAAAAATTTGTTTCGACTGCATATAATATGAATACATTTAAGCAGCCAGGAATACCTTACACAGAATAACAAAGGGTAAAAGGGCATTAAAAATAAGCAAGAAATGGTGGTAATGGGCTAAGTCCTCTAAACTAATCCATGAATTTGCTGTTGGACTAATAAAACTACCAGTAGGTCTAAGGGAGGAGAGTGCTGTTTGAAATTTGGGGTTTTTTGTTTTGAGGGTTTGTGAAAATCTTTTTGAGGTAAATGTTAAGATATTTTATGTAGGTGTTTTGTTTTGTTTCAGCAGTGCTTAGGATTGAACCCAGGATATTTGAACTACATCACCACTCCTCCCCCTTTTCCCTCCCTCCCTCTCTTTCTCTCTCTCTCAGTACCAGGGATCGAAGTCAGGACCTTGCACACTTGCCAGGCAGATGTGGCACCACTGAGCTACATCCCCAGCTAAAATTTTTCTTATTTTGAGATAGTGTCCTGCTAAGTCCTTAAATTGCCCAGGCTGTGGTTGGACTTGCAATCCTCCTGCCTCAGCCTCCCAGGAGTGCTGGGATTGAATCTCTTATTTCTTTTAAATAATACCCCTCTCCTAGCTCCTCTGAGTTGGCTGAGGCCCAGAGCCCCTGCCACCACCCACCATGGGCAGTGCCCTCCATGTGGGCCTGAGGTCCTGGGGGCAATGGAGAGCAGCCTGCAGGCTCCTGAGGATGCGAGGACTGGGGGCCAGGCCCACAGGAGAGAGAGGACCAGGGGGCTCAATGCCACGGGGAGCCCAAGATGGGACAGAACCAAGTTTGTTGCCGCAGGGAGGCAGGGCCACTGGTTCAACCCCCTGTGTATCTGTCCCTCCAGTGTGGAGGAGGAGCAGACTGATGATCAGTTTTTAGATTTCATTTGAGCAATATTTCCTCTGCTACAAAAATCAATCTGGCCCTGGGTGAGGCAGGACACACCTGCAATCCCAGCATGTGTGAGGCTGAGACAGGAGGATTGCAAGTTCATGCCCAGCCTGGGCAGTCTAGCCACTTAGTGAAAACCTGTCTCAAAATTTAAAAAAAAAATTTTTTTTTTTTGAGGGCTGGGGATGTAGCTCATTGTGAAGACCCTGGATTCAATGGTTAGTACTGAGAAAAAAATTTTTTTCAATCAATAAAGTGGAGCGCCAGTGCCCCGGGCTTGGTGGGGAGGCTGAACTTCCAAAGCGTCCCAAACCCCCACGGCGCTCTGACCAGGATTCATGGCCAAGGAAGTGGGAAATCCTGCCCCACCTTCTGGGCCCCTGGCAGGCCCAGGTTTCCAGTGCTGAGAGGAGGGACCAGCTGCCGAGAGGGGCTTTCCCAGCCTTTTGAGTAAGAGCTGTTTCTTCCTCCACAGTGCAGCTGGCAGAGCCCAAAATAAACTCCCAGCTGAGGGAACCTGCCCAGGTCACCCCCCAGGGCCTCCAGAAGCCCTGCTGGTTCCATCAGCCTGAGAGGGGCTGTCCCCATCCTCCTACAAAGGGAGGTGTGAGCACAGAGAAGTTAGTTAACCACCCAAGGCCGCAGTGGATGTAGGGCACTGGTGCTGCACTTTATCTCTTTAAATGTTTTTTCCCTCAGTGCTGAAGAGCTAGGGCAGCGAGCCAGGACTCCACCCAGGCGGTCTGGGAAAGCCTCTTGCCCCATATAGTTCCTTTTCCCCCTTCCGAGCCAGGGAAACAAGTGAGGGCTGAGCCCAGATCCCTCTTCCACATGGTCCCCCTCTGACCTCCCAGGAGCTCCACACCTGGAAAGCAATGTAAGCAGATTCTTTGTGGCTGGGATGTGAGCGTCAGACATGGCTGATGTGGACAGGTGGCCCGGGACAGGGCTTGGGCGACGGGAGCCTCATCAGAGGGCTGAACCCCTCAGAGCACAGGAGCTGCTCCCTGCATGGATGACCCATGCCCTCTACTGTAATCTGTCCCTAACACCGTCCACCTGTGCCTGTGCTCTACTAAGCGTGATCACAGTTTACAGTGTTTAAATTAACATGAATTAAAAGACGCATTGCCATGAATCCCCCTCAGAATCCTCTCCTGGTTTGCACACACTCGTCCCATCGTCCTCACCACTTCCTGCAGCAGCTCTGGAGTCCTCTTTCCTGAGGGTCTTTAGCTGCGCTGTCCTGCCTGCCTTGATGTCCTGAATGGATTACCATGTGTCCCTTCATAGTCATTTAACTTTGGGGAGGAGCCAGGGGTCTAATGGTGCCAGATCCGGTGACCAAGGTGGACGAGGACACAGGATGTTGTTTATGAGCTGCTTTTCTGTTGGATGGCGCTCAGCAGCAGTAGTCACCATGTTTTTGATCCCACCCCGTAAAGGGCCTTGGTGGCCTGTGGCCTACTCCGTGTTCCTTACAGCCTGGACTTGCTCTTCCTTGCACCCTGTGACTCTGGCTCCTCTTTCCCAGCCGGGCGCGACCCCAGGCCCAGGGTGCATTTGTGGGATTTGTGTGGCTCCTCCTGGGGCTCACAGGCGCTGGGTTGCATATGCTTTTCCTGTGCTCTTGGTCCTGGGCCTGCCACAGAGCGGGAGGGGTGCGGGCGAGGTGCGGGGCGGAGGGACGGGTGTTTGATTCCCAGCGCTGCCGCCTACTGGCGGAGGTTTTGAACCTGCCCGAACCCGAGATTTGGGGTTTATTGTTGTCGTTGTTGGATCTCTGAAGCATGGTTCACAGTGACGCCAGGGCGCCCTCGCAGGGCCCTTGGATTCCCAAAGGAGAGGACAGACAGAAAAGTGCTGGGGTGGGGGGAGAAAAGAAAAGTGCTCGGGAAGGAAGGGTGAGGGGTTGCGTGGGAAATGATATGCGGCCCCACGAGTGCCTGTGTCCTCGCGGAGTGAGCCCGGAGCCAGAGTGCAGGCCGGGCTGGGCCTTCCCCACCCTACCTGCCGTGGGGCAGGAGCCGAATTCTAAACTTGAACCTGGCCTTCCAGGTCCTTCGAAAGGTATACTTATCAAAGGAAGAGGCCGGGACATACTTTAGCTAGTAGTTTGTGAGCTTGATGTGCATGTAGCTTCAGATTCTTAGAGCAGGTGGCCTCGGATCGCCAGAGGTGAAAGGTTCGGGTGAGGTCCGCCAAGTTCCGCGGCTCAGCAGCACTGCGCTCCCAGATCTTGCCAGCAGGGGGCAGGCGAGCACAGCAGGGGGAACGCGCGGCAGCGGGGAAGGTGGCGCGGTGGGGTCGCTGGGCGTCCCCGCTGGGAAGGGCCAGGTAGAGAGGGTGAAGGGCAAGGACTTGGTTCAGTCTCTACACGTCCCACGCGGTTCCCGCCCGGGCTCCGGCGCTCTGCTTTTCTCTTCCTTCCCTCGCCTCTCCGTTTCCCCCGACCCTCGGTTGCCTCCTCTGTAAAAGGAGGGGGATGACGGCGCCCAGCTCGGCCACCCTCCCCTCTCCTGTTCCCTGGAGGGATTTTGCCCTTTGGCCTGGGCCAGATCAGGTCCCCATCCTGAATGTGCACACCGTGGCTTCTTAGGGGTTCCAACTGCAGCGGGGGAGCCCTAGGGTGCTCCGGGCAGTCGGAGGAGGCAGCTTTGAGCAAGAAGCTTCGGCTGCTTGGACCCCTGACCCCAGTCTGCAGCTTTGGAGAAGCCAGAGGCAGAGCAGCTGAGGACCAGGTGACAGCCCACGGTCTCCTCGACGCTGGGCCGGGCCCCGGACTCCTGAGCGCTGCTCCCCACGCACTACCTCCAGGGCGCGGTTTCTGGGTGGGCCCGGAAGTGGGATGTGTCATCGGCAGTGCTGTGGCTTCTCCATCCCCAGCTGCGATCGCCACCTCCCCTGGCACTGGCTGCCACCTGCGGAGCCTCGCCCACTGCTGACCTAGATTTCCCAGTAACCCCACCAACACCTCAGAGGTGGGGCACAGCGTGGCCTCTCTGAGCCCAAAGAGAATCCGTGACCATGACCAACGTCACAGCGACGCAGCTTCTGCCCCCGGGGTGGGGACACAGCCTGGCTACCCGGTCCCAAGAGCCGTCCTGGGCATGGAGTTTGGCATCTGGGGCCCTGCTCCGGGCTGGGCTGGGCAGACGGGAGAGAGTGTTCAGAGCAAACAGCTGAACAGCTGAGTCCCGGGAAGAGGGGGAGCTGGGTGTGTTTGAGGCCAGCTGCTTTCCAACTCTTCCAGGTTGCTACTCAGGGCTCAGAGAAATGGGGAGGCTCCTGGGAGTCCCTGTGCAGCCCCAGCACCCCTCTTTCCAGCTGTCCTCAGATAATTCAACCTCCCTCCTACCCGGTGTGCCTGGGCGCAGCCGATGGTGTAGTCTCAGGGCCTGGAGAATTCCTCAGGTCATCCAGCAGCCCCGAACCATCCGACACCGCTCCAGGCTGGACTTGCGGCTGAGCCAGGGCACCGAGAGATAGCGACTGGTGTGCAGGACAGGGGGTCCAAACAGCTAGGTGTTTTCTACTAAGGACATGCCAGGGCCTGGGGTGCAGGGTGCCGGCCAGCAGGGTAGGACACCCTGTCCCCAGAAGATACCTGCAGGGTCTCTTTGCCCTAGCAGAGGACCCCAACAGCCTGCATAGGTCCTTCCGGGGCCCCCTGAAGCCAGGAAAGGATGCAGTCTGTTTCTCATGGGGGAAATGGGGTGGTGAGAAAAGGGGGTATATGCCAAGCATGGTGGTGCACACCTGCCCCAAGCCCCTAAAACTGCCTCAGTGCTATCTGAACCCAGGCCAGCTCCCAACCCCAAGCTAAGTTCCTGGTGGGGTTTGAATTATGTCCCTGCTGTGGCTGGATGTCTATCCCCACGAGTTTATGCAAGGCCTAACCCTTGATCTGCCGTTAGGAGGTGAGGTCTTTGGAGCCAGGTGGGCCCTGGGCACACACCAGATGCATTGGCACCTTAACCTTGTGTTTTCTGACTCCAGAATGTACAGGAATAAGTTTCTACTATTTATAGACCCTCAATTTATGCTATCTTATTAAAGCAGCCTAAACACACTGAGCCTGCCTATAATCCCAACTGTCTGGAAGGCTGAGGCAGGATGACTGCAAGTTCTACTATAGCCTGGGCAATTTAATGACTTAGCGAGAATGTGTATCAAGATTTTAAAAACGGGAAAAAAAGCAAAGGAAAATGGCTGGGGATGTAGCTCATTGCAAGGCCCTCCCTTCAATCTCTATTACAAAATAAAACAAAACACAAAAGTTTAAGGTTTCCGGATAGCCTGGCTGGCTCGCTTTCTCCTACCAAGTGAGCGAGCTCACAGCTTTCTGCCTCAGACAGACAGACAGACAGCCCCACTGGAGCCCTGCTCTAGACCTTGGCCCTCCGAGAGCAGCAGGGACTGGGGAGTCGGCTTCTGTTCTTGCGCACCACCGCCTTAGGCTCTCGGTTAACAACACGAAGGGGAAGAGAGGGGCAGATCTCCACAGTGTGCAGGGCGTGGTTAGCAACTGTGGACGAACTGAGGCCTCGCGCTTGGCTCCGGGCTGCTCAGGAGAGCGCCACGTGGCAGATCCACCCTCCAGGAAGTAGGGGGCGCTCTGGAGCCCTCAGTGTCCCTCCTCACTGTCACAGCCGGACCCGCCCTCTCCTCCCCTGCCCGCACCTGCTCCATCTGCTTCCAGATTTCAGTGCCGATGACCCACGTCGACCAGCGAACAACCAGCGCGGGGGACAGGACCAGAAGCTTCTGACCTTGTTTAGGGTCAACCTGGGCATGGGTCACAGACGCTTCCGCTGCCTCTGGAGCCATGGCCTCTGCCCGGCCTTGTCTTCTCGGACTCCGGCGTCCGCTCCCGAGAGGCGGGCCACACACCTGCCACCCAGGCCCAAGTGACCATCCTGACCTTTTCAGAGCCCGGCTTCCGTGAGCTCTTGAGTGGACCTGGCGGTCACCTGAGCTACTGCCAAGCACCTTGCCCTCTTCTCCCCGAGCCTTGGACCTGGGCAGGCAGAGGAGAATGCACAGGCTCCAGTCCCACGGCAGCCTGGCCCTTGTGCTCATGCCCTCGAGCCCTGACTGAGTGACAGGACATGGACAAGGACAGAGAGGCAGGGGACAGCATCTTCTCACCGCTTGGAGACCAAAGGGGGCCAAGGTGACCATTTAGTGGCCCCGAAGTCACAGCCCAGGGCCTGCGTGCAAAAGGCAGTGGTCAACGTCAACTTTCCGCTGACCTTGAGGACTCTCGGAGTAGGTGGAACCCAGAAGCCTGGTGTTGGAAGGAGGAGCTCACTGGAAAGGCTTGGAGCAGAGGCCTGGGTCCCCGGCCACGACCCCACCCGGCAGCCCAGTGACCAACTAGATGCCACAGGGAGACTCTGGAGACTGCAGAAAGTGCCTGGCCTGTCCACTGGTTGCCACACTTGAGAGCCACAGTGGCTGCCCCTCTGTCCCCTCTGCCCCAGCCCGGGCTCCCTACTGCTCTCCACTGTGGACAAGACTTGAGGGCACAGGGGCCACTGCAGAAGGACAGGCTGATGTGTGATGTTTGTAGATGTGTGGGGCTCTTGAGAGCCATAGCCCTGATCACTGCTCCCCTAAGGACCTCGGACCCCAGTTCCCTGCAGGGCTCCCAGGCGCTGCCTGGATTGGGTGATGTGGCACAGTCACCGAGATCGCTCAGATGGCAGATCTCCCCACAGAGAAATCCTCTCCCAGGCGGGGCCCAAGGGTGCCTCTACTTCCTGGCTGTGTGACATCAAGCAAGTTACTCAACCTCTCTGGGAAAGAAAACAGGCAATACCTGCCTTGTGATTCCGAAGAGGATTAGCTACCTCATTGTCCGGGGCGAGCATTGCACAGAGATGCTCAGAACCGTGGAGAACTGAAATCCAAGGCCGGGGCCCACCCCATCTGCCCCACACATGGTCGCCCGGTGGCCTCCCTCCTCCTGCACATCCCAGCTCAGCGCCCAGCTTGGGGAGCAGGGACAGACTGGGACAAGCTGTCCCCTCCCTCCGGAAGGGAGTCTCGGGTCTTGATGGGGTTCAGTCCCTTGAGGGCTGGCTCGGGGTCCTCAGGGGACAGAGGCAGCCACCAAGAAAGTGCTCAGACCCGTGACGAGTGCTTTGGCTTCTCCCACCCCAGGAAAGACAAGAGACGGGGCGTGGCCGGTGGGCGTGGCCACCACACCCACTCGTGTTCTCTGTCGCACATGCGCACGGACCGCTCTCCCTCCAGCACGCGCATGCGCAGGGACAGAGCCTCCCAGCCTGCGAACCCGCTTCCGTATCCTGTTTCTCTCTTTGCTGTTTGAGGCTGTGGGACTCTTCTTTCTACGGTTGTTGGTTGTCCGTGTTCGAGCTTGTTGGGGCAAAGGCGATGCCACGCAGTGACTGACACATCTCCTGGTGACAGTTCAGGTGCCAGTGAGTGCTGGCCACCAGGGGGGGGGTG
>NW_022900937.1:32359458-32362667 GCF_012274545.1 Fukomys damarensis | reverse complement strand
ACTCTTCTTTCTACGGTTGTTGGTTGTCCGTGTTCGAGCTTGTTGGGGCAAAGGCGATGCCACGCAGTGACTGACACATCTCCTGGTGACAGTTCAGGTGCCAGTGAGTGCTGGCCACCAGGAGGGGTGGGTGGGTGGGCAGCGCGCCGCCTCCCTAATTATTTGACATTAGTAATTTCGCCTAGAGACGCCGGTACTAGGGGCTGGGAACCACTCTCGGTAAAGAAAAAAGGACCGTTCAAATGACCTCCAAATAACAGGCAGAACCGTCAAACACGGCCACGCAGGGCCTGGCGATGGTCGGTGCCGGACCACGTATAGGATGTCGTGGGGACATGAGCGCTGTTTAGTTGTGACAGTGATGTTTGCACAACAGGAGAGAAGGACTCACAAAGCAATTGACTGTCCGTCCTCGTATTCACTGAGGAAGGACCGGGACTGCACCGCCCTCCCTGGCGATTCTGACTTGGGTGTGAGTGTTCAGTTTTAATGTGGCCCGGGTGGGTTTCTTTTTATCTTAGTGAAAATTCTAGCGTCCTGCCCTCTGGCCGACTCCATTTATGTTTCAGAATTCATATAACTGATTTTCACAGCAGACACCAAAATCTTTCTTCCTCAAAAGAATCTTTCTCAAATTTGGGATGTGAGAGGTATGTTTTGTTTTTCCTTCACCCATCTTCCCTCATCATTGCTTACAGTAGAAAAACCTGGTCAACGAGCAAGAAAACTCTATTCTGGTCCAGTCGCCCTACCTAATGGGGTGTGACTCCAGCCCATCATTAACATCTGTAAGCCACAGTTTCCACCTCTGGGAAATACCCTTGCCTCATTGGGCTTTATGGAAACTGACATTGGTTTCTACTTTCCAAACCCGGATGTAAATTCCCCTGATAAAACTTACAAATGGCCAGGCATGGTGGGGCACACCTGTAGTCCCAACACTTGGGAGGCTGAGGCAGGAGGATCACTGTAAGTTTGAGGACAGCCTAGGCTACATAGTGAACTCAAAGCCAGACCCTGTCTCAAAAATAAGTGGATAAATAAGTAAATACAATTTAGGACTTGAAAGAAAGTTCACACCTGGGACTCATAGCTTCTGGCTCTGTCCCCAGTTTCCCCAAAACCCAGTGTTTCCCCTGTTGTGGCTGACTTGTGCCTCCCCCCAAAAAGAGATGTTCTGGCTCTAATCCCCTCCAGCCTCTTGCAAATAGGACCTCATTTGGAAATAGGGTCTCTGAAGATATAATCAAGTTAAGATGAGGTCAGAGCATCAGCCCTGATCCCGTACAATCATGGTTTTTTTGTTTTTGTTTTGAGACAAGGTCTCACTGTGTAGCCCAGGCTGGTCTCAAACTTATGGCAATCCTTTTGCCTCAGCTTCCTAAGTGCTGAGCTTACAAGTATGGGCCACCACGTGGAGAAAGAGCGGCCATGTGAAAGCTGAGACTTGAAGAGAGGCCACACAGGGACAGAGGCAAGGTTGACATCTTCAGCCACAAGCCCAGGGACACCAAGGATTCCCCGCCATGCCAGAGCAGGGGAGGCCAGGGAGGATGGGTCCAGAGTCCCTGAGGGACCCAGCCTGCCCACTCCTTGACCTTGAGTTTCCCAGCTCGGGCTCTGAGGGAATGACCCCAGTCTGTGGGGCATGATATTCCCAACTTAGAGAAGCACGGGGAGCCCTGGTGTCCACTGCAGGGAGCAGGTGGACCCGCTGTCACCCCCACGGCAAAGCCTGTGTGCCTGTTCCCTGTGCACTCTGGAGCAGGGATGCAGCTCAGGGTGTCCCCCTTGGCGTGGCTAGGAGGACACAGGTCATGGGGGGCAGGCCCAACCCCAGAAAGGTGCCCTGTCTACCCCCCTCGGGAGGTGGCAGCAGGGACACATCTGTCCCCAGCTCAGCTGGCCAGTGGGAGGGGCACATGCAGCTGCAGGGTGGACCCGCCCCTGGCCACCAGCTGGCCACGTGGTGAGTGCAGGGAGGCGGAGAGGCAGCCCACCTGCTCAGACATTTAGGGAACACCGGGCATCCTGGCCAGTGGGGTGGTGGTCTCGCGCCCCCTGTCCCCACACACCCTCTCTGCTGCCCATGAGGTCCAGGGCACCTGCGTGAGGGGCTTGTGGTGTTGGGGGAGGTCTCCGCCCTTGGCCTACACCGGTCCTCTCTGCAGCGCATGGAAGGCTGGCTGGAGGAAGGCCAGGAAAAGCGGGGAAGGGAACCCTCCTTTTTAGCTGGCTCCCCCTGGTCTCCTCTTGAGCCTGCTCAGGCCAGCGCTCATCTGACCGCTCCTCAGCCCTGAGTGCTCTCTGGGGCTCTAATCAAGGGACTGCCGGAGGCATCTTTCATGGTGTGGCTCTAGCTCAGCGTGTAGGTCCTCCTAAAGGAAAGTGGGGGGCTCCTGAGCTCCTCCCTTGTGAGAGGGTCCCCGCATGTGATTTCTTATCCACTCAGTGCAGTGCTAAGAGCACTGGAGGTATTTTTATTTTTGGTATTGTTTTGTTTTGTTTTGCTTTGTGATACTGGGGGTTCAGCCCAGGACCTTTGCACTGAGATATATCCTGTGCCATTTAAAAGTTCTTGTTTTAGCTGGGGATTTAGCTCAGCGGTTCGGTGGCCTGCCTTGCAAGCACAAGGACCCAAGTTCAATCCCTGGTACCAAAAAAAATAAAATAAAAAATCTTGTTTTAATTTTGAGTACAATCTTGCAAATTTGGGCTGGGCCCAAACTTGCGGTCTCCCTCCATCAGCCTTCCAGAGTGCTGGGATCACAGGCCGGATAGTTCTCTTCTGACACACCCTCCCACTGACTGAGCATCCACACTGTTCCCACTACAGGTTAAAAACTTCTTCCCGGGGCAGGAGACCTGCGGCACTTCACCGGCAGGGGTCGGGTGACCTGGCTCTGAAGCCCAGACAGGCAGATCAAGTGCTCATCAACCCCATCTTTGGGATGGGCTTTGGGCCCTGCGATGAAGGTGTGGTGCCATCAGGGGGAGCCCTGACCCTCACTTAGGGCTCAGGAAGGCTGTGCCCTCAGGGCTGGCGACCAGAGGAAATGCAGATGGAGATACCTGGGCTTTGCAGTGCCAGGGCACAGTGGCCCTGAAAACTGGGGAGCCTTGTGTTCGGCACAGCATCCCCCACTGTTGTGCCTGGACCCAGATCAAAAAGGTCCCAGTTTCAATTCTCAGCCCCCTGAGCTCTTCCT
>NW_022900937.1:32353220-32359331 GCF_012274545.1 Fukomys damarensis | reverse complement strand
TTCACCCCTTGTGTTTTTTTTTTTTTTTTTTTTTTTTGAGACAAGTTCTCACTCAGTGGATAAATGGCCCGGGTTGAGTTTGAACTTGTGATTCTCCTGCCTCAGCCTCCTAGAGAGTTGAGATTACAAGCCTGCACCACCACACCTGGCTGCACATCCCAACCCATCCCATCCCATTCTTTTAAAGATCTGAGAGGGCCGGGGATTTAGCTCAGTGGTGCCACTGCCTGCCTCACAAGCTCAAGGGCCTGATTTTGATCCCCAATACCAAGATAAAATAAAATAAAGATCTGAGAAAGAGCTAGCAGGTCTCATGAGGCCACTGTGTGAGCCGGTTATGTGTGTGCAGCCACCTGCCTGGTAACCTTGCCCATCCAGTGCCAGGAGCGAATCACGGTGATATAGGTGGAGCTGGCAGCCACCCGGATGGGGGTGGTGGATGTCTACACAACTCCCTCAAATCACAGGCAAGGGCCCACGGCTGCATCCAGCTTCCTTTACCCGTGGGCTCTTCCTGGGTGGGGAACGTCTTCCCTCTATGCACAGTGGGGTCTCACCGGCCAGCTGGCCCAAGCTGGCCTGCAGTGCCTTCCTGCCCTACGCCCCGGCTGCAGCTGGAACTCAGAGCTGGAGACCATTCTGAGGCTCCGTAAGATGAAG
The DNA here is from genome assembly GCF_012274545.1 of Fukomys damarensis. Lineage (NCBI taxonomy): Eukaryota > Metazoa > Chordata > Mammalia > Rodentia > Bathyergidae > Fukomys > Fukomys damarensis. The sequence goes on along the minus strand of NW_022900937.1, from coordinate 32,358,671 downwards.
TCACTCACCTGCAGCTTGTGACAAGTCTGCATAGGAGTCATCCCAGAATCGTGTCTCTATGCCTGGCCTGGTGGCTGGTACACCACTCTAATCCCAGCACCAGGAGGCTGAGACAGGAGGATTGCGAGGGCAAGGCCAGCCTGGGGAACTTAGCAAGAATCTGTGTCCAAACAAAAATTACGAAGGGCTGGAGATGTTGCTCAGTGGTAGAGCACCTTTGGGTTCATTGCTTGATACTGAAAAGAAGAAAGGAAGGAAAGGAAGAAGGAGGGAGGGAGGGAGAAAGAAAGCGAGGAAGGAAGAGATTCATCCAGCTGCAAAGGCTGGGAGAAGGTCTGATAATAACTGAAAAGGGCAGCTATTTAAAATCCACAAGCAGGAATGAAGAGGTGCCCAAGACGCTCCCCGCATCACAGGTGCTCTGTCCGCTGTAGCAGAATCCAGGCTGCCCTTTCCCCTCTCGTGGAGCCGTGTGTTCTGGCTGGGCTGGGGCTTCCCTGTCCCATGTGGAGGTGACGACTGAGCCATGTGATCTGTGCCACATGAGGTAGGTGGAACGGGGTGAGCCCTTTGTCAGTGCCACACACGTGGGAGTCCAGACCGTCTCTGCCATCCCCGGAGCGGTCAGGGGTTTTGCTTGGGTTTCCTGGGAACACATAATCTGTGTGCCAGAAGGTGGTCCATCTGCATCCTGGGCCGGCAGAGAGGGGATGAAGCTCTCCTACGAGCCGTGGGCTCAGCATGACAGCCACTGCACCCGGAATTGACGACTCTGGTGCCTGCTGAGGGACTCTGGGCAGGAAGAGGTTGTGATTTATGGGGTGCGATGGAAAAATATGGTGAATGTTTAAGCTTTAAAGATGGATTACCTACAAATACACATTGCCACAATCCCCCTCCAAATCCTCCTCTTGCTTCCAACCCACTCGTCCCACCGTCCTCACCACTTCTGCAGCAGCTCTGGGGTCCTCTTTCCTGAGGGTCTTTAGCTGTGCTGTCCTGGCTGCTTCAGTGTCTTTTGTTTTGTTTTTGCTTTTCAGTTTTTTGAGACAGGGTCTCACTATGTAGTTGAGACTGACCTGGAACTCACTATGTAGCCCAGGCTGGTCTCGAAGTCAGCGATCCTCCTGCCTCAACCTCCAAATCCTGGGATTACAGGTGTGCACGACCACACCCAGCTTCAATGTCTTGAATGGATTCAAAATGTCTCCCTGTCATGGTCATTGTGACTTCAGAGAAGAGCCAGAAGTCACACAGTGCCAGATCTGGTGACTAAGGTGGATGAGGACCACATCATGTCTCTACAAGCAGCCTTGTAGCTTGGTACTTGGCAGCAGTATTCACTGCATTTTTTTTTTCTGGTACTGGGGATCAAACTCACATTCACTGCATTTTTTTTATCATACCTCAAAACCCTGCATCCTTCAAAGACAACGGAGCACAAACAAAGGCAAAAAATAAATAAATAAATAAAAAATAAAATAAAGTGCCTGAGATTTGGCTCAATGGTTCTGCCACCTGCCTCACAAGTGCAAGGGCCCAAGTTCGATCCCCAGTACAAAAAGAAAAAAGGCAAAAAAAAAGAAAGAAAGAAAAAGAACCAGCACCCTGTGAGTGAGTCAGAGCTCCCTACCGCCCAATCACTGTGCCCATGAGAAGACCCAAACTGGCTCCTGGGAGACCCCCTCCTCCTTCCCAGCTGGGTGTGGCAAGATCAGGTGCTCAGAGTTCATTCAGACTCTGGATGACAAGGACTCAGACTCCCTGGCTGCGTGGACTTGGGTGAGTTACTCAACCTCTCTGTCTCTCGGTTTTCTCCTTGATGACACCACCTCTGTCCCCTCCACTGTGAGCCTGGGGTAAAGGACAGAACAAGGGCACAGGCTGGCCCAGTGGGTGTCATTTGCTCCAGCCCCTCATGCCACAGAGGAAGCCTCAGAAGTCCTGTGACTCCCTTTCCAGGAGCCGCCATCTGCCTGGCTTTAGTCTGAGAAGTCAGAGCATCTCGTCTGTGCTGAGCACCCCCTGTGAGTGTCCCTCAGAATGTCCCATGCCTGAGTTACCTGTGCCTGGGGTGTGTTGTCACTGCACCAACCCATGAGGATCCTGCTACCACTGTATGTAGCGCCAGAGCTGGCTAGAAACTATGACTTTTTTAAAGTGAAAGTCTTTTTAGGAGGTGTTAACAATGAACAAAGATCTTAAATGGGAATTTAAACTATTTTAACATGTTGGTTAAGAAACCTGGGAGGCATAAAATGTAGAAAGTCAAAGGACATAAATAAACCCCTCCAAATCCCAGGGCATGGCAAGGTGCCTCTACAAGTTACTTACATTGTTTCTTTGAATTTTTTTCTTGAACTAGTTGAGATCATACTCTGTATATAGTTTTGAATCTGTTTTTTTGCTGTAACATATTTATCATCTATGTATTTTGAGCAGTTGGATTCTAATAGGAAGCAGTGATGTGTAATTCGGGAATTCTGGAACGAGCTCCTGGAAGAGTGGGTCAATGAGAAAAGGCAGGGCATATGCAGGAATCAATGAGTAACCCTTCGAGGCCAGAACTTGTGAGCAAATGACAAACCAAGGGTTCAAGAGAAATCTAGAAGACGTCTTCCATCAGACGGTGGAGAGCCTCAGATAACCTGCTAAGGGATTTTAGTTTCTTCTCTTTTCATTAGTGTACATTACAGGTCCTGTTGCACTGTTTGGAAAAAGACAGGTGTAGTTGCACACACCTGTAATCCCTGCACTTGAAAAGCTGAGGCAGGAGGAGTGCCGCGCGTTTGAGGCCAAGGTGAACTATATGGTGAGTTCAAGGCCAGTCTGAACTATGAAACAAGACCCTGTCTCCAATAAATAAATAAATAAGGCAAATGAAAGCAAATATTTAGAAATAATTCATAGTCGAGCTGTCCAGAAATGACTGCTATTAATGTTCTGATTCGTGTATTTTTTTTCTATGCACATATTTTTTTTCTTCCACTAGACAGGGACATAAATATTTTAATCTGTTCATAGTTTCATTAATATCATGCTTGGCTGCCCAAAAAAATTTTGGGTAGAGAGAGTAAGACAGGATCTCACTATGTCGTTCAGGCTGGACTTGAACTCACTATGTAGCCCACACTGACCTCAAACTCACAGCTATCCTCCTGCCTCAGCCTCCTGAGTGCTAGGATTACAGGCGTACACCCGTATGCCTGGCTAAAATTTTCTGGCACTGATGGCTTTTAAACATTTTCTGCACTGAAACTCTACATCAAAATCCTACCCTAACCAAGATACATCATGTAAAGGTACAAGACCCCAAAGATGAATGTAACTGTACTGTCTACCTAAAAAGCACCAATAAACTCAATGAAAGAAGAAAACCCGAAAAACAAAATCCTGCTCAGTATCAGGGACAGAAGATTAAATTTCTCATGATTTCTCTTGCCTATGAATCCCAGAGTATAAATAATTTGAGAGCGAAATGAAAGCTAGACGTTAGGAAACAGGGAGATGGAGCTTTTGGAAATGGGAAGGTGCCCTAGGGATGGGGGAGTTGGAAGGGGAGGAGGAGATGCGGAAATAGAGTACTAAGATGCAGTAAGCGTATGGGCACCTGCCCGCGATGAAGGCGTTCACCACGCGTTGCAAACGCGCACTAGTAAAAAAATTACTTAAAAATCCTACCTCGAACCTTGACATCCAGAGAGCACTGTGATCAGGAGATAGTGGGGTCGTGACGCCCGCCCGGCCCTGTGAGACTCCCTGCCCGCCTCTGGGAGTCACTGTTGCACAATCTCATTTTTATAGTGGTGCTGTAAGAATAAGGCACCATTTACTTAATCAGCTGGCTCTCTGGACCCAATTTTCCCCTTTGTAAATGATACTCCATTCTCTGACCACATCCCATCATTATATCTCCGTGAAGGTTTTAGAACACGGGGTATGACATAATCAGAGGTCGTTTGTGAGGACAAAATACAGTAGAATCCTACTTAACTGGCATTTAGGGAGCCATAACCTCTAATTAACCAATTTTCTTTTGCTCAACTTTGGGAACGTAAAGAAATTCTCCCCCCGCCCCCACACACTCACTCACAAACACACGCAGAGCTAGATATAAGGGTAAATTTAACAAATGTGTCAAATGACAATTCTAACAACTGCAAAACATTGTTGAGAGAGATTTAAGTAGATGATATATACTTGGGGGATGTTACTATCTGTATTCATGGATTGAAAGACTAAAGATTGTTAAAGTATGGGTTCTCCACCCCCAAGGTGATCCATAATTCAACAAAACAGTAGGCGAAATCTTAGCAGGGCTTTTCAAAATCTTGATAAGCAAAGTTAAATTTTTATCTTAGTATCGCCATTACAATTTTGGTACCAGGGATCAAACTCGGGACCTTGCATTTGTGAGGCAGCACCACTGAGCTAAATCCCCGGCACCGTTACAATTTTGAAAAGAAATGAAGGGAAAGGACTTCTTTTCGTTTCAATACCTACTATAAAGCTAACTGTAATCAAGATAGTTTGGTATTCAAGTAAAGGCTGGCACACATATCAATGAAATGGAGTAGAAAGTCCAAGAAAAAATATACATAGCCAGTACAATTATTGGGAAAGAATAATCCCAGTAAAAGTTCTGGAATAATTGGCTACTGTATGGACAAAAATTAATATTGATTTTTATCTCCCAACATATTTGAAAATTAACTTTTTTTTTTTTTTTTTTTTTTTTTTTTTTTTTTTTTTTTTTTTTTTTTGAGACAAGGTCCCACTGTGCAAGTCAGGCTGGACTTGATCTGACAACAATCCTCCTGCCTCAGCCTCTCCAGTACTGGGATTACAGGCATGCACCGCCATGCCCAGCTTGCAAGTTAATTTGAAGTGAATCCTTGACCTAAATGTAAAAGCTCAGACTATAAACTTCCAAAAACAAAAACCAGACAAACCAAGAGAAACTTAGTAATGCTGGAGTAGGCAAAGATTTTAAAAATAGGATACAAAATGCTAGAACTGTAAAAGAAAACAATCAATAACTAGGACCTCATTGAAATTAAAAATGTTGCCTTGTGTGGTGGCATACATCTGTCATCCTAGCACTTGGGAGGCTGAGACAGGAGGACTGAAGGAAGTTCAAGGCCATCCTGAATTACATAGCAAGACTATCTCAAAAAACCATAAATAAATAATAAATAAATCTGCTCCTTGAGACTACCATTATGAAAATAAAAAGCAAGCCAAATCCTGAGAGATAAATGACTGTTATCCCAAATACATAAACCTAACTCAATAATAACAAAAAACAGGCCTGGTGTGGTGGTGCACACCTGTAATCCCAGCATTTGGGAGGCTGAAGCAGGAGGATCGCTGCTAGTTTGAGGCCAGCCTGAACTACATAGTGAAAGTCTATCTCAAAAAAAAAAAAAAAAAAAAAAAAAAACCCAAAAA